>NC_059471.1:124852392-125159256 GCF_018139145.2 Gymnogyps californianus
TGCTTTCTTGCATGGCTGTGTGCCAGGTAGTGTCAGGCATGGAAAGGGGCTTTTGACTAGGCCACATCATGTCCTCCACCAGAGACAGCAGCAAGTTTGTCTTGTTCTCCTTCTGTAGTCCTGATGTGGCCTGTGGGCCAGCAATTGAACCGTGCTGAACCATGGGCGAAGATGAAAAAGTCTTCTTATTGATTGGAATCCCAGGATCTGGCCATTTCACAGCATCACTGAGCCTTTTCTGGAACTGGTGCCTTCTAACAGAATGTGTTTAGGACTTTCATCCTTCCCCTGCGTGGGAATACATTGCTTTGTGGTAGATGTGCACCACTTCCAAAGACACAGCCCTTCCTTTTGGGTAGACTGCTTTAGCGTTTTCCTGAAAACGGTTTGCAGTGGCTTCTATCCAGAGGGATGTTCTGTTGTACCATGGCCAACTATCTCATTTGGGCTGTGCTCTTAGTCACAGTAGACTCTTCTGCTGTTTTGGTGCATAGGCTGGGCAGTAAGTGAGAAGAGACTTCTTTCCTTTAATGCGTTCTTCACCCAAGGACTCTGGGATAAGTGTTTCCATCCTGGCATGGAAATTTCACGATTAAGCTGTTTATCTGGGAAAACTGATGCAGGAGTGCTTACCTGTGTAGCCTCATGCATCTTTTGGCATGTGGAGTTGCAGGGAGTCAAGCAGGAGCAAGAAAATAAATTAGCAGTCTGTTTCCCCTCTTGTGGGATCTTGTCAAATTTTGGTCTTTGAAGCCTTGGGGATCCTGCAAGAACAGCAATTACTCAAATGGGAAGAAAATCTGGATTCAACAGAGGATGTAAACGCTCCCAGACCGGAAAAGTGCATGGTTGAGAATTGGATGTCACTTTTGTGCTGGTCGTGGTTTATGCTTATCTGACCACAAGACAGATTTCTCATTACTTGGAGACAGGGAGCCTCTTCTGAGACAGTAAGATGCCTTTTGGACTGTGTTAGAGAGTTGTCATGTTACTCTGCTGACGGTAAAGGTACTGTGAAATTTCCACCATCTGTTGTCTCCTCCTCCCCCTTCCAATCCTGTAGTGTTTTGCACATATGCAGTGATTGTGGTGAGGTAAGATCTTCCCAAGTCCATTTTGCATATGAGGTCTGTACAGGCTTACAGTTGTCTTTAGAAGGCTGCGTCTGTGTGGGAGGTTTTCACCACGTCCTTTTGAAGAATGTATATGTGTCAGTTGTCTGTTGTTTCAGTATTGGTGTGTGAACTGGTGATCCAGTCTTCACTCTTGTAATGCCTCTAACTACATATATATATATATACACGCCACGGGATTTTGTGCCTGGAAGTAGAGAAAAGAGCCTGTACCATGTGGCCAGTTGCTGGTTTTGTGGCTCTGAGCTCGTTAGGCCCTTCCTATAGATTAATCGATCTCTGCCCACCTCCTACTGAGGCTCAGGTGGTGTTTGCCCACGTATTTGGGTTCATACTGTGGCAGTTTAAAGGACACCGATTCACAGTGCTCTGCATGAAAGCATAAGCTGCTCGCTTGGAACATACTTGAAATTTTCATATTAGGAAAATATGATTAGGAATGTATACTCCTGTTCAGAGATGTCAAACCTTGTTCTAAGCGGGGTTCTTCAGATGGTCCATAAAACCAAGTGGTCTAGCTACTAGACCTCTTTGTGGTGATCCATGAGAAAATCAAGAGTTTGGGCTCCCTGCTGCATCGCATAACATTTCTTTGGCAAAACTGGGTAGCTGCTCTGAAATCTGCAATTCAAAGACCTGGATTCCACAGAGTTTCCAGCTCAGAAATCAGCACTTTGAGAGTTTTCTGACATGGATTGATTTTTCCCTTGTCTCTGGTCATACCTTGGAACAACTTCTGACCGTACCTCACACTCAAAGGCACTCGCATCAATTTTTCCTCTTGCTAAACCCTTCTTCTCTCTCCTCCACAAGAATTCAGCTCTCCTAGTTTGTGGTCCAGCATTTTGCTAAGTTGATGATAGTCTTAGAAAATTACAGTGTATGTATTACATTATGTGTATACAGTTAATGTAGCAAATAGGTTAGACACAGTAGATTTGTTTGAGGTGATTTGTCTTCTCAGTGAGGTACTACACATGCCGCAAGGCCACAATGTGCAGCTAAGGTTTTAGTTGTAGTGGGAGAATGACTCTGGAGTTGCATGTGCACTGTAGTTTCAATGTGCTGCTGCAGGGTGGCAACACTAGTATAATCCCATGTTTTCATGAGTTCAAAAGGTTGAGGAGGAATCAATTAAAATAGCTAGAATTTCTTTAACTTTCTACTTCTGGGAATTGAGGGTTGTGGGGAATTTTACGCAATTACGCTGCATTGCTTCTGAGAGATTAATATAGGGGAACTTTTTCTCTGATTCCTTGGGTTTAGGGGTTTTTTTTCTTTTTAAAGTAAAATGTTTCACACTTGTTTTGTAATTAGACACTAAAAGTGGATTATTTATAAGGATCAGTGCAACAGAGATTTTTGGTGCATGTGAAAAAATGTTACTATAACATCAGGTAGATCTAAGTGTTTGAAAAGGTAAACTCTGCAATGCCGTATTATCTGTTTCTATTTCTAAATTTAAAAAAAGTGAATCTTGCAGTTGTCTGTCTGACATATTTTTATTGGTAAAGTACACTGAAATAAACCTTAGCTGTTCCAATTTCAGTTATATGAATTTGCTTTCCAAGTATAGAATTTTCTCTTTTTATGAGCATGAGAAACAGTTAAAGTTATTTAATACAGTGCTTGTGGTTTAATACTTATTATTCAGCTGCTGTAATTTTGGCTGCAGTGTATAATTACAGCATTATCCAAAGCAAAAATGGGAAATAGTGCTACCTGAAAAGAAAATGTTCCTATCTTAGAAACTGTGTATCTAAACTCATCCTTTTTCCTGAATATCTTGAAATTAACTGGACTGTAGACATTTACGTAGCAGGATAATTCAGCTCCAATTTAGGTTAAGTACTGTAGTATATATGACCAAGTATATATTTAAAAATTAAAAAAAAAAATAAAAAGGAAGAAAGCAACTGTGTAGAGAGAAGTACTAATGGAGCCTGGTTTTCTGTAGATCTATGCCTATAGAAAGGCAAAGGCAGCAGCTACTGTGGCTGAGTTTGAAACCCACTTTGCAGTTTTTCCTCACTGTGGCTATCTCTGAACTCTTTCTGCAGGCACCAGTTTCCCTGAAATCTGTAGAAATGTCGGTATCTTGTCCTCTCTCTGGCTTGTTTGAAATTGGCAGTGATTCAGGATGGGATCCCTGGATAGACAAAGTGCACAGCCTTGTTGCCACAGAGACACAAGCTCAGGCTATCTTTAGGAAGAATACACTGGAAACTTTTGTTGGCCTTTTCCCAGAATCATCTGTCATGGGGGTATTCATGAAGCTGAATGGTGGCATATTCAGACTTGTGAAACAAATAGGTTTTTGCATTGTGTGTAACATGTTTCTGTAAATCCCACAGGCAATACCTAAAGTGGGGTATTTGGGGACTTGAGAAGGGGCTAGCTATCTATTTGTAAAATAACAATATGCAAGATTAAAAACAGAACGAAAAAACCCCTAACCAAAAGTTTTTAGGTTTTGGGTTTCAGGATAGGCCAAAATTGTCTGTATGGTAAGTCACACACGTTCTGCCTACTGAATGGTAGGGTTTTGGGGGGGGGGGGGGGGGGGGGGAGCTTTTTTGTTTTGTTTTCTGTTTTTTTCAACTTTACTGAGGGTTTTTACTGGCTTTTATGTTTTGCAGGTTATTGATCTGATCTGGTTCGTACATTCATATTTTATTTCTGACTCTTTCACATGAAACCCATGTGCCTCTCAGGTCAATACCTATGTTTCTGGCTTTTGCTTTCCCCATTCCTACTAGAGACTTACTAAATGAAATCTTATAGAGGCCCTGGTTGAGATCAGTATCTCCTTGTGCCAAACATGGTGCAGACATACCTGAAGGTATTGTCTCAGCAGTGGAATTAATTTTATGCAAGTACATGACAGTTTTGGCAGAGTTTAAAATCCAGGGGAAGTTTCTCAGTGCACAGGGCTCTCTAAACGTTCCATGTGTTTGCTTGTCTCCCAGCTGGCAGATATGTGCCCTTCCTTCCCCGGGTTGAACGTGCTTTTGGTAAATGGGGACTTGCAAAAGCAGATATTTCTGACTTTCTGATGATATAGGTTATTGCCCACACTTCTTTTGCTGTCCTCAGCAGACCTGATGTAGCCAAAATGTCATCATTGTGTGGTAATCTTATAAATGTTTCAGGGTGAGTTTTGTGATACCAGGTTTTAAAAAAAAAAAAAAAAAAAAAAAAAAATCCATTTTTATAGTGTTCCCTCCCACTTCCCAAAACTTCCTGTCACCCCCAAAACGGGAACATTTAATGTTCTATTTTGATCATCTAAGCAGAATTAAAATACTGTCAATTCAATATTTTTCTTCCAGTGTTTTTAGTAGCATGACAGATCTTTTCATTTTAAAACTATTTTTCAAAGTAATAAGAAGCAAAACAAATATAATGAAGAGAAGTCTGTAAGAATAAAAGACAAAAGAAGATCACACAGTCCGGTGCAATTTTTCCATCTGACTTCAGTGATTAACTTTCCCTACACATGCGCAAGTGCGCATACAAACGCCACTTCAGTGGCCCGTGTGTCTACTGTAATATCGTCCTTCCTTTCTGATGGAAGGTAGATTGACTCTGGCAAAGAAGTGCTTGTGACAGTCTTCTTGTGTGCCCTTAAACATGCTGGTAATGTGGTCTAAGGTCGTTTTGAAAAGCAGCCTATAATCACAATTCTCTGAAGAGAATCTAATTGAAGAAATACAATGTTATGATATTATTAGCTATTATAGCTGTGGGCAAAAGAGAAGGATGAAACCAATGGTATTTCTTCTCTTTCAGTGTGTGTGTATGTCTTTCTCCGTACACATACACACGTAACATTTTAAATAATGTATTTGTGTACCAAGTGTGTGTCTATGTAATTCTCTTGTGCTTGGTGCACGTGGCAAATACAAAATAAGTGGTCCTTTATAAGCTTTCAGCAGAAGAGCAGTAGTACATAGAGTTGAAGTACCTTGCTTTTGTTTTCAATGAAAAATGTATGGTTAGTAAGTAAGGATTATCTACTATATGTTATCTAGTATAAGTTAATTTGTTACCCCACAGTAATTTATCTGGGTATCCAAGACCCAAACTTCTTAACCCTTGCAGCCATCTCCGTTTCCCTTTTACTCATTTTTTTTCATCTGCTTGGTGTTTCCATGGAGTGCCATACATCCATGAGTCATGAAATAGGCAGCAGAGACCACAGTGAGGACTACAGAATAAAAATGTACACCTTCAAAGTGAGTATATATTAATTTTCTTCAAGGGTATTTTTGACAAGCGTAGCTTTGTTGAGACATTTCTTTGTGTGGGAGTGTTCGCTTCAGTGTTGCTTTTCCCCACACATGAAAATAAACCACAGGCTTCTAAATATCCTGAGAAAAGCTTCTTCAAAGAAAGATCAAAAGTCTTTACTAATGTCTGAGGAAGCTGCATGGCTGCCTCTCTTGTGAACTCATGTCTATGGAGAGCTGGCTAAGACAATCAAAATCATTATTCCGTTGATTTGATCATTTGCAACCTAGTTTGAGAGGAGATGCCTTGTTTGGAGGAGGAGGAGGTGGGGGAATCCACAGATGCCCCCAAATTTTTACCAAGACAGACATGAATAAAATAACTTTTCAAAACCAACTCTGTTGTTCTTCCTACTGTATTGTGTGGGACGCTCTACTTCAAACAATTGTCTTTAGCAGTGCATGTTCAAGAATTCTGTGCAAGAGTGAATTGATTGACATTTTTAAATACGCAATTTTGTCTGCTTTTGTGGCTATTGACATTATGTGAAATGTCCAGATAAGGCTTTCAGGGCTTCACACAAATTGTACATCTGATTTTTTGTTGTTGTTGTTTGCTTCATTGGTTTTGATTTGATTTGTCCAAGAATTTCTTTTCATCTGTTTTTGCATCTGAGCAACACAGAACACACATTAGCCAAGCTTTGAAAGTTTGTGATCTCCCTAATCTGGAATTCCCCACCTTTAGACAGCTTTCAGGAAAATAAATTAATTTTTCTTCTTCCTAAGCCCTGGATTTTCTTCCTTATGTTTTTCTTAATGTCTCTTTGCCTTCATGAACTTCATCTTGCTTGAGATCAAATCTTTATGTGCTGTCTGATAGCAGAGAGTACTTAACTCATAGAAGCTGTTGAGAATAGCGTTTCTGTTTTGAAGGATTTTACTGGTTTTGTCATGCTGGCACCAAGCATCTGTGAACAACTCTAGGTAGGACTTCAGGCTTGTATCTAAACCTAGTATTTCTGAGTTGTTTGTTTGTTTGTTTGGGTTTTTGTTTGTTGTTGTTTTAAATCAAACTTCTTCATACCATCCCCATTAATGACAATATTCTGCCACTTTCTAGAAATCGGACAGTAATCTTTCATTGGTTTATCTGATCAGAAATGAAATCACTCAGGTTACTTTTTTGCTGGATTTTAGGGTTTTATTTTAGCTGTGGACTGGATTTTCCTTATATATCCTAAAGTTCAGATATTTATTACATTCTGTGATTTGGTACTTTGTGTTCCTATGGTTGAGGAAATACTGAGTTTTTCTTTGTATTCTGTAATACAAAACGAGTGTGATTACATGTTGTTATTCTCCTTGCTTTCTCTTCTCATTAATGACAATACCTAAGTATGTAACAGCAGGCTCACGTATTTTTTCTGACTGAGACAATCTTTAGTTGTGCAAGAAGCCTGCTCTGGCATTTTCCTCTTCCAACTGCAACTACAAAACGGCAACATGTGGACAGCCGTGGAAGAATCCTCACCCTGCTCCCCATGCCTGCATTCTCCATATTTAATATCCAAGAGAAGAATTGGGATAAATTAGATAAATATCCTAAATCATTCTTTCCCAGGAGTTTAATGGAAACAAAATCTCTCTCAGATCTCCAGTCCTCTCACTGTAACCTTTCTATGCAGATTAGACCTTATTTCCTATGGAACAGAGGTTTTAGGTTTTGGATTTTAGTGAAGGGAAAGGGTGCTGCCATCGGGGCGAATGGCATGAGTTCCCTCCTTGCCTCTGAGCCAGGAGTACTGACTGGCAGTGCCCTGTATCCCCCTTATCCAACCCCACAAATGCTGCCTGTGGGCACTCACCATGATTCATGGTGACAAGTTGCATGATTTTGACAAGAGTACCCTAGGGTCACAAGATGCTCCTAAGAAATTTTGAAAACTTTTATTTCTAGGCTTTGGTGGAAGTGGATGTCAGTGTTGCGTTGGTGTTTTGAATCAAAATCTCTTTTTGTGACAGGAATGTGGATTTCTGCTTTTTGTTGGTTTGGAGGCTTTTTATTTTGTTTTCTTTGACTTTTATTATTCTTTTGGTTTGTTCTTGTTTATCTTGGTTCTACCTGTTGATTTTGTGGCAGCACAGTTTTTTTAATTATCTGGTGCAGGTTCACCTCCACACAAATGAACACAAAGGAAACGTGAGCTTCCAGATAGATTCTCCAGTCAGCTTTGTAGTTCGTTTTTAGTTTTTAAAGAATTTTTTTCATTGATTAGTGCCTTAAATGAGCCAAAGTAAAATTACAACTTTGAGTGGTGGCTTATATTTTTTATATTGTTCATATTAATCGGTGACTGTGTCTATATGTGTCTGCCAGGAAAATGTGAAAAGCACAGAGTTTGAAAAGTAACTGTACACAGTGAAATTAATTTTCGTATGTGTTCAGATTACAGGTTTTACTAGCCATGACATTCGTTATTATTTATTATAATGGCTTACAGGTTTGGATCTTCAGCTCCCATAGGAATATGCCCTGCTCTGATGACGCAACTTTGGAAAATGCAGTAAAAATGCACTGGAAACCACAGCTTTCTAATAGGAAGTTTCTTAAAAGCAATGAGGTTAAATTGCCTCCTCACAGAAAAAAGGAAGTGGAATGGAGGTCGGTGAGTCAGGTAGATATACCTCCTCTGTGTCCCTGGCTATGCTTTCTTCTTTTTTTTGTTTGAAATTTGGTCTTGAGGCCATCATCTATGCTTTGGCATAGGGCAAGCGGAGTAAACTCATATATTCCTTTCATTGCTACATAAGGACCCCGCAATTTTGCTACATGAGGTTCATACATAAAGGCAAATGTTGATTTGTGGCCGCAGCTGTGACTTCACCCTGGTTTTGATTATACTGTAGCTGAGTACTTCGGGGGGAGGGTGAGGCATGCTGGAGAGGTGGCTTAGAGCACATACTGTTGTTTGTTCCTCTCTTTGTTTTTCCCCTTGTTCAAATAAAATATGGCTGTGGCCAGTTGCTAGCCTAGTGGCTAGTGGGAGTTGAGGAAGGGGATTTTGCAGATGTAAATGGATGCATCTATATGAATATTTTACAAGGTTCTGATGTTCAGAGAGGTCCTCAGGGAACACTGAAGTCTGGATGCCTTCTTCCCCGTCCCCACCCCTCTAAAGGCCTCTCTGAAAAGGCCACTTAAAACACCTGTTTATCCTTTTGGAAGAATGGTAATGAAAATTAAAGCAAAATCTTGGTATTATCCAGCTTAGCTGCTCAGCACCGGTTGTCCTATGTTTTACTGGAGCTCTGTTACATGTGTGTTGGTGCTGGAGAGACTTGCAGAAAGCTTGTCCACCTGCCTCTGTGATGGCCAGTGACAAACAACGTGGAACTAGGCAGAGGCAAGGTGGGACCCGGGGGACGCAGTACGGACCCTTCTGCTGCCTGTGTTCAGCCCTACAATTATGATGGGAAGATTTGGGAAGGAACAGCTCCCTAAGCCACAGGTATCATAAATGGGTTGATCTGCCAGGAGAGTCCTGTTGGAGTTGCTTTTTTTGGTCTTGGCGGCAATTATATTACATTCCTACTGGTGTTTTCCTGGCAGCTGAGGACAGGTCTGCAGTTTTTTAGGTGTGTTAAGGAGGGCATGGACAGATGACTATAAATGTTTGCATTTAACATGCAAGTCCTTCCTAGCAAAGCAGTGAGTCATATCCTTCAGGCACAGAGGGCCTCCTTAGAGCTGCTGCTTAGTAAGACTTCACTGAATTTATTTTATCTGAAGCTAATATTTAGCTCCTGAGAGCACCATGCCTCCTCTGCGCATAAATAGTGCTAACTTGTATACATTAAGTCAGTGGATTAATGCCACTTCTGAAAGTACCTGTGCACCATATCATCTGAATGTATCCTAATTCTGTGTTATATAGGTACAGACATCTCTCCTAGACATACATGAAAAAGACATTTCCTGGTCAAACTTCTGACACGTAAGTTTGCTTGTAAACATTTGCTTAGCATTGGGGGGGAAAAAAAGTTCCAAAGCAGCCCCCTGTTTGATTTCTGAGTGGTTGTAAAGGAGTCATTTTAACACACAGCAGGTGTGTGTGTGGTGATCATATGTTCCCACGCATTAATAGTATTTACATTCTTTCTCTAAGAGGATAATTTTTCTTAGCGCTCTGTTCCAATCAATTCTGTTTTGAGTGAGTGAATAAGTATTTTAAGTGTTAACAGTAGAGTGGATTTACCTTGATTAAGACGATACACAGCCCTGAATAGCTAGTTGTTCCTGTATGTGCAAGCAATTCTATTTGACGAACGATCACAGATCCTAACACTCCTCTGATACCAAAATGTTAAGTTTTCTGCTCAAATAAATTTCTGGAGGTAAAATAAAGGAAAAGCTTCTAAATGAAAGGCTAGAGAATCTGTCCTGTATCATTTAATACTAAATATTCAGTAAACATCAGAGTGCATACGGTGGGATTCTGCAAGCTTTCCTTGTGCAGGTGGGCCTGTTCAAGTCTGTGGGGCTGCATGTATAAGATTGGATTTCAGGGATGGGGACTGTATTTTGTGACTCATTACTAGTATAATTCTGAGTACATGCATTTTCCTTTAAGTATAGTCTGGACAGTCTCAAAATGTAGCATTTTTAAAGGTCTGTTGTTAACAGAGGCATATTCATTAATTAAGGAAACAAATCTAGAGACAGTAAGATGTTTTCTCCTTACTTTAAGGTTTAGTCATTTTCTTCCCATGTAGCCGTAAAAAAAGAAGAAAAAGGGGGAAAAAAAAACCCCAAACAAAACATAAAATTCACTGGAATAGAAGAGGGGAAGGTATTTTCATGATACCTGAGAAGTAAAACTGACTGTCCAGTTTGGCTTTTAGGGTTAGAACTGAAGGAAAAATAAGGAAGAAATGCATATGTATGGTAACAGTGAGGTAGATTGTGGCTCATAACACTGGTATTAATAATGACAACAGTACCATTTTATCATACACGTTCATCATTATTTTCTTACCTTGCATGAGCCTAAGACAAACTATGTAGGTTTATCCTCAGAGCATTTGCATAACGAGATTGTTTTTGTCATAATTTCAGCTTCACGCAAATTAGAGCTGCAGAGCTGAAACTTACCCATCTCTTTAAGGTTAGTTAGTGATTTCTTTAGAATGTATAAGGTTCTGGGCAAATGCTTCAACAGTAAATAGTAGTGCCTGAGCATCAGGAATTGTTTCAGGAAACTGAATCAAATTGGAATTGCTTTAACTTGTCTTTCTACAAATAAGCCAAAAGAATTTATTTTTGCTGCCCATCAAGAGAGTTAGGTAAAATCCTCAGTCTTTGAAAATAGCCTTTTGCAAATATATGTTCTAGTTTTAGTGTTGCTTTATTTGAAGAATGATATTTACAACTTCTTAATGTCCTGTTAGGTCCTAGACAGGGTTCTTAAATGCCACTGAAAAAATTGACAAGAATGATCGTTAAGAAACCTGGTCATCTTTACCTTACCGCATCTGCATTGTGTGTTTCAAAACGAAGTTGTTGCTAAGAGGGTGTTACAATGCACTGCCATTTCTTTGGGGTCTGAACGATGAAAAAACCTTATGGCAAATTCTTGTTCTTGTGGTGTTCTTCATATATCTTTTGAACTAACATTATCCCAATTGATATCCTTTATGTTCTGTGATCAACAGGATTTGTCAGAGATGTGGGGGTTTAAGGATCTGGACTAGATATAATTCAGTTTAGCAAGTTGAACTTGATCCTAAATGATTACTATTGTTCAGGGCCCGTAAAAATAGTTTGGAGGCTTAGTCAGAACTACAGTAATAAATGTAGTGAGCAAGCTTTGAAAAAAGTATTAAGAACAGGATCTTGTGAAGTTATACAGGCCACCTGTGCAAGACGTAACCCTGTGGAGATTTAAGGCCGCCTTCCCAAAGGGCTTGTACAATACTTGTAAGAAATAGCTTTGTCGAATTTGCAGCTGCCTTGTTAAGCATGGACCCTGGTCATCTGCTCCCTGGCTTGGCAGGTACAACAAAGGCAGCGTTTCGGCCATCACCTAACTGCTGGAGCGGTGGTGCTTGCCAGCAGTGCTCCTAGGGGTACCACGGGCCCTTGCCGTGCCCCCCACCCTGGGGTGGGCAGCTCTGCCTGACTCCAAGTTTGCTGCTCTGTGCTAGAGCGCAGAGCACCTCTGCATCTGCTAACCAGCTGCCCTGGGGGCAGCCGGACTGCCTGGGAGGATGAAGGGACAGGAGAACCTGTCAGGAGGGAGGAAAGAAGCCCTTGGCAAAACATGTGTACGACAATTTTGGGGAAGTGGCCGCCAATGTTGGTGTTTCATCTTTATTTTACAGAAGCTATGCACACAGGTTGAATGGGACAGAGCATCTGGAAGCCTGTGAATAACAGTGCCCTGTTGTGGGACACAAATAAGGCTCCTGTGTATTTACATATATAAAATGTATGTATTTTTTTAAATGTATAAGTATATACATATGCAAACTTACTCCACAGTGAGGGAAAATTGTAAGGGCTGAGACTATGACACCTTGTAAAAAAAGATGATTCTTTATCCAAAATCAGACTTCTTAATATAAATGTTTGCTTTCAGATATGCAGAGGAGTGTGCGGGAAGATTTTCAAACTATCTGTGCATATGTGCTTAGCCTAGCTGGCTGTAGGCAGTGAAGAGGGATGGGGCTATCAGAGGGCACTTCCACAAATCCAAGGCTGGATTCCTGCTCAGGAGAAGCCCTGCTCTCTCCATGAGGTGTAGCAGGAGACTGAAGAGACAAGTTGGTTAAGTACCTAAAGCACTGAGGTATGAAAACTCCTTCCTTCCCTGTTCTGCACTCTTCTTCCCAAAGGAATCAGTGTTGCTTCTCAAAGATGTTGAACTGCTTGTTCAGTGCAACATACCAGAATATGTTTTGCTGAAGCCCTGCAGAATTGATGTCAGAGTTGTAGCAGGGAAATTATTAAAATAGATGGCTCATCAGCCTATTTAATTAGGTGCTTCTGATGATATCTCTAAGAAAAAGTCCTGAGGTAGTTGTTAGCAAGTTTTACTCAGCAAAGAGGGCTTGTAGGGGATCCCTTTTTGTTCTTCTGGGAATACTTCATCTCAGTCTCTAGCACTGGTGAGAAACCAGAGAGCTTTAACAAAGCAAGTAAGCTAAACCAGAAAGCATCATTATGCCTTCATGCAAACATATTTTGGGTATTAGATGCAGTTGACTCCCTATCTCCATAAAATGTAAAGTAGCACCAGATTACGTATGCTCAATCTCCTAGGGCTGCCAGACCATGACTGTTCAAATGGGAAAGAAAATGTATGAGAGGCATCTGATTTAGGACTCAGATATCCTGAGCAGCACACATGAAGTAAATGGAAATAATTATTTTCTCATAGCATGATAGTTGGGGGACACTCAGTGAATCAGTTTGCCACAAAATTGAAACAAAGTAAAGTACTTCCTTGCACAGCACATAGTCAAACCGTAGAGGTCAGCGCCACAGGGTATCACCGAGGCCAGAGGTGTTAGTGCATTCAGTAAGGAGATTCACAGAGGATCAGTTTGGTTGTGGTAGTTTAGCAGGATGTTCTGGAGGCAGCTTAAATCCTTAAATGGCAGCTATGGGCATGCTAGGAGAAGGATCACTCTGTTGATACTCCCGTTGCTCTCTTTGTCCAAGCATCTGCTTTTGGCCCCTGTCAGAAAGTGTTGGAACTAGTTCAACCTCTGGCTTTCCTCATGCATTTATCCTGTAGCACGGGTGAGACTTTAGACTATTAATTCTCCAGTACCTTTTAAAGCTAGGTAGTGAAATACATTTTGTTGCAATCCACTAATTATTTACAGCAGGGAGTCAGGCTAACTTTGCCCATGTGATACTTTATATATCAGAAGTTACAGCTGTCCCAAGTCATTATTTCCATTGAGAACAGTGGTTCATCTTTCCATGAGTTGTCAAGAGATCTCAGAGTGGGAATGAAATTTTAGCTTATGTCACCATTCTGTAAGAGGAAATACATATGGAGACAGGACATTAAGTTTGGATACATGTGTTTTCAGTTGAACTGGGTTGTCTTTAAGAACTTTTGTCTCTGAAGTGTTTTGAGCGAATTTAGTATTTGTCCATGGCTAGCCTCAGCGTGGTAGTTGTGGAGGAAGAAGGCTTGCTCCTGTGGAAAAGGTACACGTCAGCTTAGCCTCTCAAATGTGGCTCGGTCCTAATCAGGAAAACCAGCTTTTAGTGTGGTAGAAGAGTCTCTAGGAGTTTTCAGCCTTTTTCTCCGTGATATAAGTGCTCCTGGTGATGCTATTCCAATCAATGTTTTAACTGACAATTGCATTTCTGCTGCATTCCTTTAATCTGTGTGGTAGAAATTTGCCTTGCTTTTCTCTAATCGCTTGTCAGAGTAGTCTATTAGAGATGCTACTTACATTGGAAAGGCCTCTTGGGCAAGAGCTAACCACACCAGCTCTGCCTTCTGAGTTACTGTAACTACATATGAAATTCTGGAAAGAACTATCATTTGGAGAAGATGATTTCAGTGTCTATGATTCCAACATATCACAAATTACTTTGCACTTTGGTTGTGTCCTTGCGTTGAATTTTTTGTTTTTATTTTTCGCTTTGGTTGTCTTTTTAATGCTCGGTATACAAACTCAGTAGGGGAGTTGGAATGGAATTTGGAAAAATCTGAAGTCCAAATGTCACAGTTTTATAAAGAGAATAAATATGCTAATGAACAGCATCTGTATAAACTTGGGGTAACATTCTGCATATTTTCAAGTATTGTATTTCTTATGAAGAGATGTCTTTTATAAGAATGACACTATGAAGGTTGAATCAAAGGACAACATTTTGAGAGGGCTTTGAAACTGTGTACCGTGACAGGATACAAGACTTTGACCTTTCCTTTAAGAACTTAATTTTGGTGCAGTATTTGTCCCAAATTCTAGTCCTCAGGAGTCAGGATGTTGACATCCTTAAAATGATTTTTATAACATAAGCCCAGTTGCTGGAGAATCTCTTTTCCTAGTGCAGAGTCCTTAGATTTGTGCAACCACGGAAGTGATGACAGTCAGAGGAGCGCTGTGAGAATGTTTTCAATCGCCTTTATCTTTCAGTGCTTCCTGCAGCACACTACGGCTTAGGCAATGGTTGTGGTAAGAGGCAATTAAATTGATGTAAAGACCAAGTTGATTTGACATGTTTTTTAACCAAGTGTTTATTAGTTGAAATAATCTTGGGCGTTTTTTGGCATAATTTATGTTTGAGTGGGAACTTGACTCATTGTCGGAAGTCTGTGTGTATTTGAGCATGTTAAGCTGACGTTACCAAATGGAACTGTGGGAGGCTTTTGGCTTGTGTTTATGGAGTATAAACCAAAGCTCCTACCTTGCTGCCTCAAGAACCACAAAAATGTTAATAGAAGTCAGAGATGCAAGAAAAAATGTATTCCATATAGCCTGTCAACTTGCCAGTACTAGCTTTTTCCTTGGGTTACTTTCCACTATTTTGTTCCATCTAGTTTTAGATGTCACAAGGGATGAGACTTCCTCTGCATTCCTTTGGAAATTATTTTGCAGTCCTTATAAGACTTTGTGAAGTTTTTCCCTTGTTTATATTTACTGGTCCTTAGATTTCTAGAGCAGAACCTGCACCCAAACTGTCAGGGGTTGCCTTCCTGTTAGCTTTGGCAAAATGATTCAGGCTTCCTTCTTGCTGCTGTCTGCTTTTGTTCAACTGAGGGAATCAATGAACATTTGCATGCCTCAAACTACAAGTGTTTTGGGATAGGTATTGTGATACTCTCTGCTGAAGGGTGCTGTGAACATTTTAAATCAACCTGCATGTATCAGGTGAAGTAGCTGTAGCTGTTAGAGTTTCTTTTATTGTATTTTCTTTTGTTTCTCTCAGACTGGATTTTCTGCACAAAGTTTGGCATCTCTTAGATCTTCCTAACCAGTTTCCCTTGTTCTCCTCTCCCTGACCCTTTTCCCCTTTAACACTAAGGTACTTGTGCATAAGCCTTACAGTAGGCACATGAAAAGGCCAATTATAGGCACTTAAAGCTAGATTAAGATGAATTCAATGATTCATCGGTAAGTAAAAGCTAAAATTAATCATTTAAACTGCTTGCAAGATTGTCCAATTTTTCCCCACTTCATCAAAGATAATTTGTCCCTAAAGAACATGTTGCTTGTATCTCAACAGTTAGGTGCCAACGTGTACAGAACACAAAACAAACTAATTTGAGTTGTTGTTTGAGCCTGCAGGAACACGGTAGCTTTTGTAATTGTTTCAAAACCCAAAATGTTTCTGGTCTATTATAATTTAATTAGTTCCCTCTATTTTTTAAATTTTTTTTAATAATGTATATATATAAAACAGTAAATATATATTTAATCATTATAGCTATGGAAAAAGAAGGAAATTGAGGGCAACTGAAAACCAAATGTAAACAATAGTATACATATTTTAATTTTTGGCTTTGGGAAATATTTTCTTGATTCCTGAGATTTAGTAAGTCTTGTTTGCCCTCTAAAGTGAAGGATGTAAGCTAATAGAAACTGCAAGGCATTGACTTTGTGGGTGCACCCTTATGGTAAAACAACAAAGACAGAATTACTGGTAAGTGTATAATTCTCTAAAGTTGGTTCTTTTAGGTTTCTGGAGCTGGAAAGGCAGGAAGGTTTGACCCTTGCACAATGTTTCTGAAACAATTTCTTCCTAAATGAATTTTTAATACCTGTTCAGAAATTCAGGCTAGAAGACATCTGACAACTTATAAATGCTGGGTAGAAGCTCTGGGAGTCTTATGCTGTACATTCCCTGTTACCTGTGTGCTCTGCCAGCTTGCCTGTAGATCTTGCTCCTTCATCATCTCATTTGCAGAAATATATTATCTTCAGCTTAGAACAGAAGGGAGAGGAAAAGTCTATGAAAATGGACAATTTTGCCCATTTAGCTAGAGATAATATTTTTGCCTAGTTCTTAGCTAAGCTTTGTCAACTCATGTACCTTCTTGTGGCAGAGATACTGATTGTGGTCAGATGCCAGAAATAGCTGAATACAGTGTTACTCCTTACTCTCTCTTTTGCTTTCCACAAAACTTACTTCATTTTTGACACAAAATTGTTCTACCCATTAAAATAGTGACTTAAAATGTATGTTACGATCAATTAATTTGAAAATTCTTTGTTGGGAACAACAGTTTTTCCTTACTCAAGTCCATCTGTCTCTTCCCTGTGTTAAATAATGTTTTAAAAAATCTAGCCAAAAATAAACAAAATAAAAACCCAATCCTATTAATGTGATGCTACATAATGATTTCAGCTTAAAGGAAGCATGCCCTAGCCATCTTGCTAATTATCTGTGGCCCCTTAGGCCTTTAAATAAATTATAGGCCTTTAAACATGCTGCATGCATCTGATGTTTTTGTTTATGGCTTGGGGGAAAAAAAACCCAAATGGTTTCACCTCACCTCTGTAACACTAAGTTCAGCTTTCAGGCCTTTTCTGTTAGTTGTCCATAACTACAGAATTATGGGATTTTATAAAGGAGCTACTTGTTCGGTATCGCTGGTTATCAGACTTCAACTCATCCAAAAATCCAGACTGTCCTTTGCCAGGTGCAAACAAAACTTCGAGGCAACCTGTAGTTCGACACTGAGACCTGGCTAGTTTAAAAGAAAGGGGGCAGGAAGAGATCTTCTACTGACAATGATGATGTCAGGTTGGTCTTAACAATTTTTTTAGTTTAGAGCAGTATAATATTTATTGCAGCACATCTTGGTACAGTGTTATGAGGCTATAATTTGATTCTTGAGCCAGGTGAAGCGGTTGGAAATTGCTTACTTTTGCGTTTGTCTTTGTGTTTTTCTTGGTTTTTACTGTAGGCGAATCTGAGCTAATTTCTTGTGTGTTGACTCGCTTCTCAGCCTTTAGCTTGACTTGTTGTATACAATAAGGTATACAGTGGCAACTGCTTTTTGAAAAGTTGCCATTTGGAAGGAAGCAAAGATGGTTGCCCCACAGACCTGCACGCACATGTATAATGTATTACATGTGGACACGCCCTACCTCAGGTGGGAACAGAAGCAGCCAAAGCCGTACAGAGATTTTTTGCAAGACAGAATCAGTTTTGTGAAAGACTTGTTTTAATTCTTTTTTTTCAAGTTGAGTTTGTAAATGCTTTCTTAGATCTGGTATGCACTCTGAAGTGTTACAGTATGATAACAGATGAGCTAAGTTGCTTGCTGCCAAAACCCTGCAAAGTGTGAGCAGTATGCAGCCTAAGGAGGAACGCTGCTCTTTTAAAACTATGCCAACCTTAATATTGTAACTAAATCATGGCTTAAATCACAAAATCATCACACTATCCTTGAAACGAGATGTGAACTAGGTTCACTGTACAAAAAGAGGGAGGATGTGTGCAACACCTGTGAACACATAGTGAAAAAGGAAAGTAAGAAGCTATGGAAATCACATCTTATCAAGACATTTGTGCCACATGATCACAATCTCTTTGTGTCTCATCAGTCTCATAACTGAGCCTTTTTAAAACATACTCTGCACTCCCAGTTGCTGTTCTCTCACAGCCTCGTCCAGTGCATGAGTTGGAGAGATTGTGGTGTAGCACAGAGCTGTTCTCCATGTCCCTTCAACAGCTCTTACACAGTGTGTCAAAAAGCAACAAAGAAACTGGTTTGGTGATGCGGTAAGTCTGTATCATCTTAAAGCTTCTCAAATGGAAACCGTGGCTGTGCAGTTCAGTGAACTGATCGGGGGTAAATTTACACCATGAGTGGAACTTGCTACTCTATTAAAAAAAAATTTAATACACAAACTTTTATACAAGTAAAGCTTGTATGCCAGGTATCATCAGTCTGCATCATTATGGCTCTGTCTGTCCTCCCACAGCCAATACAATGTGGGTGCAAATTTTGGCTCATTTAATGGAAATATGGGCATGACTGATACAGATCAAATTTTTGCTACTGAAAGATTCATTCATACACAGAGCTCATGCTAGTGATTGTGCAAATACAGCTTCATAAATGAATTAAAAAGATTTCTGACAGTCCGCCTGACCCAAGACAGCTAGTTTTAAAACATCACGGAGTTTTGTGAGGGTGTTGGGGATGGAAGTTTGTTGTGTCGCATTATAACTAAGTTCTGTGCAAATTCAGAGTGCTCTTTGCTGCTTATACAGGTTTAGTTCAGCTTTATTGGTCCTCCTGAACAACTGGACAGTTTTATTTGCTGAGAGTCAGCCAAATGTGTCTCTGTGGGAGAATGCTGATAAACCTTACTATTTTAAACCTGGCTGTCTGCTGTTTTTCATGCACAATGTCTCTTTCTCTTCTGCATGAATGATGTCGTCTTGCCTCCCCAGCTCTGTTTGGGCCTGGCAGCTGCAAAGGTGGTAACACTTCTCAATTTCACATCACATGGCCTATTCATGATCTTTCTCATTTTTGCTCACCTGAAAAGCTTAGTCTTTTATGTCTCTCAGTTAAGCACTTTGAGACTGCTCAGTGGACGGTATCTTGTGAACCCTGAAAAGTCATTATTCTTCCAGTGTTCCTGCAAGACTACAATGTCTGTTTTGGTGAGGCAGTTAAGGAGTTAAAGGCTTGTGGCGTTTCAAAGAAATGTCCGACAGCTGCTGTAAAGTATCCCTACAATCCTAGCTGACCTCATTCTTGTCAGACAACAGTGATAATATCCAAAAACGGGTGCAAGACAGGAAGTGTTTCAGGAAGGTATGTGTTTCATGCAAAGACATCAGAAATGCACTCTCTCCCAGGGCCACTTACTGTCAGATCCATATTAATTTAAATGGAACAGTGAAATTCCAGAATGTGTTTACAGAAACATTATTTCAGTCCAAAAAAACCATTGCTTGTTGTTCTAGCGTGCAAATGGCAAAAGCAGATGAGTTAACCACTGTACGGATTTAATATAATGACATTGCTGGCTATATGAACCTACGTTTTAAACATCTGGAGGATTCACATACTTTTTTGATAGTTTTGTTTACTGTTTTTAAGGGGGGGCTTTGACTTGAAAAAGTGGTACAGCAGAAATACAAATCTACTTACAATATGTTTTCACATTTACTTTACATTCAAAGACTGCTTTGATATCTAACAAGCTTTTAATTAATTTAATCAACTAAGAGAGTTCCTTAGTAAGCAGAACAAAATCCCTTTTTTTTCCCCACTGCATTCTATGACTTAGAATTTAAAAGAACTGGATAAATGGAGCTATGCCCACTATGTGTAGGAAGTGTGAGAAAGTATTCCAAATTTTTGCCAAGAAAGTAGGAATAGTTTGGTTTTTAAAAGATTTAATATTTTTTACTAGTCAGTCCACCAAGGTATCTGCAAAAAGTGTCCTATATATACAGGTTCCTATTATTTTCGTCTTACTGAAAAATTCATACATGAGAAATGAGCTTATATTTTTTCAGTAGCACCCAGTTAAAAACATGCAAATAAAAAGAATTCTTACCAGTTCAGAACTCTTCTGCTGATAGTTAGGGATATTTTCACTAAATTTCCTCTTAGTTGTGTCCAGAATTGTCTGTCTTGTAGTATGAATCTGCAATAAAATTCAAAAGTCAGTTATGATTTTTTTTAACAAGCATAAGTAAATATTGCTTGAGAGATTTCTTTTGACTTCAGAAGTCCTTATTTCAGCATTAACTTGATAAATTTGTATAAAATAATTTATTAAGGGTTAGACTAGGTCCAGTAAAGATTCTACCATTCAAAAAGTTGCGCATGAATAATATGCTCTTCTGGTTAACTGTTATGAAGTCTAGCAGATGCCTCTAAGAATATTAAAATAAAGCACTGCTATTTAATCTCTGATTTTTATTTCATTTAAAGACTTGTTTCTTCTGTACTTTTTTTGGTATTCCTCTATAGTTTCAAAAATATTCATTTGCGTTGGTAGGGAGTGAGCAAATTCTAGCTGCTAGAACTTACATAGAGAATTTAATCTTCAGGAATTCACCGGTTTGTGAAGCTAGGTCACCGATCTTGAAGGACCCTTTGAAAAGCGTAGCCCACAGCCAGACAGCTATGGGACGGGAAAGAATACCACGGTATCGATGTTGAATGGTATACTAGCAATGGTTTGTCTTTTTTACGGAGATGTGACCAAGGAGCTCAGGTGAGGCGCAAGAGAAGATGAAGGCAGGCTACTGGGAGCAAGACCTGAGTGAAACTGAACTCAGCCCTGCCCCATGATGAAGAATGAAACGAGTATGATCTGTGGTTTTTTAGAAGATGATCCAAGGATGTAACAGAAGAGAAAGGGAAGGAAAATGTGATTATTTGGACAAAGGAAGGCATTTTTTATTTGCTGGTAGCAACTCATTTAATATACACACACAGTTGTTTCAAACTGAATTATATTTTATATTTGCCTGCTGTTTCTGGAAGTTATTGCCAAGAGTGAAAACCACATAATATATTTCTGGTATTAAACCATCTATTACTGATGGATAATGACAGAGTAGAGGGAGAAGGCACCAGTTAGTCTGGGTTAGCTCATGTGTTCTGGATAACTCTTTCTTGAACTCTTAGATGTCTAAACTTCTACTAGGCTATGTTGATTTCCCACTGCTTTTTGGACGTGATGAATTGTCTCCTCTCCCATGTCAATGTCAGGTAATCTCAAGTACTCCCATGATAGTCTTCCTCATACTTTTTCAGGTAATGTGCCATTTGATCACTTTTCTATTAGCCATTATAATAAGATAACAAATACCATAATGGCTGTAATAACAGCTCTTAACAAAAGAAGCATTTTGGAGTTTTTAAAACTGCAGATGCCCTATGTTCTCACTTACATTTTATGTATTTTTGCTTTTTAACATTACAGATGCTAGGTTTTGGATCTGTAGTGGCTTTCTGATTTAAGCCCCTAATTTTTAACGGTGAAGCGTGGACTTTAGTCCCTAAAGTCAAAAAGGGCTAACCTTTTGAGAAACTTTCTGTAATTACTGAACAGTTACTGATGAAGTCACAGGAGAGAAAAAAACCAGAATCCTGTTTTACTAATTGTTGGTTAAAACAATTTGACTCTATTAGGAAAGTTTCTGTGAAGTGCTGTGTAAATATGCACCTTACAAAATCATCTAGCGATGTAAGATATGGGAAAGGGAGTCGATCCATCAGTCTGTCTCCTTGACTTTTCAAGGTGATTTATCAAAAAGCATTTAATTAACTTGTTTTCATGTGACAATGAAGTTAAATGTGTTATTTAAGGTTTTTTTTTTGTTTGAAGTATACTGGGTTAGTTTTGACTAATAACAAGATGTGTATAAGGAAATTCTGTGCTTCTGCTTCAAAGAAGAGAAAAAAAATCTTTTCCTGATTTTCAGTATAGCACAATTAGATGCTTTATGGTCCTTTTTTGTCTTTAGTCAGAGTGGGGAGTGTTAAGACAATCCTAGATGTGAATTGGTGCACTTGTTAAGACCAGTGACTTGTCCAATATGCTAAATCCCCAGGGAAATGATTGCAGGATCTCAGGGGTTTCTTGCTAGAATTCAGCCCTCCAAGCAGGGAGAAAGGAAACTTTTTACGTAGCTTTCACAAATACTTAAGTCATACTAAGATAATGTAATGCTTCTTGACACATTGTCATAGTATTTTATTTAAGAACCAAATAGCTCTTTCCTGTTTTGAGTCACTCTTTGTGTAATGGTTTGCAGCAAGTTTAATTTTTGGCTTTCTGTTGCTTTTCTGGCACCTGTAGAGAGGTCTGTTCCATGTCTCACCCCTGTCCAAAGTGTGGGTTTCTTTTCTGTTCAGTTCATAACTCCTGCCAGGTCCATGACTGTCCCTTTTTGATCTCAGTGTATTCTGGTCTTTCTCCTTCATCTTTAGGCATCCAGCTGAAGAAATCTTGTAGGCATTTACCTCCCCATCAAATATATAGAAGAATTTGGCACCTGACCTGGTAATCTGAAACAAACCTAACTGTTGTGACTGTCCCCTTCAAAGGCTGTTCCATGGTGCACATGGAACATCAAGGAAGACAATGTCTTACTGCTTAGAAAACTCTGAAAATTTGTGGATTTGTTAGTGAAAAGAGTAGGACTTCGTAATGGATTTTTTTTTTCCAATCATTGTAACTAAGGAAATGAGATTTTTGTTGAATTCATGTTTTAACCTTTGTGTTACCGAGCTATTTAAGGTGGATAATTGAGAGGCGGCCTGGCATGGATAGGTTGAAGGTGTCAACTTTGTGAGTAGTTACATGTGAATGTAGAAATGCTCAAAATCACAACATACTGCTGTCTCTTGCACACTTGGAATGACACCTACATATGCATTAATAAACAAGCTGAAATATTGAAGTATATAGGGCGCATGAAAGTCCTGCTTCCTAATAGTGGCAAAGGTAGGTAGTGTTTCAAAGGAGCCAGGCTGTATTTAAGATGGTTAGACATGCCTTCCCTTGAATGAATGGGATAAAATACCTAAGTCACTCCAGTGTTGTCACCTCTCTTCACATTTATGGCCTGTTTATGTGCTCTTTTAGTAGCAGTTGTACAAATTTCTGTTGACCCACGTTTTCTTACCGTAGTTTTACAGTCACTTTAAGAAAACCATTTGCATTGCACCAAGTGGCAGTTTGGTAGGAGTTTTTTGTGGTCTGCTCTGACTCGCTGCCCTTCATTAAGAGGGTACAGCTTGATGCTTCTGAGCCTGTTTCTGCTCTGCTAAAAGGGGATAGCGACACTGCCCTGCTTTGGTAGGGCACCCTTCTGATCAAGAGGTAAAAGAGCAGATAGAGCCTTCACTTTTAATGGTCCCAGAAGAACCTGAATACAAGCTGCACGAAGGCCTGCAATCTCTGAAGGAGATTTAAGGCAATCCTGCTGGGATTTGATTCTGTGGCTGAGTCATTTCTGCCTGTTTTTTGACCCATTAATAAACCCTTGTCACACTACTGCTATTGCCTTTTGTTATAGTCATTACATTCCTCTGGAGTCTCTATAGCCATTGTCTGTTTTGTTTCTTTGTTTTTGTTTTTCCTCACTAGGGATAGATTTTTAAGTTGGCAGAAGGTATCAAATTCAGTTCCCACCACCAGAAAACTCTGTGCATTTGCATGGGGCATATAACAGCCGTGCGAGCTCTGCTGCATGCTCCCTTGGGGAAAGTGCGGCTTCCTGGGGGAGGTATTCATGCTGCATGTTCCCATCCCAGGAGCCTCACTACAGTAGGTGTGCAACGTAAGTGGGTTGTGGGTATTCCTCCTCCTTGCCTTTCTAGAGCCTGTGCTGGCGAAGTGCGTGTGCATGTTACTTCCAAGTTGTGAGTAAATTTTTTGAGACCCTTTTTAGATGTGGACATGGAACAAAGCAGTGCCACAAAACAAGGAATAGGGAAAGGCCTCTAAGGACCAGATGCGTGCTGTGGGATATTCAAGAGTGTGGAAGGCTCTTTTTATCCTTTCGTGTGCGCATAGAGGCACATACGGTCTCACCCCATGGGACAGATACATTACTTATTTGAAAGAGTTTCTGGGAGCTTTGGCTTTCTGCTGAGTGTGCGTGGGTCGTTTGGAACAGACTGATGGCTTTCTCGGAGGGGACAAAGGTCAGTTTAAAATTCTTAGGTGTACTATGTAATGCAAGCTATTGGCAGATTTGGAAGATATCCTTGAAGTCTTCGTTGGGGAAGAAGGCCTTTTTTTCAAGAGAAAGCTTTGGATGCAGAGTGGGAAGAGGAGTATTTCCTAGATACGTCTGAAATGTGTTTGTTTTAAAAGCCACCATTAGATTAGGTGTAAACTGTGAGCCTGGTTTATGCTCCTCAGGGCAGGGGAAGATGGACTCTGTTGTTTATCAGTGTGCAGGTTTTCCCCAGGGTGCTCATACACACTATAGAATATGTATTAAGCTGTTGGCATTGTATCTCTAAATCTTTTCTTTGGTTTCAGAAGGTCTTAAATTAAAAAAGAACAAACCAGACACCCCCACTCCTCCCAAAATAAACCAAAGTTGTGAAACTATTCTTAACACCTTTGCTGAATGAAGCACAAACAGATCACTCTTACCAACTACCATTTTCTGGCAAACCCTGTTTATCTACGTAGGGACTCTTCTGAGAGATTTTTCACTGTTGCCCACATAGTCTTTAGCTGACCTCCAAAAAACTGATGAGAAAGGGAATAGTTGTAAGGCAGATTACTGCCTATTTCAGATTTGGGATTACTAGTGTTTTTCTGCATATGGCATTGAGCGACTATCAGGGACAAAACAGTTTTTTGCTTCTCTCAAGTCAATGTTGGCTTTAAAGCAAGAAGCCAGGAAAGGGACATGCCCATTTACATAAGTTGAGAAAACCTTCAAAACATCTTGATTTAAATTTTAATGAGAGATTTAGGCCTGCTGTCATGGCACAATGGAAAGACTTTCCAAATTGATGTCAGAAGATAAATGTTGTATTTTCTTTGTTATTTTGCATTCCACTAATATTCTGGTGTACTGTCTTAACATTTTAGCTATAAAATTGGTAATATTTTGTACATTACTTTTAAAATTGAGAAAGGGATGCCATGAATAATCAGTAAGAACAAAACAATTAGCTGTTTTTAACTGAGGTGACACATGTGTATCAGTAACTCACGTGCAGCTATTGTAGTGGCTCAAAGACAAAGGAGGAAAGGAGGAGATAGAATATCTTTTTCTGACTTTGCTTTTCAGTTTCTAGGGCTTTGCTTTATGATGGAAAGTAGACCTGCGACCCTGTGGTTTAAACTTATGGAGCTAAGAAATCAATTTGGCAGTTCACAGGATTGACGCTAAGATAAAATGAGAGGAAAGTGAGGGAAAAGGGAGTGTTCTATGGGAAGGAAACACTAAGAAAATAGGCAGCCTACTTAGGAAGACTTAAAAGCAGATGAAGTCATGAGAAGCTGAACAAAACCCCATAAGCAGTGGGGTTTCCATATGCTTAGAGAGACTTCAGCACACGTTTGCTGTGGATGCTTTTCTGAGAATTGCTACTGTGAAATGGCTCTTGTGGACTTTTTTTAATGCGGCTGCTGCTGCTACATGCACCCTTTGCATGTTTTGGGTGATAATTTTCTTTGCTTCAAGGAACTTAAGGATAATTTCATTCTGCTTTTAAAGTAATCTACAGGGTTTTTTACTTGCATCAGAGTGAATGGAAGTGATCTGCCCTTCCTTCAAATAACCATTACTTTTTTGAGATGTTTAAGGTGAAACAGCCATATACAATATTTTAAACAATAGCCACATTTATTAAAGTGACTGCTATCAATCCGGAGTGAGTAATAATTTTAAAAAGAAATTCTGAAATTTTACATTTTTCTCTTGCCCCAGTATTTCCCCTTGTCCTTCTTAATTTAGTGGAGTAACCAAGATACCTGGCTGGGACATGAATCTTTCCTAACAGTACAATTGGTACTCACTGTACAATTGATTCACAACTGTATGCTATAAAAGATGTTTAAAAACATCTAGACTAATGTGGAAATTACATAACTGTGATGAAAACTTCAAAAGAAAGCTTGGGGGTTTTTTTCCTCTTTGCTTTGTTTAGGTACGTGTTCAGGCTGGTTCTTTATCCGTGTGTTCTTGCATGTCCTTCGTATTTGTACTCTCAGTAACTGGTTCATCAGGAACTTTTAACGAAGTATGCAATCGCACAGTGGGAAGATATCTGTTTTGGTTCTTTTTCCTAGTTTTCTTGTTCTTCTAGGGTGTGGTTCAAACTAAAATGAAATTTCGGTTGGTCTTTCCTTTTTTGACCTGCCAAAGTGTTTGTTCTGTTAGCATTGCTGTGCTCCCTGTAAATCAGGCATTCTTCTCGGGCTGTGTCAGGTTACTAATGACATGATTAATGCAGGAAGGGTAGAGAAGGATGACGTAGTGGCTCATGCAAAGTTTACCTGAGAATTATCTGTAGCTCTCTACTGTTTAGTGTCTGAGTGAGTCATGGCCTGAAGCCCTGCCATTCCCTGTTCTTCAGCTGGGCAAGATCACACTTACCTCATTCTATGTATGCATTTCTCCCTTTCCTGCCAGATCTGATTAGAAGCACTTTTGTTTGAAACTCTATGTTTATGAAACATTAAATACGCTTTTTACAGATAGCTGGCCATAATGCTAAATGAAAAGCGCCATTAGGTATCTATGGTCCAGGCAGCTTTAGAAACTTTCTCTGTCCTTACGTGAATTCTGATTTTTGTCAACTAAAGTCTTTTTCACGTTCGTGGGTTTAGCAATGATAGTGTTATGACATTAGTAAGCTTTGCAACAGGACCATGAGTCACTTGCTGTCTGTCAGTAAAGCCTCCTGTTTCTTCTTGTGTATTTGCACAGATATAAGCTTACAGAATAGAAATGGCAAGTTTGTGATGCTGTCTCCAGCTTTTCAAACTTCCTTGGGCTGCAGGTACAACTGTTCCCGTCAAATTCGGTCCATCTATTGATTCCTTAACAGAGTAGCTGGGAAATTGATCTTGCTGATCAAGAAAACATGTGAGCATGTTCTTTGATATACTTTGAAGCCTTGGTCATTCGCTTATTGTGGGCTGGCTGACTGGACCTCTTTTGTACCTGAAGATCAGTATTTGTTCTGCTATTTGTGTATGCGTGTCCTTTAACTATAGGTTCCTCGTAGAGTGTCTGTATTGATGTACCACTAAACTTGTTAGAAAGCCTGCTGTCAGATGCTCTCAAGTCTCTCTTGGGAGATCAGAATGAAGACCATGTAGAATTTGCAAGAAACACTGATTATGTTTTCAAGATTCCTTTGTTTTCTCTGTAAAACTGTCATGAAGTCTTTGGCATCCTTCAGGACTTCAGCTTTCCTCAACTAAAACTGTTGTCTTTTCTGTGTGTGTGCTGCTCAGTCTGAATTATCTTGTGCAGAAAGTGCTTAATGTTTAACAGTAGAAGGTTATGCTGAAAACAAGCTATCATTTTCCAGCTAGCTTATATCTCGCAACCTGCCAAAGTCTGTATCAGGAACATGATGTGTGGGAAAAAGTTCTAAAACGATAGACAGAAAAATGTCTTGTGGGAAACCTAAAATGCCATGAGACTCATTCTGTTAATAAAGAATGTTTTTACAAGTGCAGCGTCATCCCCCTTACTTTTTGACATTTTTAAAAATGAAAGCTTGAGAGCATAACATTTGTGTAGAATGTAAACAACCTTGATACTTAGATAAGTGACATTTCTTGGAAATACCATTCCCTTAAGAGAAAAGAATGGTCAAAGTGAATCATTAGCCAGAAAAAAAAAAACCAACTTATTTCTATAAGGTGTACCTCTCAACTACTTCTAATGAAGGCCATACTGATGCCTGAGATAAAATTTTATATGCGCTTTCTGATTACATTTTGCAAACATGTCTTAAAGGAAAACAAACTCATCCTGTGATCTGCTAGTCTCAAAAGGTGCACCCGATGACTAAATTCTTAATGTAAACATATAAAAAAATCTTTAAAAAAAAAGAAATTCTTTAATGCAACACGCAGCACATTTTGCGTACATTGCAGTATATGCTAATGGAGTTTACTATTGTAATTACACAAATGCCTGAATGGGGATGGCAAAAGTTCATGTCCAGCTTAACTTTGTCTGTATTTCATCTTGCTGCTTTTAAAGGAAGTGTTTACATAAGAGTAACATAGATTTTACTCAGTGAGTCACTGTTTAAGCAAAAATCAAGCATATTGTTTGACACGTGCCTTTATGTAAGCTGTGTATCTAGAATCTGTCTTTCAGCTTGAGCAGTGAAATGGTATTTCTGGCTTTTGTTTTCTTCTGGCTAAATAGCCAGCGCCTTGGCTGTAGAACTGATTTTTTTGCTTTTCGTCTAAACCCCTCTTCTTTTGCACTTTCAACTAGAAAATGAATCAAACAAAGCTTAAAAGTTTCTTTTTCAAAATTGAAAGGCACTGAATGAAGTAGAAGTGAAAAAAGAAACTGCCTTTAAACAACTTGTAAAACCTGTACCTTCACTTCTCCTGCAGGTTTATGAGGCAGGACATTGCCCGCGCTCCAGTTCATGTCAAGTTGTAGTTGCCTCTTGCTGCTCAAAGCAGCAGTCTGCGGAGAGAGAGTGAGCTCTGTCCGGCTCCTTGGCTTGGTTAAACTCCCGAGTCCAGAGGAAGCTCTGATTGAGGAAGGGCCCAAGAGGCAGGAAACAGATGTTAGCAGCAGTGTCCTGGCTCAGGTGGCCCAATAACAAGTGTACCAAGCCAAAATAACTAAGTGGGTTAAAAGACCAGAACTATAGTTCATAGTCTTACTTATTGGGCTACTTAAATCTAGATTTACCTAGGGATTAATGTGACTTTTGCCCGTGCTTTTCTTTGGTTGGCATTTGTGGTGTGTTGTCAAGCTTCAGACGGCTTGTCTGATAACACTGCAGGTCACCGTTTGTTTCTGTGTGCAGCTAGGTAGCTTTCTCCAAATGCTTTGTATGGTCATCTTGGTACTTCAGTTTTTATCTTGTATTTGGCCAAAGATCACCGTGCATAGGGGGATGCAAAAGGCCAACATTAGAGTCCTACATATTCAGAAAAAGCTCTGTGAAGTCTCCAAAACAGTGAAGATCTAGTATTTTATTTTTGCTGTGTATGCCTTTCTTCCTGTGACCTTTTCTGGTGTAAAAGATACCTGGGTACATTAGTCGTACTAGGACCATAGGAAGCCTACAGCAAACTCTTTAAATTGGGTGTTGGCACCTTATTTTCTAGGGAGAGTGCACAGAAATGCTTCTTCGAATCTGCTTTCAGATTTTGCATGTTCTTGGTATCCATTCATCGGTTGAGCAATCGCTCATTACAAGATACAAGAAGGATATGGGGAATCTCAGGGTTAAAAAAAAAAAAAGAAGGAATAGAACAAGTGGAATTGAAGAAATTTATGATCTCGGGGGTAGGCATGATGCTCAAAGGTTGTGCTGTGAAGGCATCGCGTGTCAAAGAGAGATGGTTCATGCTCGTGGTGCAGTGGAACAGCAGTGCAGAGGTCTGTGCCCAGAGCCTTTCTTTTGGCTCCCTCTGGCTTTTGAGAAGGGCCCAGACACCGTCTCTGCCTTGGGATTTCTTGCAATTCTTTTGAGACTCTACCTCTGTCAGGTCTTTCCCAGAAGCAAAGCCTTTGTTCCTGGTTCGTTAGTGGTCTGCCTGTATCTTAAAACAGCCCCTTGCAGGGTTGTTGCTGACTGTTTGAGCTTTCTGGCTTGCTGCTTAGCTACCTGGGAGCCCTTGGTGAGCTCAAGTAGGTAGATAGCTACGAGGTAACGCAGAGGGTTTCTGAATGCACTGTTGCTCTTTGGTTTAACAGCATGAGAAAAGTGCATAATTTAACCATCAGTGATCTTCCTTCATTCTTGCTCTAAATTTCCTCCTGGGAATTGTGGGATTTGCCTTGTTTTTAGATAGGCCTGACTTTCCCTCATCTCCCATGATTGCTGCTGCCACCATTTTTCCATTTGAGAAGGTGTTTCCAGAGATAATCTTGTAAGCTTCCAGAGTGCAACTCTGTGACATTCTTCATTTTTACATGTTATTTTCTGCCATTTGTCTAGCTTTGGAAATTTCCATTTCCCAAATCCCTTTAGGAGAGATAGGAAAAAATTCACTTTGTGAGGGTGATGAAGCACAGGTGGTGTATTTGTGTTTCAGATCTACATAACAAGTATTTTCCATTTCTGACTTTACTAAAATCTCCTTGTAGGTAAGTATTGGAATTTGTTGACCATGGATCTGTTTTAGCATCGTATAAAGGTTTTTCTCTTGTAGCAATCCTCCTAAATGCGTGTAAAAGATAACAAGAAATCACAAAACTTAACACTGCTATAGTGTTAAGAAGCTGGTTCAGAGAGCAGGAAAGTTCTTTTTCTTAGTTAAATGCATGCCACTTCGTAAAAATTGAATGAATCTATGTAAAAGTACTGGATCTGGTACTTCTCTCATTGGCTTGTTCTTCTAGGGAAGAAGGACTTCTATGTGTCTGTCTGACAGTCATTCCCAGTGATGAGGATGGACCCATTGAGAAACAGAGATTTTGATGATGATAAGTTTCAATAAATTTCATGAGAATGGCTTCTCAGGTAGAAGAGAGAGATCTTAGTGTGAGCTTGTGGACCTACTGAAGGTTTTTCAAATCCCCACAGGACACATTCATAGGAAGCCAAACTACATGGGTTCCACTGTTTGTAGAGCTGCTTGCTCTATTCTGTGTTGTTTTTTTTAAATCAAATTATGGTTGCCTTTGCTGAACTTTTGTTGTGTTGCTAGCTTTACTGTGTATGTTCCAGTTGCCAAAATACTAGAAACCACAAAGGGCACCAGTGTAATAAACAAGAACAAATAAAGACAGTCTGAAACACTGTTACTTGCTGATAGTTGACTTAACATCTGAAATAAAAATTGTTTCTGTTTTTAGTATTTATTTTAGTTACAGCTTTCTTACACCCCTATGACCTTATTTTTTCCCACTGGAATATCAGTAAATACAAGAGGACTACTGCTCACTTGCAACTACTTAAGAATTGCAAGCAGTAAAAGGAAGCAAAATTAATACTTCAGATATGAGAATGAGGTTTTATGTAAAAAGTAATGATTTTAAATACTAAAAATTAGACCTGTTTTCAGTTTTGTATGCATGTTTCTCATGAAAAATTTTGAAATTGTCATGATGGAAAAAGTTCAAGTTTCCGATTTTTCATCTTTTCCCATTTCTGATTCCCATTTAAGATAATGAAATAATCACCAGGATGCTTACTGTAACTCTAGTTATTTATAAATGACAAGGATTGGGCATTGAAAGCTATGATTATAAAAGCAATTTAGCCTGCTAGAAATCCTTCAAACTCCTCCTGATTATGTGTAAGTGCTGGCAGTAACAGATTACATTCAGTTTAAATTTGAGTCCTCTATTTAAAAGTTACTGAATTTCTGTGGTCCAGCCTCCTCTTTGAAACCTTGAAGATGACCTATTTAAAGTCTGCGTGTGCATGATCCTTATGACAGAACTGCTCCAATTTTCTTCAGGGACCCATCACTTCTGGCAAACTCTTTTTATATTTCCTTGTTCCACTGCTTTAAGACAGGTTTCCCTGTGGTAAAAAGGTTTCCTTTATTACTTGTTTGTTTATATTAGTAGTGGTTTCCTTCTTAAGGTTAATTATTGTTTCAAAGAAATAGCAATTTCCTGTTCTGGTGTAGCTTGTTTTCTTTAGATTTGTTCCATGGCTGTCATGATGTCTGTAAAATATTGTTGAGGAATTCTTTGTGTTTTTGAAGGTGCAATGCTCCAAGGGATGATTCTTCATCTTTCTTACTTTCCCCTCTCTTGTTTCTTTCAATTTTAGGTAAGAACGACTTTTGCTGTGATTTTTTTGCTTTTGAAGAATTTCTCCTTTGGTAAAGTATTAACCTCTTTTCCTGTCTTCCTTAAAAAATGGTATTCCTTTTCTCTGTATTTAAGGGAGGAGGGGGAATCCTCGGCCAAGGCTAGTTCTGTGCCCTTTTAAATACTCTAATATGGTTGCTGGAAGAGAATTTGAAAATTTCAAGTAGGTGTTTGCGTTTTGTCTTAATAATTTTCCATATGCAGAGTGATAGTACAAACTCACAAACAAGTTATTAACTGTCACCTGCAGTAGTTTGAAATAGGTTTTCCTTTAATGAAGCAGAGTGAGCTGCTTCAGTTTTCCTGTGGAATATCTGCATGCTCAAAGGCCCTGCCCAGGTATACACCGAAGCTTATGTAGTAGTAAGTTCTTTATCTATACCCAAGAAGAATTTAAAACTAGATAGCAAAAAGTAGGTAACATATTTACTTTACATATTGTGAATTAAACGATGATTCAACAGAGAAATTAACACAAGTTGCAATACCAGGATTCTAGAGTTGTTTGGTTTTTTTAAAAAAAACAAAGTCTGATACATCTTTACTGTCTAATAGTGATGTGGGAGCTGTACTGTACTGTGTTTTCCCCTCCACAGCCATTACTAACTGTAGATTTGGAAACTTCCTGTTAAAAGGCTGCAATCCCAAGGAAAAAGATCTTTCATTTAGCAGGCCTAGAGACAACTTCTGATTATAAGAGAATTGGTATATTGTGGAGAGTAATGCAACTATAAATATGACTTCCTGTGCATTAGACATGTTTGCCAGTTGCTGGAAGCTTGAAAAAGGAGATCTTGTCTGGTTACAATTCACAATCAACCTATGGAAAGGAGCTGAGAACAGCAGTCCATTTCTTTTATCAGGGACACTCTTGGTTCATAGTATTGCAGTTCTGCTTTTTTGTTCTTTTTCCTATACGTATACAGTTTTAATTAATCAGTGAGAGGCCCAAGCATGAGGTAATGCTGGAAATCAACAATTTGAATCCTGTGATTCTTAATAGAGAATTAATGGAAACAGAGGTATTGCTATCTCTTTGGTCAAAGAAGTGTGACATTTGGACAGTATCTAAAGGCAGGCTCTGGGCTGCTATGGGCATAGTATTCCTTTGGGTTTTGTCTGTTTGCAGAAGACCAAAACTAAAACAAGAAATAGTGTAATTCATACTGGGCAATAATCCTGATCTTTAAAATTCTCTGGCATCTGTATTGTCACAACTTAGAAGGACCCTCTGTAGCTAGCTTGTCTGATCCATTGTGTAATATAAGGCAAAAATTTCTCGCTTGTTATTCAAACAGATTTTACGTGGGTTTCAGCCTCTAATAAAGTCAATGCAAGTTGTGTGAATTTTAATTTTCTCAAGTCTTAAATGTGCTTCTTCCTTGCCATTCCATCTGAAAGACAATTAGTGACGTTCTCAAATGAACTGTGGAGTTCGAGATGCTTTATTCCAAGAGACAAAGCTAGTAGTTGCCCAGAAGTGGGTGCACGGTGTTCATCCTCATCTTGACTGCTCCCTACACAACTGGTTCCCAGGTGGCAATGAGGAAGAGGTGGGAGGCAGTGTGACAAGGAGGGGAGGATAGAGAGGCAGTGGCGTGAAGAGTAAGGAAAAGGTATGAAAAAGCTGGCATCAGTGAGTCTCTGCTTCAGAGAGAGAGTAAGAAAACATTGACCTAGGATTTAAGGGTAGAATTCCTCCAGTTGTCCTCTACATATTGGCCTTGACCATGTTCTTATTTTTAGGGTAACCAGACTTTGAAGAGATTCAAGCCCTTAGGTAGTGGTTCTCAGTTGATGGGAGAAACCAGAGAGGAGGAAAGGGGGAAGCACATGTGTTCCATCTCCTGCACAAGCTCTCGCTCATGTGCTCTTTCTCTCACTCACTGTTGTCCTTTCCTGGCCATCTCTCTTGTTGGTGAAAGACTTATCACGTTTGAGAGTTTGGGGCTGAGCAAAGCTTTAATTACCAGTCAAGAGCATTGCATTAGTTTCCCTCTGTCAGCTACCCTCGTCCATAGGCCTTTCCTGCTTCTGTCCAAACTGCCATGCAGTGTCATGTACTCCACAAAGGACCAGAAACCTGGACGTTGTGGCACCTGCTCTGGGCCACAACAGAAGTAGAGAGGGAATGTTGCGTCAGCATGCAGTGCATGTGCATGCACTGCACACACAGCAAAAGCCTGGGCCATGTGGATGGCCTTGCTACAGTGCAATTCCCCCCCCCCCCCCCCCGAATAGACAGTAGCTTGAGGGCAGGGAGGAAAGAAGAATCTGCTGTGAAAAAACTGTAGATTTCACTTCCTTGAGATCAGTTTTTGCCCTGGTTTTATAGAGAGTTGCTTTATGTCATTCAGTTAAAAAAAGTGGTTTACCTGTACTCAAGATGTAGGACTATAAAAACACTAATTTCTTTCATATGAGTTTTGTCCTGTGACTTAAAAGAGCCATGTTCCTAGAAACAATCTATCTCTTCTGAAGGTTTTCATTATCACAAGGCTCATAATCTGGGAAGAATATTGAAGTATGGAGTCCAGATTATTTATTTTGAAATATAAATTTAACTACAAATATTCTGGGTTGGGGTTTTTTTTTGTTTCACCTGTCTTTGATTTTCGTATCCTTTCCTGAGTTTTCCTCTTTAAAAAAAAAAAAGTAAAAATGAGTTAAATATAGATGTCGATTACATCACTTGGTCTATAGTACTTATATTTTCTACAAGGATACCAGTTTACTGCCAAAATATGACTCAAAAGATCAATAGCAAACAGTCTGTACAAGTTTACACAAGAGAACCAAAGTATTTCATTCCGTAAGCATTGTGCTTTAAAAGCACACATTGCAAAAATAGATACTTCTTTGGGAAGGCTGCTTTCTTAATTTTCACTGTTGCTTTCGGAAGTATGTCCAAATAGTTACGGGATTTTTTTTTTTCCCTGAGAAATCTGTTGCTGCACACTGATAATGTAAGGGAATTGGAATAGCTATGGCTCCAAATGTTTGCACTTAACAGAGGTCTGTCATAATATTTCTGTCTACAAAGACAGTCTTAAAAAAAAATTTAAAAATTCTTAATTTACAAGTTTGATGCATTTTTATTGTAACAAAGAATTCAAATGGAGGTCTGAAAGGTGCGTTCCTGTTTAAGGATATGCTGATCATGGTGCCTGTGGTTGAGGGAGGTGCATTTGCCATGTCTTTATAAACATTGTTATGCATTGCTTATAATATTTAATGTACTTTGATTCCTTTAAAACACTCTGGATTATTTTATCTAAAATCTGTGTATTAAGAAGTGAATGATACTTTCTCCGTGTCTGTACTTGGTTAACATTCTATAGAGGAAAATTATTTGGACAACATAATACTGCACTAATAGACATATCTCTCATCTTTGTATAGTCCTTTTTTGTTGACAGTGTCAAACATTTTGCTCCTCAGTAGTCATTGTCTTTTACAGTTCTTCTAATCTTCTGTGTGTTGGTCCGTTTAGCAAGTCGAATGTCAGAAGGGAAGAGGAAGGAGAGCTGCTCACTCTCCCCTCTTTTTTTAATCTGAGATTAAAAAAATTATGTACAAATCTCTCAAGCTCTAGGAGGAAAAATGTGCAGTGTAGGAATGAATCCTCTCCCTTTTATTCAGCTCATGCTTTTTATAAAACTCTTTGGCTCTTGATTTAACACTGTCTATCCAGTAACTGATACTCAAAGTCTCCACAGCATTTCCAGCAATTCCAGAGGCGTCCTGACCATCTACAGATAGTAATGTTTGATAGCACTGGGGTTTTTTAAGCTGTAAATGTTTGACCATGTCATAGCTTTTAGATTTGAGAAAAAGCACACATTTTAGAAAAAACAACTGAGAAGAGAAAGGTAGAAATTGGGGTAGGAAAGAAGGGCAACTCAGGTAGTCAGGGCTTTCAGCTCTGGGTTTATTGCTGAGTGTTCCTTAAATTTGGCACTAGTCTGTTGAGATTGTGAGAACAACCTTCATTATTCTTAGCAGTTTATCCACCACGAAGTTTTGTTCTCCTTTTACAGAGGACTTGTCAAAATGCTATGACAACTAGGCTTGGTTTTAGACAAACAGACCCTGGCTCTAAAAAGACAGTAAGTCTGCAAGTGAAACGTGGAGGGCAGCCATTGGCACTGGAAGAAGTAAGAAACCACAGATTGTTTTCTTGTTGGATGAAGAGCTTAAAGCAACGTAAAGTTAATTGAAGAATTCCTTGAAAGTGAAGTCAGCCTAAAATAAAAGCTTAGGGGTCTATAATTTACTAAATGTGAAAGCTTTGTAAGCAATAGTGAACCTAAAAGTTTTAAAAGAACATATTTTGGTAAACATATCTGGCTTGTGTTACGGACTGTCCTGTTTTAATTATTTGTCCAAATAATGTAGATTTGCAGTAGGATCTCTAATTAGGCATGGTTTGATTTATTGAGCTGGCCCCATATAAACCATGATGTCATGCTGTACTGCTCAAAATTACAGCTCTGCTCTTGCAGTTTAAGGATGATTATTTTTAACTTTGGAATGTTTCAGTTTTGTGCATCTTGGCTTTTGGCTTTGGAACTTAAGATGTTCTCTGCTCCTCTCCTCCTCCCTCCCCCAGATCAAAGCAATTAACCAGAACAAAAACCATTGAAATGGACTTCTGAACACTCTTGGCTTTAAATGTTGTTGGTAAATACGAAGAGATGCAAGAATATTCATGCTTGCTGTCGGGGGGGTTGAGAAATAGGTACAGTAGGTATTGAACTGTGTTTTGCCAGGTGTCTAGATGCTGATGCCATTCCAGAGCAGGAATGCTTTGTTTATGTCTCTAAAAGGTCTTAATTTTCTTTTGATGCTGTAATTGAAGAAAAAGAAAAAAGGGAAAAAGAAAAAGGCGGGGGGGGGGGGGGAGAGGGACAGGATCTGCTCTGCCTATTACTGCAGGTAGTAATTATTTACTAGGAACAGGAACTCTCACGCACATGAGTTTTTACTCATATGTGTTGCGTTTTCTGCTCGTTTCCCATTTGAATAGGAAAATTTGCCTTTAGTTAAACCCAGGTCTGTTCCAAATGCAAAGGGAAGGCTTTTCACAGGAGGGTTTCTGCATTTCCGTACAGAGGAGGTCTCACTTCTGCAGAAGTGAGCAGCATCCCTTCCTGCCAGCATCCCTAATCTGGACTTGTGGGCAAAGGGACAATACACATGAGGGTGTGGAGGAAGGGAGGACTGAAAGTCACGTCAGAGTATAGTGTCTCCTGCCAAACTTTTCTAGCATGTTAAGAAGAGACCAGGCATTTCAGGGCAGGGGGAGTCTTTCTGTGGAGGTGTCAAGACTACTTTAGGCTAGGACGGAGCCTGACAGCAAACTGGGAAGGGAACAAGAGTAAAGGAATGGAGGTGTCACACTTATACTGGAGGCACTTAATTACCTGTAGATGTCAAAAGGTGGGAGTTGTGTTTGGGAGGCAGTAGCTGTGGCAAAGGCAGACTCCATTTTCTAACAGAGCAATAAGGAGAATTTCTGAGTGGGAGGGAAAGGTGAAAATGTCTTCCTGTGGATTTTAGATGGAAGACTTGGTGAGCTGCCCTTCGTAATGATTGCAGTGTTTCAGGCTCGTGTAGGTTGAGAACGATGCATGTTGAGTCATTGAAAAGCTATACTTCTCATGAGGAGCCTTGATTATATAGCAGCTGACTCAGTTTCTATGCTATAAATTGTGTATATAAACTAGATTACAGCTTAAAAGACTCATAAAAAGCCATGGAATTTCTTAGGGTTTTTTATAAGGGTATTCTCAAATGAGTATCACATTTTTAATATAATCAGTTGTTGACTAACATTGTTTTTAGATGTGTAACTGCTTTTAGTTGTCCTATAACTAGTTTCAGTTTAGCCAATGAAGATTGGAGAGAACGCTGCTTGGGGGGAAAGGAGTTCATACTCTCTTTGTGCTTTGGTGCCAGTGAACGTAAATGGATGGAAAGTATGTGCAAGTTTGCTAACAAATGGTATGTATAGTGGAAGGATTTGATGTCTGAGTTCAGTTTAAAAAAATACATATTAATTTGCTTGTTTTGACCTGGCAAAGTTGCCAACTGAAAACAAATTTAACCTTTTAGAATAAGATGAAGGCCTTAATCCTTTGAGTATTCAGGTCTCCAGTTTGCAGTCAGTAACAGGGTGCCTGTTATGTCTTGATTGTAACATAATATCAATAGAAATTTAATAAAGTTTAACATTCAGTGAGTTTCCATCTCTTGTTGATTCTAACCCTCTGAGAAGCTTTTCACAGTGGCTGAAATCTCTAAGAACAGCCAGCTTTTGGTGATGAGCAGACCACCTGTCTTGTTTTGATGAAATGAAAATAAGTGGTAGATTTCAGATAATTCCGTGATGAGATGCTCATGTTTTGTCTTGCATTAACAACACATATATGTCTTTTTTTATATCAGTCACAAAATCTGAATATAATCTCTTTTCCAGGATGGTAATTAGCAGATAGTTGAAATGGATCTTGCCATGAGATTTGAGTGGAGTGACTATCATCCACTGTGTGTATGTCTGGGCACATGCATGCACATGCATTGGGTTTGTCCCCATTTTCTTGAATGGATCTAGCAATATACTTGATACTGAAACAGAAACAGTCAGACCTTGAGGAACTTATGACTGACAACAGTTTAATTCTTTTCTGTGTAATAAAGGACTGACGTAGGTTTAATTTTTTCTTTTTTGGCAGCTCTTTTCTTGACATTTAGTTGCTGAAACTGGTCTTGGAACTTAGAGGAACAGCTTTCCTCTGAGAGGCATAACAGCTTCTCCCATCACTTTGTCTTGTCATTAAAACTGGACGTTCACCCGCAAGCTGTCTCACAACTCTGAAGTTGTAGGTTTGAAATTACTCAGTGAGGATCTTTAGCCTGCAGTGTATGATGAAGTGATCCTAATGGCCAGACAAGATAAGAGGGTGGTGATGACTGTCATGAGAAACTGAACAGGGAGGTGGGACAGGAATGTGCCTGCTGTGATACCTCTGGAATTGCCAGGAGGTCACCAGCTGGAAAGTAATGGCACTTTCCAGTTACAGTACTTCCAGTAGCTTCCTTTTCCTTTTGCTCTACAATGTAAAGCTGTTTAGTGTCACATAAAAAACCAATCTCTTCAATAATATGTGGCTGAAATTATTTTCTTGATACTGATGCCAAAAAACAACTGGGATCACAGTATACAAAAATACTTGAACAGAGAGATGGAGGTGATCAAATCTGGTGCTCAGGTAGTCTCATGAATGTGAAGTCATGTGAATGACATTAAGGCAAAGGGAGGAACACATCTGGCAGCTGCGTAATTTGAATAAGCACCCTGGCATTGACTAATGGTGTGGTGGTCACAAACAAGAGCTTACCACACATCTCTTGCGATATTCCTCTACCCCGTCATTCCCACTTTCTCATCTGCAATCGTTCTCTGGGCCTGTTTTGGTCAGAACAAGCAGGCTCAACCAGAAAAGCTGAAGGAGCTCATCTGTGCTAACCTGTATTGGGTGGTAAGCATTAGGGAGTGATCATGCAAGCAGCTCAGCTAGCTTGAGCAGTGTTGACCTGCGCTGTGGCGGCGGGTGGGAAACGGGAGACGTATCCTCTGAGGAGAGGTGACTCCTGGCAGAGGATGCATGCTCACAATCAGTGATGGTGTCTGCTCTGCATCTGAGGGTTGAGAAGGCAGGTACACGTAGATTATTGTCTGGCTGCTGTATCTTAGTTTGCTAACTTGAGTGTGATTAGCAGAGAAGCCGTGATGCCACAGGTCAGAGTGCAGGCTGTATGAAAGCTTAACAGCGTAAGTGGCTGCACACTTAAAGGCAGACTACTGCACTTGTTGGCAGAGATTAAAAATAGCACAGCTTTGGTTTTGGTGTTTTGCAAGACCACTTCTGACTGCATAGTGGAAGGTGTGCTTTTCCTCAAATGCAGCTACAGTTTTGCCTGAGTAAAACTTTGGCTCATTATTGTTTACATCTGGAATTCAGGAGGCAATGCTAGGATGAGTCACATTCATTAATTAAACCTCTAGCACCATCCTGGGAGGCAAGTTTAGAGAAGAGGAAATGGAGATGAGTAGCCTAAAGGTGCAGAGGGAATCTGCTTCAGAGCTGAAATTAAACTTTGGCTCCAGGCATTGTGCCTCTGGAAATTCCTAAACTACTCAAGTTTCATGTCAACGCTGTCCAATTACAGCACTGTAATTCAGAGTAATTTATAAATCTGTATCTGTAGTGGATAAGATTTGCATAAACCACATCCATTAGCAATAAAAGAACTGCTATTAAATAATTAAGTAATAGAAAGATCACACCATCAGTAACATGATTAAACTGTCTAAGAAAGGCTGTCGCTTCTTTATATCTGGCTTCTCCTGAGTACTAAGGAGCAGATGTATTGTGTTGGACCAGTGTCCTTCTAGCTCTGTATCTCGTCTCTAGCCATAGCTGTTAGCCACAGAAAGATTACAGGAACGAGGAAAGCATACAGTCACGCCTTTTTTTTGCCACATCTTGCTGTTTTTGGCAATTCTGCTCAAATTCTATTCTGAAATCTATTCTCAGCTTTGAATTTTGGAAATTATGCATCATTGTGGCAACATATCCATAGTAATCTGTCTTGTCTTGTGAACAGTATGACTAAGCACACCCAGGCCTCCCTCATACACATTTTATAATCACCATCTGCTCGTGAGGTGTTGTGATATATACTTGCATTTAAGAAGTTTCTTTTACAGCAGGATAAGTTCATCTGTCCACCATAGCCTAGAAGACTCCAGAAATGTGGTGAGTCCAATTACTGTGTCTGTTATTTTATCCATTTTATAGAAGAATTACTGGTTATGGAAACTACCAAAAGACCCTTTCCTGTAGGGATTTGAAGGGAGATAAGCAAAGCCCTTATAAAATGTGGAAGAAGTCACTGTGCTTCATGTTTTCTTCCCAGAGCTCTGTAGCTGCCTCCTTGCCATGGGTAGGCCTATCATTTATGTTAGCATCATGACGTGCTTGCAGTGAATGGCTTTTGCATTGATCAGAGGCCATGCGATCCGCTTAGTGATCTTTGAAAAAAGACTTTTACAGCTTTGTTTGTAGTTCTTCTGTAAGCATTGTTCTTTAAGAAGAACAACTTCATAAAATGGCTTTATTTAAAATGACAAAAGTAGGTAATTAATTTTAAAAATATTTTTGTAAGATTTTAAAATAAAAGTTGGGATTTTTTAGTAGTTATACTTTATTATGTATGGCTCCTTTTAAATGTTGATGGAACAAGGGAAATCAGAAAAACAAATTTCCCCTGGTTTTCATTGCGGGGCACATGGGTCAAACACCCAGCATGTTGTTCTCGGAAGAAACAGTTTCATTTTTCCTAATGTGGACATGCGGTACTAAAGCTTGCTGTTTTATGACTGAACGGTATTAAAATGCTGTTTATTGTCAGTCTTTTCACATCTGAATCATGTTATTTAATCCAGATTTTCTTTGAAACCACTGCCAGACGTGCAGTATGGATGAATGCTTGGAGAAACCAATGGGTGTTAGGCACTCTGATGCTTTTAATTGTTTAGACTGATCATGAATTTCACATGTGGAGAGAAAATGTTTATTTCCGTTCTCTGTCTATTTAGATTTACACATTGAATGAAGGGTATAGCTGATTTTTATTTTTTTTTTATTTTTTTTAAAGAAAAAGATAATTATGGGAAATATAGTAGCCCTTTGGCTTTGCTTATGCTATGCATTTGGAAACAATGTGTGTTGAGTTGGTTTTATGCAGCACCTTTGTAATCAATGAATGTATTACTTCCTTTGTTTTGTGTGATTCTTTCATGCGGAGACAGGTGAGAAGAGGAGCATAAACAAGGATAATGAAGCGTCTATAACCTTCTTTTACACTTCATAATCCCATTTTCTTAGTTTTTATTGGCTTGTTTCCTTGGTATAAAACATAAGAATCAAAAGGAAAAGTGACCCTGTAAAAATATAAGTAATCTCAGGTGGTTCCTTTAGTAGACTCTTGAAAACCTGGGTACCCCTACTTTCTGTAGATGTTAAAGACAAAATTGTCACTTGTATCTTTGCCTCTAATTTCCTGCACAGTAACTAATCATATTGTAATTTTTTTCCACCATATGCTTGTCTTAGCTAGCATTGTTCATAGCCATAATTGATTGCTGGCGGTAACACTGGCCAGTGTATACTATAAAACAGGATTTGCTTTTTTCAATAAATTGTCATACGCCTACAGCTTGAGCCTCTATCTGCATTAAAGTTCTTGTTCCTACTGCTGAGTCTTCGCGCTTGGAACCAATACGTTGCAGAAAAAGCTAACGCAAACTCTGCCACTGCATTCTCCATGGGGAGCTGTCATATGGATGGAACAAGCATTTTGCTAGGAAACAGAATGGCGTTTGGTTTCTTTGCGCCTTCATCCAAATCTTATCAACCAGCCCAAGCATGAGGAGAAAAAAATATTTGCTGGGTTCCTTTCAGATAGTGACACCCTCTCTTCCTGCAAATAAACACCAACATGTCTTGATTTCTTGCGTGCAAATCAAAGGCAAGGGCTTCTCAGTCCATCTGTCAAATCAAGGGTTTGTGTGTGCTTCATTGCATCCTGACCTAACACAGGTGGCTTTTTCCCTTCTGCATCTCATACTTTTATGTAAAGTGCTTCTTTTCCTTTTATCCTTTACTTTACAAGGTGACTGAAACCTGAAGAAGGGCTTTGGTACCTGGAAATCTGACTTTTAGCTATAGGAATTAAATCTAGTAATAGATACTGCCTCTTTCCAAGAACCTTGTCGTGCCTGCAGTTTGTGAAGTATTTCAACAGCTTTCATATGATCCTGTATGTATGAACTTCTGATTTATTTTTCTTGCTTCTAGTCCTAGTCTTTATCAAGTATAAGTAATGACAAATCAAAGAGCTATACCCAAGGAACAGGAGTTTCATTTCTGTTTGGAACATGTGCCTAGTCATGATTGCAAAGGTTCTTTTTTTCTGTTCTTTTTGGTTTTTTAAAACTCATGGCTAGAACATAGCATATGCTGTAATACTTTCCGTTTGCAGAGCCCTCTGATGATTACAAGCTGTTCAGTAAACATTTTTTGGTCTGACAGTCATTTTTCAGAGTCTGGAGCCTCCTCCAGTTTTGGTGGGAATGTGGCTAAGTGATTTGCTCAGGGACACCCAGTGTATCAGCTGGAGCATAGTGGTAACATGGATCTGTACATTTTTTGCTTTTTTGATGTCTTGATTGTATTTTTCTCTGCATTACTTATAATAGTGTAGTGCAATATACCTAGAAAATAACTAGAAAAATTCTTTGGGCTGAAAGTAAAAAGTCTGGAGAATAACTTGAGAGCGTTTGGAATAATTAATTATTACTTCCTTATGCATTTTTTTAAATAATGATCATTGAGAATAATAGATCAACTGGACTACACTAGCAGTCTTACAAAGATACTTCCTTTGGGGCTTTTTTAGATCATACACAGATACTGTATATTGCTTATGTGTAAACTTAAGCTTAGGATAATTTTTAAAATTCCAGAATAGAAAACGTTAGGATAAGAAGTTTTGATTTGTGTGGGTGTTTTGGTTTTTTTTCTGATGGATACAAGTGCAATACTTTCACTGTTACTAACTGTAATCAAACCCTGCATACAACAATGGTGATAGGCAGAGGGGATTTTCAGTAACTGAACAACAGAAGATCATTTCAGTACTAGGCATGTAAGGAAGGCCTCATGGAAGGATTTTAGTCTCACTAATAAAAAGGTGCATTTAATAATGATGGTTTTTCTTCTCTTTTCCCTCTTTAATTCTGGTAATTGATGTGGACCATTATTTCTGTTGCTATTTCAGTCCTTGTGTTTTTGAAAAATAGCTTCACTTCCAGTAATACTTTTGGATAGATGATTGTATTCCCTATGTATTAAATAACTTGAGAATTTCAGGTTATTCAATCATGTAGTTACAGGGTTTTTTCACATTACTTTTTGTGGGTAGCATATCTCCTTAAAAAGGAGTTCTTCTAGGGCGTTGAGAATGTTTTACAAAGATGAGTTAAATGAAACATAAGTTCAGAAGCAATTTCTTGCATGAGAGGAAAGACCAGTTTTCAGACAGCAATTGTTAAGAAATTTAGGGTTTGGGTTTTTTTAAAAACTGTAGACATTTGAAGCTGATTTCTCAAAACAGTTAAAACTTGCATTTGGAATATGCACAATGGGTGTGCTTCATTGAGCAGTGAGCATCTACCATCGTCTCTCCTTAGTGCTCTGTGCAAGTTGAAAGCTGTTTACATTTTAGGTTAAGATACGGTTTGACAACTCGCCCCTTCCCTATTTATTTTTCTTTCTTGATAATGCTAGTAGTATCTTAGTACAAACATGCTCCCCTTTGCTGTGTTGTCCAAACCTTTCTACTTGTCAGTGTCAGGCCATCCTCTGGCCCAACCACTCTTCTCTTCTGGCTGGGTCACACTCAGGATCCCAGCCTGTGTGTTCCCCTTTCCTCCCAGGGCGAGAGACACCCTTCCTCTCCCACCAGTCCATGAACCTCTATTGTTAGTGGCTTTGATGCGGAGGAGGGTTGATGAGGATGAAAATGAAGTCAACATAAATTTTACAGAAATTAGAGTGCTTTCTGACATGTTTCTGCTACCATGTTTCTGCTATTGGTTTCTGATAGTTTCAGCTGTCATGTTTTCATGGATTGTTACCCAAGTTAAATCACGTACACTTATATATATGTAACATATTCCACTGGGAAGAGGAACACATTTTTCTCTCTCTTCCCTGTGCCCAAACCCTTCTCATTTTCAGTGTCAGGATTCTCTGGCCCAGCTACTTTTCTCCTTTTCTGTGTAATTACAGACCTCGGATATTTTAGTGATTGTGTTGATAGTAGGGTATTCTCCTAGACATGCAACCTTATGAGGTGGATGGAAGTATTTAAAATGTTACCTCACACAATCAATTGGCAAATACTACTAGTCAGTAAAAATGAAGCTGTTCTGATATTTGCTGAATTTTCCCCTGACTGAGAGGAGATTGAGGAGGGCATTTATTTCCTGTTCTGTTTGCATAACCTGTTACTGAGTTTAGCATGTTACATTTATTGAGCTTTTCAGTTTCTAATAAGAGATGTGGCACTTGGCAGGCTTATAAATGGTGTATTAAGGTTTCTCCCAGGAGTAAACTATGTATGGTTCCAGTTAATAACACTGGTATTCAGTAAGGAAGAGAGCAGACGTGATAGTGGTTTGGGAGGCAGCTGAGGTAACATCTAGGAACATCTGGTGGAAGTTTCCCTAGCAGCTCAAGTAACTACACAGATACTAAATGTTTTTTCCCTGTATTCTACCCAACTTTGCTTATGATATTTGTATGTTCGTCACTAGAATGGACACCCCGCTCCCCCAGTATAAGACTTAAATTTGAATCAGTGAAAGTTTGCCTATGAAGCTGAAGAGAATGATTTGGAGAATTTGAAAGTGCTTTACTTAAAATTGCATCAATCAGTGTAATGAGAAAACTTTTGGCCATTTCTGTCCTGCATCCTCTAATGGCTGTATGTAAGGGAGTCTGTACTACCTTGTATTAAAATCCTCTGTATTTCACCCTAGGTCACAGGCATTATTTTACTAATCTACAGCCATCTCTGAGCCATTAATATATGTAGAAACAGTTTCAGCTTGGCTGTTACCTGTTCTCAGAGAGTTTGAGCTGGTATTTTTTGGTAGACCTTCTCTACATGGAAATTTGAAGAATTTTTTTGCATGTAAGAATGGGTTTTGCCAGCTGGTAGTTTGATTGCTGAGACTGGAAAGGTAAAAAACAAATTAATTGACTGTCTTCCTTACCCTCCCCCCCACCAAAATGCTATCTTTTTTTGGGGACTCAACTTCATTAAGGTTATGACAAGAGCTGGGAATGTGATTACACATTGATTGTTTTTTTTCAGTAGCATCTTATCACAAGTATTTTTGGAAACCTTATCAGTCAGTCATCACACCTGTACAAGTCACCTTAACTCATTCCGTCATCGCAACGGACCGAGGACAGACATTCCTGTGAGTTTCAAAGCAGCTGTAAGGCTGTCTGGGGTGCCAGCAGCACAGTCCATCCCAGCCTATGTGGTCAGAGCTACTTTACTGTTGGGTGCACCGTTTCCATTCAGAGTGCTATGTTGATGGGGAAAAGCAGGGACTCTCTTCAGAGTTTCAAACTTGCTGTGTTCTTCATGGCTTAAATTGGCCATTTAAGTTGGTCAGTGTCTAATAAAGCCTGTGAAGAGACTGCTGTGGGCTGCCCTGTGGTTAGAGCAGCAGTGGAGCTCATTTCCAAATACTCTGTCTCCTTTGGTTGGCATGAATGAAAGCTGGTTGGTGGTGCAAGCTAAACATGGGTGGGATAGAGTGGGATGCCCTCTGGCATGACCGTGAATAATTACCAGAGACCATAATGGTGTTCTCATTTGAGAAATCTCATTTAGAGTTTTTCCAAGAATGCATAATTTGAAGCTCATGTTGTCCTGTCCCTTGGCTATCCCACTTAACGTTTGGAAGATAGGCATGAATGTAAATTCATTTTAAATAGGCTTAGCCTTTGTGAGTCATGAATGTGCCACTTCTTAGACTTAGCTTACCATGATGATTGTAATTGGCTGGTTGTAATTACTGGTTAGAAGCTCCAGCAGGTGCTAGTGGCACCTGTCTGTTTCTGAGCACTGCAGGGTTTTCCTGCCAGCTGAATGCAGACTGAGTGGATTGAGGAGTTTCTCTTCTATTTATTAAGTGATGTTTTAGATAAATCAGAGTAGTTCACAAATGTGTTCATTTTTGATTCTTGCTATAAAGATGCATATAATTTTTCTTGTGGGATTAAGGCAGTGCAAAATTCCAAGCTCTTCATCATGTGTTTTGAACTTCGCGTATCTGAGAAATTTGGGCTACCATGTACTTTCCACATTGATCCCAAATGGAGGAAGAATAGGGAGCTGAAAAGTCCTTCATCTTACTGGTTACAATCTGAAAAGTGTTATGCTACCCTATGCAATAATTCTGTCACATGGATGAATTATTTGGTGCTTTTGGTTTCTTTCTACTCTCTTCTGGTTTACATTTTTCTACTTTTTGTTTTCTGACTACTGATTGCAGTATGTTTTCAAAACCGTAATATGGGGAGTCGCTAATTAAAAGGAAAAAACTGAACTTTGATATATGCCAAGTTTCACTTGCCAACAACTTTGACCACATGATCAATTTTGGGAGGGAAAAGAAGAAAGCAACCCCCTCCCCCCATGAATTCTTAATTATGATAAATGAGTTGCTGTATTATTAGGAACATAACCTAATGGCCATACAACTAAATATTTACTTGAGAGTTTATTTAGTACAGCTTGCTTTCTTTTTAAGCTACAGATTTCTTCATTGCATCCTTTATTCGAGTGTTTGGTCTTCCTAAACTCATAATCTCAGTATCTGTGATGTTAAAGAAACCAGAGTGTGAGGTCAAAATTTCCATTACATAGCCAGAGAGGAATTTCAAGGAACAATGCCAAAATCACTTTAAAAAATAAATTTACAGGAAGGATGACTCATCAATCAACAATTGCAGTTCTAGAAAATAGAATTAGTTGTATATGTTCTGGGTACAGAGAGAGACAAAATGCACCCGGCTTGACCTGCAGGGGTAAATCAGGATGATTGATTGTCTGTTTCCAGAGATTTTTACCTTGACCTCTGCTTCATTTTCACCCTAAAAGGAGGACCCTAAGTAGCACACAGCTTCACGTTGCAGGAATCATTGCCTTCTCAGAGCTACAACTGTCTAGCAAAAAGAAAAAGATTTTCTGGCTTGTTGTGGCTTGTACTAATTAGCCAAGCAACTGAAGGACAAGGGGAACAGTCTCCTCCTGTGCTTAACTTCTCATGTAACTGTAAGAAATTTAACATGAGGCTACCTGAGAGACCAAAATACAGCATTTTATACTTGATGGAGGTGACAGACTATTGCTTTAGCATGCAGTAACATGAGTGTGAAAAAGACGTTTTTCACGACGAAAAGGGCAGTTTCCTTCCTTCTAAAATAATGAATAAACAGCATGCAGGAGCGAAGATCCTTCTGAAACGGAAGTCTGTTGAGCTATGGCAGCACCTCTGGGGGAGTGGGGCAGGCCTGCTGCTTGTGGCATTTTGTGTTGTGCCAGCCCTTCAGTGGGGAAGGCACTTCTCTGGTGCTTCTTGTCTTCTCTCCACCTTTAGCTGCACAATCTTTTTGCTGTGTTAACCTTACATGTGAAGAAAGTAATGAGTGCTGGGACTTCAAGGAGATGGCACTGGAGATGAATCTGCCACATCCCATGGTTTTTTTTGTAACCCTGTTTGCTTTCTTGTCTTAACAGAGGGAAGGGAAGGAAATGTTGTAACCACTCACTGTACCTCTCACAGATGGTAGACTGGATAGTTTGCACATCTGGATGTCTCTCCCTGGCACTAGACATAATGGTTCTGTAAAGCTTTCCCGCTCATGACACACTTCAGCAGAATAGCATACCAACTGAAGGTGTGACTTCTGACTGCATTGCTCTTTGGCCTTAGAATGAATTTAGTCAATATTGTAATTATTTGTAAGTAGGAAGCACACTCTTGTACCCTCCAGTCTATATGTTGTTTTTACGGATTTTCCTTTGCTGTCCCATTCTTTCCTGGAATAATAGTGTGGCAACAGTCGGACATGAGCAACCTTGCAGTACATGCTTTTTGAAAGTGGATGTGGACTGGAAACAAACTGTGTCTGCCATATGTGTTTTACTGCATTTAAGCTTGATGCTTCTCTATATTAGAATTCTGAAGATGTTATAGCATATTTTGAGCTCACTTTACTTATTGAAGCAGATAACATTTACAAGTGTGTGCAGGCTGCCTGTTCCTTCTAGAGCCTAAACCTGGCAGAGGCATGGGGACATCCTCTCTCTCGGTATTGATGGGGAGAGTGCTACAGGTAAAGGGTTGCGCTTCTGAAACTCAGTAATTTTGAAAATACTTGTGAGAAACAGCTGAGACTCTTCTGGGTAGAGGACCTATCATTGAACTGTTCCCTGGTTCCCACCACTGATGTCAGATGCATTTACAGCATGACACTGTGGGGCTCAGTGAGGGCAAGTCTGTGCAATGTGCTGATCCTGGAGCCCCTTCTGCAGGACAGAGTTCAGTGCATGTCAGCGAACAGCTCATTTTAGGTTAATATGAATGGGGGCAACAGTGATGTGGTTGAAGAGTCCTTTTGAGGGTTAAATGGGAGTGCTGAAGAAAGCAATGCATTCTTTCATCCGATTCCCTTTTGCTTAGGTTTTGTCCCTTCACAGCTTGGATTTCTGTTTTTTTACATAAGTGCTAGTACAGAGAATTGGGTCATGGATGACAGATTTGAGTGATGGCCACAATACTTGCAGCTTTCAGAACACAATATGGGGCCCATCTCTTGGCTTAGCCTTGCCCTCAAGGGTGATAAGGAAACGAGACCAGAACAGTTTCTCCCACTCTTCCTCAAGAAGTATTCCCTTTTATCCTTAGAGCTTGGAGAGCCTAGCAACTATCTGTCTGTTTTATTTTCCTTAAGATGCTGTGATACCATGGTGATGAGTTATTAATAAAACTCCAGGCAGATGGAGAGAGCTTTTAACTGAGTAACTTCTTGGTTTGAGGGTTTGGTGGTGTGTTTTTTTTTTTTTTTCTTTCCATGCATCTGAGAATAACCATATATGAACAAATGTCATGATTTGGTCTGTGGGGCAGAGTAGCTGAGCATTTAGCACGAAAATACAACTTAATCTGCAAATAAATCAGAGCAGTCTTTTTGCTTAAATGTCAAAATACCACCATGTTTATGGAAGAGCAAATAATACTAAAGGACTGCATGTATTATTTAAATATATGAACATAATGAATTAGATCTGAGATTTTTTTCTAATTTTTTTGCATTTCTGAACATATTATGAGTTGTTATAAGTGCAGTAACAATTTCCCGTACAGCACAGTGCTCTGCTTCCATGGCACCGACTCAAAATTCTGTAAGTCTTTATACTAATGTGCAGTAATCTCTATAACAGTGACACTAATCCCCTCTTCTAATATGGAACTTGAAATCTGTGAAATGTAGCTTTAAAGCAGCTTTTGGGAATTATTAATTTGTAAACCCTCCATCAGTCATCCATACCAATAGAAATATCTCTATAATAACAGAGCAAAGGGGTAGTCACATTTAGGAGAAGCAGTGAAGCCTTGGGAGTTTTGCCCCCCCCCCCCCCCCCTTTTTTTTTTCTTTCTTCTTTGTTAAAGTGTGAGTGGCATTAATTGCATAACACAAGCAGCAAGATATTGGTTACAAGTGGTGTAAAATTATTATGTTGTCCTACCCAGATGATGCATACTGACTCTTTTGTCCAATTTTAGTGTACTGCAGTCAATTTACAGTGTGCTTAAGCTACTGTTAAAGGTTTGGGGTGATAATGTCTTACATGGCAACGTTACAAGCTTCCTGAAGTTCTCATTTATCAGCTGCTCAGATGGAAAAAAAGCAGACATCTCCACAAAAGTTGAAAGCTGGACAGAAAATTTCTTTTTAATATTTCACTTATTAATTTCAGATGATTGTGGTTATTGAAGAATAAGCCTTAAAAGTCTCCAAATGCCTTGACTTCCAAAAAAGTTTGTTTCCCATTTTGTGGCCTTGAGCAGGAATTGAACCGTGGTCATGAAAACCCCCGAGTAAACAGATAAGACAAACCATGACGTGCATTTGTGATGTCTGTAACACCCAGTGACCTAGATAATGCTGCGTCTCCTTACAGTTTACACACGTTGTGAGAGGGATTGTCTGTGGCCAGTATTTGAATAAGGTACGGCCCTGGTTGGAAGTCTGTAGCTAATGTGTTGGGAGGGTTTCCAGGCACTTACCTAATTAGCATGGGGACAGCATCTAGGACATATTGGGTTTCTCAATCCCATTGAAATTTTGTGGGATTAAATGTGTAACTCATGTAGGAAGTTTTGAAAACATTATCCATGATACATAACCTTATTTCTCTCCTTTCCTCTTTACTCTCCAGGATGATAATCCATGGCCTTTAAATGGAATCCATTTTACTCCATAATCTGAAAATTGCCCTAAAAATACTATAAAAAGATCAAAGCACGCTGAAGAACTGAGAGCAAAATTTACACGACCTCTTAACTGAGGAATTTGTAAAATATAGGTGAAGTGTCAAGAACTGCTGTGACATTTTATTCCATATGGGCATGTAAGTGATTTTGTAAAGCATTCCAGCAGAGTGAAACAACCAACAATCTTTCTGCTGTGTGCATGAGGTGCTTAATTTTTTTTTTCCTGCCAAGAATGCTTCTTCCAAGTGGAAATTTTTTCTTTGTCATTTTGGGGTGGTTGTTGGGTTTGGTTTTTTCTTTTCTTTTCTTATTTTTCTTTTTTTTTAGCAAACAAACGAAGCAAAACAAGATGTTCCATCTGGAAAACGCGCTATTATTCTCCAAAGAAGCCTTTTTAGTAGAAAGATGTAGGAAGAGGAACATTCTTGATGAAGCAATGGTCAGGAAAGCTAGGGGAAGAAGCATATTGCATGAAAACATTTTGTTTTCCTTTGGAGCAATGATGCTCTTATGCTTTTGAGGTTTCACCAACTCACAGGATAAAATGTTTCTGACTCAATAAACCCATCTCCCTTTGAAGAACCTTTACCTATGAGAAAACCTTTGTCTAGATTTAACCTCAAAAGCTGTGGCCTTGCTGCTTTTGGCTCTGGCTGCACTGTGGTAAAGAAATGGGAATGAGCTATTAAAACATGTAGTTTTCTTGTCACTGTTTCAGGTTGGAGTTCTCGTAGGTGTTGGGCTGGGCTCTGTCCCCTGTGCCTGGCCTCCTGTGGAGCTGCGTTCTATTGTGACTCCTCTGTCCGTTTTTTATTGTAGAGAACCACACTGGCATGTTGTTTTATCATAGGAAAAGGGAAAACATTTCTCTCAGCAGCCAGCTAAGTGTACTTGTGGCTTTTAGGAGTATACAAGAGGACTCTGTTGCTACTGTTTATTATTTTTATTTGTGCAGTGCCTAGGGACTTCACTTCTGAGCCTTGATGCTAACCAAGGTGCTTTATGCAAACAGCAGAAAGATTATTTCTTCTTTAGAGAGCCTGACTCCATAGTGCAGTGCAGAGCTGTGCAGAAATACCTAGTTTTGAGTGAGCTTACTTGGGTGCTGGAAACATAAGTGCTAGTGCTGTATGTTGTGCTTGTATGTTGCATTTGTGTAGATGTGCTACAAACTGATGCCCAATTCGGGGATTTACGGTGTTGTATTGGGCTGTGCAAATACCCTCAGAGAGATGACAGTAGAGTGTAAGAGATGACAGAAAGATGCAAACACATGCAGTGGAATTTAAAGGAGCAGCAAGAGGTAAAACAAGCTTGGATTAGGGTTGGGGCAGTGGCGTTTCCTATAGATTTAGGCATCGTATTTTTCTTCCCTTGAAGTAAATGCCTTTAGGAGGAGCCGTAAACCTAGCAAACCAGGGAGTAAAGACTGATTTGAGGAGGTCAGGCATTATACCCAAGAATCAAAGGACTGAGCTGTGAACAGCATGTGGCCTAGGAGTTCTTCCCATCATATCTTAATGATGTGAATTCGGTGTACAGGTAGAGGCAGACACCCTCTGGAAAAACAGTTTGTGATAAGAGTTGGAATATTTTTTCCTACAACTCATTATTTCTCCAGTTTATGAATTACTTCACCATATTTGGGATCCTGGACACATATTGCCTGATAAGGAGAAGTTGTTACTATTTATAATTCGGGATTTTATTACTCAGGCTGCTGTGATGTCTAAGTGCTTCTGTAACAAGGAATGTAATATGGAAGATAATATAAACTGTAACACTGATGAGGAAATTGCAATACAGATGGCATTGTGTTTCTGCTTTGCAGACTGTATTTTGCACCGTTCACTTTAAATTTCTGTTCAAAGTACCAGAAAGCCGTCGACTGTGTGGTAGGAAGTGGCTTACTGAAGGTATCCTCTAGAACAGGCTGTAATGCTAACAAAGTTTCAGTGCTAGTGCAAATGCACAAATGAACTTTCAGGGTAATCGAGGAAGCAGTGCATTCATTAGTTTGGTAGAAACATTAGGCAGCTTTCTTAAGGGTGTAGTTTGAACCGTACTAGACTGATGTTAATTGCATGTAGGATGGGGCAAGTATACTTTTGTCTCCTAGCCATCTCCTCCATCGCTTACTGTGAAGTTTGTAGAAGCTGCATGATTCCGTCTCCTAGGGCTGTTGATTTCTTTTACAAAGAGCAGAAGCTGTACTACCTTCATCTTTTACGTTGTACTGGCAGCCAGCAAATTCCAAATTCAAACCTTTCTTTAATTTGCGCCAATATGACATAAGTGGACATTGCACGTAAAAGAGCGAGCCATTGCATATGGCTCCTGGTACAAAGAGTATTACAGTAACAGAAATGCCCTGGTCATAAATTTATGTGAATGGTAACCATGTGTCTCTGAATGCCTCCTGTTTCTCATTCGAGTTAAATGTTACCCTATCAGTACTTGCCAGATATCTTGCACTCTCATGTCTCTGCAATATTTTTAAGCCTTTTGATGCCTTGCAGTTTTTGAAGTAGTCATATTATTTTAAAAATCCTTAAATTAGGTCATAACAAAAATATTTCTATTTATCTAATCCATTTCCCTGTATTCAGACTGCTTGGTGTACTGGAGCATGTAATAAAGCAGAGAGATTTAAATGGCTTACTTCAGTAAGAGAAGAAAATGTTATGAAAATCACAAGTTTCCTTTAAAAACTGAAGCCTTTTCAACTGACTGCAATGTGATGGGAGTGGCTGCGAATGATTAAACTTCCTTGCAGGGGGTAGGATTTGTAGGATACAGAGCTAGTGAGTCACTATTTCCAATATTTGACCAAAAAAAAAAAGAAAGGAAAAAGAAAGGAAAAAGGGACAATCTGTGATTTCTATAGCTGGTGACTACTGTGTGTCTTCAGTAGAGTAACTGTTGTGGTCTCATATCAGTTTTCCAGATGCTTTTGTCCGACTTAGGTTGGAATCCTGAAGCCATCCAGTTGTCACCACTCATGGAGGGAATGCAGGGGTTGTGCAGTTTTTTTAATCACACAGATTGTCATCTCTTGTTCATCTCGTTTCCTCTTGGCCAAAAACGTGAGCACACCTGACTTAGTGCTTGTGACTGTCCTCTTGTACATGGTGAGGATCCTGCTCAGGTGAGTGAGAGCAAACAGTAGTTCCCTCATGACTTTTGCTCAAGGCTCCAGTCACACTGAGGGCAGACGATATTAACGGCTCGGAATCCAGGTATAAGCTTTTGAGACACTGCTTTGTCCTGGAGTGACTCAGCATTTAACATCACCCATGCCCTGCCTATTTAGCTAACAACTTTTGCTCCCAGTTAGGTGGTTCTGACTTCTCTGTCAAGTTGGGTTTACTCAAAACAATGGGTAGATGAGAGCCTAGAGCTCCTGAGTAAAGATCTTGTTAGGAGGCAAGATGAACTGATGAAGCATTTTGTCTGGATCCTGCTTATTTCAGAAGAAGCAGTGCCTTCCCAAGCAAAGCCTGACTGTACTCAACATCTATTAAAAGCACACACTAGTTTCTAAAAAAAAAAATAGAAGTTCTGCTGGAATCACATAATCTTCTGAAATGTCTCAAAACTCTTCAAATGCTGGCAGCCAGCATAAAGCCTTTGCCTGATCCTAATCTCCAGAATGCAACAGGCATCATTGCCTAGCTATTTTCAGTCAAATCTGCGTACTGCACATCTAAAACTAGAATAAAATTATCACAGCTCTGCTTTGCTTTCCAACCCCAACTGCTGCAACAGCCCTGTCCTCCTATCTTTTTTTTTTGCCCCCTTCAGATATTTAGAACAAAATAAGGCACTTCAACCCTAGGGGGTTTTTTTAAGGTTACAATATTCTTCCTGCTGGAGAAGCCTGCCATTTTTCTTGGCAGACATTTGACTCCTATCTTTCCTGATCTTTTACTTAAATAAGCAGCTGCTTCAATATAGTATTTATTCATATTCATAATTCCCATATAGCTGTCCAGTTTTCAGAACAAACCTGAATGTGTTCTGGAAGCTTTTGTGGGATTTAATCCCAGAGTTGGTGATCTCCCGTGGGCTATACAGCTCAGTATTGCCATGTGTCTCTGTCTCTCTTCAGTTGTGGTCCTCTGTCCCAATTTTTTTTTTTCCTGCTTTGCTTTTCTCCCTCCTCCAAAATATAAACTTAGCCAGTCTTTACTCTTATTTGTACTTTCATTGCTTGGTGATGGGTTGTCACAGGTAGCTGTTTTTTGTCCTGTGGTTCTTCTCACCTAAGTTAGGAGCGAGCTGACTTCCCTGATGCTGCTGGTGAGTTATAGATTCCTCCCCGCCCCCTTTCAAAAAAAAAAAAAAAAAAAAAGGATTTAAATATGAACTGAGGCCTCTACAAATTCCTTCTAGGGAACAAGGAAAGGTTAAAATAGTTGAGCTGTCATTTATGCCAGAAGCAGAATACCTAGTCCTTTAATTTTGTGTCATTTGCTCTGGCACGTAATAGGTGAAGGTACCTCTTTAGTATGTGGGTCGAAAGAGAAAAGGAGGAAAGTCTATTGTAATTTTTTTTATTTTTAAGGAAAAATAGGAAAAGGTGCATGAACACAGAGGAGAAATGCAAGAGTCTTTGAGCATGAGAGAAAGAAAATTTCTAGCTTACGTTACACAGCTCAGTAGAACTGGGCACGGTAGCACAGAAAGCATGAGGGAACGTACATTGAGAGATTTTGAAGCAAGCAGGGGAAATTTATGTGAGGATATAGTGCATACTAATAATGCATATGATATATATATATGATAATATGAGGTACATTAAATAAAGTGTAAAAAATTAAAGTCTACTATGCAGTAATAGAAAACAGAATAGTATACGGTTGGAAGCTCTCTTCTCTAGGATATTTCTCATCTCTCCCGGTCCTGCCCTCACACATCAGTGTTTGGCAAAAAGGGGGAGGGAGAAAGAGAGCAGTGTCTTTGGTGGACGGGGTTCCCAAAAGCTGAATTTGGAGCAATACATTGGGAGAAAGTCAGTTGGCCTGTCCACATCATCTTCTGCACTACCACGAATTCTGCCCTTGTGTTTCTCTAAAAAAATTCTTTTGTTGAATTTAGATGAAGATTTGTCTCATCTCTTTTTTAATCCCTCTGTCAGCTTTTTATATAAACCCACAGAATCAAGACATTCTAGGATTGATGTTCTGTCCACCTGGTTCAGATTAGACTTCTTGTATCACTTAAATAGGTTTTTTTGGCTTTCCTACTATAGCTGCACTTAAGTGCTTTTAAAAGATTTTTTTTTTATTGGAGATAATATTTGAGGCGATATATTGGCTAATTGTTTAAATGTGCATTTAGACAATTGTTAAAATGAATGCTATTTGTGTTGTATAATATTGTAAACCACACATGCACTATAGTCTCTTCTCTAATTAAGAAACAAAATTACAAAAAGTCCACTTCTTGACACCAAATTTTAATGACTTTATGCTTGAGTTGCATCATAGCAGCTCAGGAGCAACCGATCAGGACATTTTCATGCCTTTTAAAACTACTACAAATGCCTGCGTATGAGTTGAAAACAAGTATTCTTTGTCTAATTCATTATGGAGTTAAATTGCAAGGACTGCTCCTAAATTCAGTTGCCACATTTCTAACATGACTGCAATGTGTAGTCCTCACAAGGTATAACAGCGCAGAAGTTCACTGGCACTTTTTCAGCACCCATAACAGAAAAGTATAGAATGTCTTTCTTATGTAATTGAATAGCTCTCTAAAATATTTAGGCTTGGAGTCTGAATTCCTATGCAGACCAAGCTTTTACATTGGAAAATAAGACTCACTGATATGCTTCATATTTGACCATGCACCACATCATCCACAGTATAAATTAGCTGTTTTTTAATTCACTTCAGTTCAACATTTTAATTATATGTTAAAACATAAATAGCTACAGGGCCAAATAATTCTCTTTGTGGAGTGCTGTTTTTTGACTTGTTAGATGATGGAAACTGCCTAGAGTGTTGAGACAATGAAAAGATGCGAGACTTCATGTACGAAAGTCACTGAAGAAATACCGGAGTGTGCCCTCAGGCTGATGATTTCATTCCCTCCCTTTCTCCCTCGCAGAACGCATGTATCTCAGACCGTGGTCTGAGCATCTGTTGAAGTATTGCTTACATTCTGGTATAGGTTTTTGCTTTTTTGTTAAGATGCATAAGTTGTACAGGAGTTGTATTACACTGTCCAGGTGGGGGTGAAATTGAGGTCATGGTTCAACCTTCTACTAGCTCTGTGACACTGCCCATTTGGGGTCATGATTCATCCTTCTGCCAATTTTGTCTTCCAATAGTTTTGAGGATGTCTATGTAATCACTTAGGGCATGGGCACAGTGTTTATTAAAATGTTGTTCATGCACAAAAGCCTATGCAGAGCCACAGGCAGCCTGAGCAATCAATTCTCTCTGGGCTTCCATGGCACAAATTGCACAAATTACATCTGTATCATGTGGGGATCTTTAGCTCTCCTGTCTACATCTAATACTCTTTTCTCTTAAAATCTTCAACTGGATTTGATCTTTTCTCAGTCATGAGGTAGGTAAATAGAGATTGGATTTACCTAAACTACAAGCACAGCAAAAATCAGTATTGGCTGACCACATTGTTTTAGTTTGTAGCGCAGATGGGATGCAAACTGCATTTTATACACAGGCAACATTTACCCGGATGCCAAGTTCTGTATACTCAGTTCCTGACTTTATTAAAGCGTTTGGACATGGTAAGACATTAATCAGGGGCTTCATATAAATACGGGTATTTCATGCCCTTGTTGGAGTTGACATCCATCCTGAATTTGTCAAAATAGTTACTGTTGTGTAAAGACCTGGTCTTGTACTTGAGCTGAAGCTGGTTGTTTTGAGACAAGCTCCCACTGTGTGGCTTTCCGTGCCGCCAAACCCACTGTGTTAGGCATCGTGTAGTTGCTTGGAGAAGGACTGAGTGAACAGAAAGAACAAATGACTTTGGGACTGAAGTACATTGATCCAGAATTTGTTATGGTACTAATTTGACTTTAAATCGCAATCCTGTTTTAATGCCTGGGTGGATATAATTTTCACCCTAGGAAAAATAGAGGTTGCAGAAACTATGACAAGGATTTTAGGTTGCAGGCCTGAGGTTTAATTTGTTCCTGACTGACAGATGAGAAAATCAGTGAATGATTTTGTAGCTCAGGGTTGCTGTATCCTTTGTTTTCAGCAACTCCAGAATCCTTTGCAGCCAAAACTTTTTTTAGTCCTTGTATATGCATAGTTCAGATAGATAAACCTCTGTTTAAAGCTTATCCTTGATGTTTGTTGTCAGACTTCATGGACTGAAGAGATGCAGTTTTCTGATTCTGCCCAACGGGGAGCTGTTTCTGCTTTCAAAAAACTCTCATGGGGGTGGAGGGGTCTTGTTCATCCCCCACAGCATTAAGTTCCCCATACTCTTACACTATGTTTTTGCTACTGAGAGAGTCACTGTTGCCAGATGAGGATTACTAACAAGGTTGATAGGTTCTGAGCTAATAAACTGCACTCTGTTCTTGTCATCACAGCTGGGCTGCTCCCATACCCAATCTTCACAGAGCTATTGCAGTGTCTCTAGACATGTCTTTGGGCCTGTGTTAGTTGCCTACATGCAATGGGAGCTCTGCATTCTCCTCCCTTATGCTTGCAACATCTTCAGCTTTCTCCTCCTTTCCAATTTCTCTGATTACATTCATACGAGGACGGAATTCTGTCATTTTATCCTGCGTGCTCTCTCAATATTGGCTGCCAGATAAATAGCATGTGCTTCCTGTTCATTTCTTGTCTTAGACACTGATTTTGCCTGTTGTAAGGGACTTTAAAGTTTGGCAAGGCTAATATTAAAATGAGAGTTATGTTCTTTCACCAAGTTCTTCCTCTTAGTTTGACTGCTTTTCTGTTCCGGGGGAGAGCAATAGTGAATTTTCCTTCTTTGCTTTCACTGCTCAGCTTGATGTTAATCTGCCAGCATTTCTTTCTGTGATCTCTTATTGTCTGCCCAGCCTCAGACTTGCTTCCTTTATTCTGACAGCTGCTCCAGACTCATCTTCTTTTATGTCCTTCTCTCATATTTGTTTGTGTGTCATCTTTGTTGCTGCCTTTGATGTTTGGGATGACCTTACTGAGATCTCTACTTGAAGGAACTTGCCTTTCTAGTGGCCCAGAAGGCACTGAAGAGGCAAACCAAGGAGAGGAATCATCTGGAACCAATGAGTATATGGGCCTGCTATGACAAAATAGTTTTGCTTCTAGATCTTATCCCTTTTCCACTGTATGGGACAACATGAAACTTCTTATGTGTTCGGCCTCCACCTTGCACACTGTGTATGCATCTGCACTGTCAAAAGTGACCAGGTACCAAAATGGACTGGGACTTGTAGTTGAATGTTCTGTTTGGTTTAAGCAGCTGGTGGATTTTTTTTTTTCCCATTATGTGACAAACTTGGTTTTAAGGACAGACTTGAGCTGCCTTTCTCTCCCTTTGCAAGATACAAATATTTTATTCCCCCAAATATGAGGTATTTTAAAATACTACATTTTTAGACCAATTGTGGTGATTTCATTGTGGAATTATAGGGGGTTCCAAAATTATATTTTGCACAGTGAGGTCAGAATAAGTATCTCTTCATTGTGGTATTTTAAAGAAGTGATAGGCAGATTTCTACATGCAATTCAGCAGTTCGTAATGATATTGTATTGAATTTAGAGTATTTGGCCAGGAAATAGGTTTATGAATAAACTGATGGAGTAACTGTATAGCCAGCTGCTTCGAAATAGTGCTCAGTCATTTAATTTCACATTAATTTTTAATAATAAATCAAACCTGTTTATTGTATGGAAATTCCACTTGGTGTGGATTCTTAGACCTCTGCAGTCTTTCAGTGACAGAAGGGATTTTGAGACATTAAACTGTTTACTTTCTGAACTTTCATTTGCATTGCACTCTACTCCTTTTAATAATTAAATGATTATTTAATACAATTATAATATCTGAGGTTGGAATTGGAAGCAATTCGTTTTCATCTGTTTCTCGTCGTCAGCACAGTTGACATTTCTCAAAAGAAAAGAAATAAGATCTGAATACCCTAAACTATCCAAATTAGTGCACATTTTCTTGGTGACAAATAGCCCCCTGGAAGGTATCAGTTAATTCGGTCTCAAATCTTTAAGAGGTAATTTTGACAGAGTTCTGTAAATGTAGAAAGTTAAACAGAGTAACCAGAGAAAGGTTCCTAATGAAATCTTGGCTTTGGTGGTGAAAACGTCTGACTAGTTTTAATAAAAGCTTGATTACACTGCATTCATGAGGATTTCTGCAAGTCTGCCCTGATGACATATAAACTTTAAATTAGGCATAGTCAATAAAAGGCCACCTAATATGGTTTCATATTTTGAGAAGTTTCCTTGTAATTACCCCAGCTAGTTAGTCTGTTTTCTAACCATTTTGGAATCTGCATGTGCTGAAAGAAACCGTCCTGCGAAAGATGGTGCTTGTACAGCATGTAATGATGTGAAGTGACCTGGCAGAGACCTCGCCCCCCCGCCTCCTTATTTAGTGACCTTCCACAAGTGATGAGACTGCAGCCCTTCTTCCTGCAGCTGGTTTCTAAATTTGGTCTGACAAATGGTATCATAAAGGTGGCAGGTGAGGTTAGGAGATCTGATCAGAACATACCGATTTAACAGCCACAAAAAGGTACAAAAGAGTATAAGGAAAAACAATCAAGTGCTGTCTCTTTATCATTGTATCAGCTTTCTTTGCGCAGTCCCTTGTGAAAGTCTTTACTGATGGCTTTCAGCTATGTATCATTATAATACCTACACCAAGCATTACATAATAGGAAAAATATGCCACATTGAGCAATGAAACTGGTGTTAGCCAGTCCTGTGGCCCATATCAAAATGCTCTCGCTAGCATTCCCTGTAACAACACTTCCTCAGATGTAATGGACTATGGCATATCATCAACTTAAAGTTCATACATCTGCCTTAATGGTTTTTGCATATCCCTGTTACAAGTAATGGCTGTGACTACTCGAGGGAAAAAGAATCCATTTTTTTCCTCTTTAAATGGTAGTTCAGGCATTCTTCAAGCATATCCTCTGCCATTGCTGTGTTTGCATGGCTAGATAGGCAAATCCTGTGTGTGTTTGTGTCTCTCAGGCAGTAAGCAAAGGGGATAAAACCAATTAAAAGAAAAAGGAAAACACAGTAATGATAAACCCACAGGAATTAACTAGAACAACTGGGTAGACAGTAGTACTTAATTGATTTTTGGGGGGGGGGGGTCGTCTCTTTATAACAGTTCAGTAGATTGCAAGCTGTCTCCTATTAATACTGCTGTTTTATAAGAAGGAATTTACAGAATAAATGCATCTGAGGTGCTTCCACTAGGATGGCAAATGCTTGTTTCAGAAGGACTTCAGATGCTAGGAGCTTTGAAACAGGTCTTCTCCCTTACTGTAGAGTGATATATTAGTATATAGTTGGGCTGGAAATACAAAGACGGCATTGGAAATCAGACCTGCTGCCTTCATGTGTCAGACCTTCAGTCTAGGACAAGTTGTGGACTCAGGTGCTTACCTGAAACAGCGCTCTTGTACTCAACTTCTGTCATAAAATTATTCTTAAATATTTGAATTGCCCTAAAGTTAGAACATTGTATTCTTTAAGGTGCTAACTGAAAAAAAAAGTCCCTTAGCAAGTATCTTTATTTGGATGGTTCTTTCCTGTGTTTGCTTACCAAAGTTAAAGCATAGAAGTTACTTTCTGCATGGGATTGAAATATTGCAAGCTTTCTACAGGTTACAGATTTGCACTTGTCATTTTGAAGAATATTGAAGAATGTCATTTCAGATACAGGTAGGTGGGATATACTTAGGCTTAGGGACCTTTAGTCATATATCTTCAGTTTAAAAAGTACATTAAAAAACCCTAATATATTCCTAAGATGTTGAGTTATTAAAGGCACATGCCTTTAAATATGAATGCCAGTTTTGACCAAATATGACACAGAGTACTAACATAATGGACGATCAGTTTTTCACATTAACGGCACAGTGAATTCTAGCACACAGGCATTGTAAAGGGGAAGATGCCTGGTGACAGCAGAATGGACGGATGGACTTTTAAATGCTTGCAGTAAGGGCTGGAGAGGAGTAGAATTGAGGCTGATTGCTTAAAAGCAGCAAGTCTAATACTAACTGACCATTTTTGGTCATGATTGTTTTATTTAAGTTTTAGATAATTATCTGAGAGTAAATTGGCTCCATAAAATCAGTTATGAAGGATGGTGAAAGGCATTATACTGTAGCCACAATCAGGGTCCATCTGGCATTCGGGACATGAAGAAGAGTTGAAAGTTGTACCTGTAGCTGTGCATGGTGTTTACATACAGTGTGGGAATGATTTGCTTCAGCTGGCTGAGAAGCTCAGCATCTGCTGAGTGCGCTCAGGTCATCACCTTCTTCTAAGCATAAGCGGGCACCCATCATCCTGTCCAGGACTTGCTCTGCTCCTGCCAGGCAAAGCGGTGGGAAGAACAGCCCATGGGGTATCTATGCGTGCACAACAGTGACTGCTGTAAACGTTTATGTCTGCTTCAGCCTGCACATTGGTAAGCAGGACATAACAGAGACCCAGCTACAATCTTGTTTACCCAGTCAACATGTTTTAAGATATAAATATTTTTATTCTTTTTTTTGGATATTTGTCAACCGCATCTTAGGTTCAGTGGGAAATTTATACTGTAATGTTTGGCAGCAGTCGTATGTTATGAGGATGGTGCCGTGAGAAACAGGATGCCCAGGTCCTAGCTTGTTTAAACAATCTGTCTAGGTTTTGCTGCCATGCTCAACACCATGGTATGCAAGTGCTTACCGAGCCCTCTGAGCTGCAGAGGCAAGGGCTGGGTAGGCACTCAGCCTTATTTTTTTAAGGATGGAATTTAGAGGCCTTTTGCTCTGTACCTCAGAAGAGTTTTCCCTGATACAGCAGTTTTGCCTCTTGTCTGGGGGCTGAGGTGGAATTCCTCAACAGCCTTTAAAGTTGCTGGCAGAGTGATCTTGACGAAAATTGCATCAGGTATTGTTCTAGGGGATGATGCAGTATTAATGTGTTGATCTAAAACTTCAAATCCTAAGGTGGAATAGGGTGGTGGCTGTATAAGAAGCAAGTTAACCAAGTGCCTTTGTCCGAGGCATGCTGAGGGGCCAGACGAGATCATCTGGGTGCTGTTTTGCTAAGCACAGTTCAAATTTGAACAGGCCTTGTCCCAGAGGGCTTGTGGACAGTGTCAATGCAGGGAAAAGTGTGGGGAATGCAAAAGTAAAATCAACTGTGCTACACGTGTGAAATCAGATTAGTGTTATGATTTTTGTTGTGTTAGTGGGGAAATAATATGCAAGAAGCAAGGGCTGTTTTAGTGAAGAGGAGGAAAACGAGAGAGTGAAGGCAGAGCAGAAAAGGGCAGAGCATATGGTTAATGGAGCTAAGATTAAGATACTGAAAAAGGGCGCAGAGGTTAGAGGAGGCAGAGAAATATGTTTAAGTAAGGAGTAAGGGTAAACCTAACGCTTGTACTACATTTGCACATTTTGGAGAGTGCATCCTGAATGCCATACACCTGCACTCCTACAATAGCTTTCGTGTTGGGAAGGAGGCATGCTAAACCGTCCAAAGGACAAGCAGAACCTGCTGAAAGTAGTTTTGCCCATTTGATGAAAGCTTGAGATTTGGCATCTCTCTAGTCTCTGCATGGATCTGGAAGCAGCTTTCCTTTTCCTTCCCAATCTCAAATGCTTTGCAATCAGAATTCCTAATAATGCGATCACACTGTTACAAGAAAGTTGCTGACCACACCTGTTGTTCCTGTGTTGGCTGCAAGAGGGATGGGACCTTTCTGTAGACACCAGTCTCACTGAGGCTAGGAGCCAGCTACTGTCTTACGATCTGCCCCAGGTCTACCCCCCTCACCCCTGGCTTTGGAGTCCAGCCCTTCACAGCTTTCTGACTCTTCTGGGTTAACTTCATCTTCCCATAGGATGAGTCCCAAACTCTCCAGGTCCGTAGGTACCTCCAAACAAGCCCTAGTCCAGGCCTGCATCCCTTCCCCCCATATCCCACCCTGAGGTATGTCCTGAGAAGGGGCTGTAGACCTTTTTGTCTCTGCTGGATGAAGGATTCACTTCAGTGGGCAAAAAGTAAAAACCTGAGGGACAAAGAAGCAGCATTTGATGTGGACTTCTTCTGATTCAAAACCAGTTACTGTTGTCCTGCATGTTCCTGGCTCTGTTGCCTCCTATATAGGATGCTCAGTGATCCTCCATTGTACATGGGCAGCTTTGAAGGTGTGCCCATAAGTATTTGCAAGGAATATAGAAGGTAAGTGGTAATAATATGATGGCCAGCAATATTTATGATGGTGAGTGAAGCTCAGGAAGAAATTTAAGGCTATTTCTATGCCTTTAGTCCTGGTCCCCCCTCCATTTTGGCACCCAGGATTTAGAAAGCAAACCAAATTACAGTGTTTTGGCTTCTGTTTTTTGTGCAAGTTGTGCTTCTTCTGTTAATACATTGGAGAGAGCGTCTGCACAGCCCACATCCCACTCTCCCATAGCTGTATGTCATTTGGATAATACCACCATAACAGGCCATTTCAGCCTCCCAACGGCTGTCCTTGCCAGTCTGTTGCACAAAATGGTGTCTTTCATCCTTCATCAGAGATGGAGATGTGTGTGCTGCAGGACTACAGTAAATAGACCATAGTTTGTTTTCTTAACCTTTGTCTAGCTGTATTTCAAAACTTACAATTTATCTAGTAACTTCATCAGGAGGCTGGGATGTTTCTAGGCAGCACAAGCATAGATACCACATAGCAGAGTTGGTTGGGAGAGTGTGACTAATGGGAATGGGAAGATCCACCACGGCTGTGGTTTTAACTCCCAGATTTCCAATGTGAAACTTGTGAACTTATCCTGGAAGCTGCCGTCACCTTCCAGGCTCTGTCCTTCCCCTTGGTGTGCTGGGACCTGTCTGCCTCAGGGCTCAGCACCCACCCCACTATGTCCTGTCCCAGCTCTACTCCTGGTTTTCCTCCCTCAGCCTTGTGCCTGCTTCACCTCCGTTGCTTCTGCCCCACAGTGACAGACACAGCAGAGAGCTGCAGTGCAGGTCTGTAACTGGGGATAGCTGCTAAATCTTTCTTTGCAAAGGAGCAAAGCATGCACATTTAAAATATAAAAGTGGATGTTCCAGTGGGTGCTATAACAGAATGCATTTTTACTTTTGCCTTTATTAGCCCCCCTAATGTATTTAATAATGTTTTCTTTCTGGCTTCCCCCCTGCCCCATCTATTCAAGACTCCTACATTCTATGAATATTTAAAATAGGATTATTCAGCCTGCAAAGCTGAACATGTATACAAATTAGCAGTGGGAGAGTTGGTTTTTTTGAGTTGGATGTGTGTGTTGGGTTTACAGTATCCAAGCTTCTGGTCTTGTAGACATTTGGGAGGGGATTCTTTCTTCCTTCATGTGTATTCTGTCCAGCAAGTTGACAGTCTGATATTGATTAGGGCTTTTAGATGCAACAGGAATACAGCTAATAAGAAAATAATGACTTGGTGTGTACTTGTGTGTAGTGCTATCCCTTAATGAATTGTCTGACTGCCAAATATGTTAAGAGGTTAACAACTCAGAGGTATTCTCCTGGAGGGGTAGTGAGGGAGCCTAGTGGTTTTGCAACTGAAAAGCGAGGGGTTTAGAGCCAGCTGTTGCAGCATGTGAAGTTTCTCTCTCTAGTATGCCCATTTTCATGAATTAGTTATGCTAAGGTGATAGTCAGCAAGAGGCAGCTAGCAGTGAGACCCGAAGAGATGGTTAATGACAGGGTAAAGAGGAAGAAAGGTGATTTTCCAATTTGTGCTGCCTGTTCCACTTACACTTTCCATGCAGCGAATAATCCCATAGTCATAGTTAACTGTCACTAATTTACCATATTTGGATTCTCAAAACAAAATGCAATGTTTAGTTCAGCTTTGAATGGCAAACAGTTCCTTATGGAGCTTAATTGTTTTGTTTACATGTAGCTAGTTACTTACCGTGTGGTAAGAACAATAGGCTGACTGGCTTGTTTAACTCGTGATCAGAATGAGATAAAACACAGAAAACAGTGAGGTTGTATTCCTTAAACAGACCGCATGTCAGATGCAGCCTCCTTGGCTGGTTGCAGTGTAGAAAACCTGCTGCACAGCATATCCTTTGTCGTAGCTGTGTGGCTTTGCCATACGTCCTTACTGTCTGATCTTCAGCTAAAAGCAAGTGATATTTCTTGGGCCCTTCTATTTCACGTGGACTAGGCACCTTTCTGAGAGTTGTCTGACTCGGTGACCAGACCTGGCAGAGTGCATGCAGTGAACATGAGATCATCACGTGAGGCTTTGGCCTTACTTTCCCCCACAGCTTAACCTGCATCGCACCCATTTTGCAACAGAGGCAGCTGCTTTTCTTCTCTTCAGTAAGATGGCAGGGCAGGTACTTGGGGCAGCATCAGCCTTGATTTCTCAACCAGCCACACCTGTAATGAGGGATGGGGAACAAAAAGGAGGTTGCTCCAATTAAGCCAGATCTCTGCCAGCCAGTCATGCCTGCTACTGACAGGAGACCTTTTAACAAGGGTGCTCCAACCATAGCAGAACACTGATCTTGTTGTCACACAGTCCTCCAACCACACGCACTACCCTGTAATCCAGCATGACAGGAGTGCATGATGCAACACGTGCTTTCCTGCCCAGAACTTGGGATGTTCATTGGCAAGGCTGCCAGACTAACAGAGACAAAAGAAATATTTTGCTCAGGACTGGAGCTCGCACCCTGATGGAGTCGTCTTGCATCTTGGGGGAGCGTGGGGCTGACACCAGGTCTCCCCGCGTAGCAGAGTTTTTCTGAGCTCTGAGCAGAGAGGAAATTCCAGAGATTTTTATCTGTTTGCTTCTTCATTTCACTGGTGGCTTTTCCCCTCAAAACATCTGAACTAAAAGTCAGAAAGTTTGCTGAGAAAGACATAGTTTGTTCCTCAGGTAGTTTCTGTTGGTGGAAGGGAATTCTCTGTTACTCCTACTTGTACCTAAGGACTAAGGTAGATGTTCTTCATTAATTTGCCTGAAGTTAAGTAAGCTGCAGCCTTGTTAATAGCAGACACAGGCATACCAGCTGAGTGAGCCTTCCTGCCAACCCTGCAAACTGGAGAATAAGTTGCTAACATCTCTTACTTCGTGACTCTGTGTGCAACTGGGAATGAGAGGCTGTTGAACATATGCACAGAAAGTACAAGTGCAGGAGACTGCCTGTAAGCCTAAAATCTTCTTTATCTTACTTTTCCATGATTGAATTGTCATCTGACTGGCGCAGTTGTGTGCTCAAATCTTAAGTGCAGTTTACAGTTGTCATCTCCACTTGAAGAGGTGTGAATGGAGGCTGGTATCTTTTAGGGCAATATATCTTCATGGCTGTTACTCTTCCCTCTGTAGGCTCTCTCTCGCTTGCAGAGATAATGCGAGGCAGAAATATTTCCTCTTTGTGTATGTTTGTGGCACAGAGAAACCACATCATGCAAATAACTCAACAAGACCACAGTGAGAGTAGTATTCTAGAGAATACTAAAAGTTATCATTATCTTCCCAAGCCTTCAGACTATGAAAATAAACTTTAAAAGTCTACTGAAGATTTAAGCAGTAAGAGCGCCTTCACCACCACCCGAATATAACGTGAGCTGCTTCTAGAACTGGAGGCCTTCTCGATAAAGACTATCACTTGTTTTGAGGTTACAAGCATTTACAAGTACATTATAAATTGAAAGGTTAGCATGTCTGCTCTCTCCTTGTCAGTCTTCTGCTTGTGTAACACAGAGCCCAGTAGTCTTCACAAAAAAGAAAACCTTCAGAAATGTGTCTTTGAGGCGGAAAAAACCCCACAAGGATCAATTATATTCCTCGCAAGAGTTCAGCGTCTGAGTCAGGGGTTCCCAGAGGCTGACCTGGAAAGCTTCTAAGTTTGACCCGCAGAGGGATTTTCAAATTGTGGCTGTTCTGCACTGTCACGCAGACTGATTTTTGTTATGCAGTCCCTAGCCTGATGTCCCACCCATTAAGTTGCCCTCCATGGACAAAACTCTGGGAACCCCTGAGTTCATCATCCAAGAAAATCTTTATTTTGGAAGACAGACTGAAAAAGATAATCTGTTTTGTCAAGTATTACCACACCTCTGCAAACATACAGTCTCCTCATCTGGATGATCTCATGTATATATTTGTCAGAGTTCTTGCTTTTCTTTGAGACAGCAATTGCAGCAAAACAGTAATATATGCAATATGTAACAAGTTTTTGGGTGAGATCCAGTACAAACATCTCATGGTGAAATCATTCTTAATATTATTTAACAGCTACCTGTTGTCTGCTCCAGAGAAACTGGTCACAACTACATCTCTCTTTAGACACTTAAGCAAATGGAACATGTGAGCTTGGATGTAGTGTGAATGTAGAGCATGGATCATAATTTGTCTCTCAGTAAGAATTGTCAAGCACATTCCTCCTCCATTTTTTGGCAGTGGATTGTTGATACAGTCATAGCTGCTAAACAGGTACAAGCTCTTCAGCACTCCTTACCAAAGTAACCTTGTCTGGAAACTCTCACCTTGCTCATTGGGAGGAGAAGGAAGGAAAACTGGAAATCTCTGGCTTAGGGAAAAGCATTTGGTACTATAGAAGTTAAGTGAAGATCAACTGACCTGCTGGAGCATCACAGGCTGGAAACCTGAATGTTCTGGCAGATGCCGTCATTTTGGGAACGGAGCAGGTGGCAGTCCCACAGAGTCGTCATGGTCTTTCTCACGTAGTAGGAAGTGGCATTGCTGCCCTGGATACAAACATCCTAAGAGAGAAGTAAATGAGGCAGTCAGTGACTCCACAGAAGTAAATGCTTGGACACAGTTGATACTGTGAGTCTTGGAGTGCAAGGTAGCAACACGAGTCCTTTAGAAAGAGTATCAATGTTTCCAGTGAAAGAGGTAATACCTACCTATGATTAAGTCTTAAAAAACAAACAAACAAAAACCCTACTAAACCCAGCAGTCTTACACAGTCATTGTTTTTCAGCTTTCAAAACTCTTCTGGAGAGTTTTTGCTAATGGGTAGTCTAAAACCCAGGCTGATTAAATATCTGATCTGCCTTCTGTCACCTTGGAAACAGGGAATGCCTACTGTGAAAACGATCTGACCCTGGAGGATCCAGGATGGAAGTTCACATGTAAAACAGACTTTCTCCCCTTTTTTTGTTGCTCAGAGCAGTAATACAAGAGTCCACAGTAAGGTCCGCATTTCCAGCCATGTGCATAGTGTAACAAGTACATTGAGGTGGCTTATGGCAGACAGCACTTTATGGTAAATGCTGCATTGGAACTAGGATTCCCTGTGTCTCTACTGCTGAAACCAGGGAAGAAACCTACCTTCACACTCCATAACGCAGAGCATGCACCCACGCAGTTTTAGCTCCTTATTTACTCCAGCCAGTTTATTGTGGACTATGGTAACTATCTATGTTATATGTCTGTTCTTGCTTGCATCCCTGGGAGATAATGAGATTGTGCAGCGGATATAGTGACAGCAGGTTTTTTTTCCAAATTCCTTTGCCTTTGTTCTGTTCTCTGTGCAGCTCACTTAAATCATCTCTTTCTGTACTGTTCAGTCTTACAACTTCTTCAAGAGATTTTTCTTTTTTGCTGGGCACATCCATAAAAAACAAGGAGTTCTACCTTGTAGTCCTGGGGCAGTTTTGTTCCTTCAAAACATCAGTCTGCATCCACCCATGTAAGTGATCTTACTTTTGTCCCTAATCTGTCTTAATATCTCCAGGCAACCAAGAGACTGGCCTTTCATCTGTCTTGAACTCTTGAGAATTACTCAACAGTTGCACAAAGCTTTTTTTCTTCCTCCTGCAGTGAAGACGGCACCAAGTTAGGAGTGTGTAGTGGGCCAGGCTTTTCACTTTCACCAGGGGCTGTGATGTGGTGGCCTGAAGATGGAGAGAGATGTTCCTCACTGCATTTGGCATGGAGACCTGAGAGTCCTTTGTTCCTTCAGGCCTTTTAGAGTTCTCATTGTCCCACAGGGACTTTCTTCCCCAGCTTTCCTGACCCTCTGCTATGTGGCCAGGTAGATGTTATGGGATATGCAGAGCCAATGAGTACAGTAGCCTTAAAAGGTAGTGGAAAGAAATGGAGCTAACACATTATGTCTGATTTTCTTGCTCCTTTGTCAGAGGCCGTTATGGATTTAACAGTTTGTGATAACTAAAAAGTTACTCTTCTAATCCTGTTTTTTCGCTGTTTCAAGAGAGATGCCAGGATTACCACCTCTGGTTTGGTTTGGAGGTTGTAATCTCAAGGTTTGTGATTACAGTAAGGTAGGATGCTCAACTTTAGTTCATGGCTTGATGTCCTCTTATGCTGGAAATTAAGCAATGCCGAATGAAATGTTTGCATCTGTTTTCTTTCCAAGATGCGCAGCTTGGTTTTAAAGATAAATGCTTGCCAGTGGGGCAGATAATGCGCTAGGTTTAAGTTCACTTAGCAAAACTTTTTTATTGGAGTGGCTCATGTAACTTGTTAACATGCAAGAAATTATTAAGCTTTCATTTCCTCCACTCCCATTTCCTGTTTGGATGTTGAAAGGAAGCCCTGATTGCTAATTTGTGATTAGCCAGCAACCCAGAGTGAACTTAATCCTGTGGGTTTGCGTGGCACTTGCCTATGCAGATACCGCCTCTCTCAAGAGCGGGCTGCTGAGTCTCACATTTCATGGTGGGAGCTGTAAACAATCTGCTCTTCTTTCCGTGAATTCATGGCCTGCCTTCTGAGAACAGAGGTAACGCCTGGCCTGCCAGTGCACGGGAGATGACGCTAAAACGCTGGATGCTGTGAGAGACAAGGGAGGCGTGAGGGGGTTTTTCCAGTCTTGCTTGCCCAGGAGATGGCACTGTGCAGTAGTGGGATTTTTACCTGCAGCGTTTGTGGTGTGACCAGATTGTGACTGTGAGACATGGCAGATGAGCGAGGTTCCTGAGTCAGTAAGAGTAGAGTGACTTGTACTTCTTTCAGGATGCCTCAGCACTCTCTTCGGTGTAAAATGCATCATACTGTATGTGCTGTAGGCAGGTTGGGTTTAAATCTGCTTTGCACCCCGGTGTTAGGGAACTGACCTTCATGCAGTCAGAATCAGAACTGAGTTTGTGGATGAAATTAATCTGGCCATGAATGAAGGGCTGATGTCTTTGGAGCACCCTTACTTCCAAGGCTTTTGTGCAAGTCCTTTGTGTCCCCCTTGATAATTCCCAGACCTACTGACAAGGGAGCCAAACCAAAGAGGTATATACGTGTAGTATGTGCTAGAAAATTAGAAGGTTTTGTGGAGCTTCTGTAGGATCCCTCTTTCTGTCCTGCACGCAGTGTGCTGTGCTCCTGTTAGAGTACCAATTGGTTTGGTTTAGTGCTTGTATATAAAACACACAGAGCTTTTTTTAAGGAATCTCTGACCCCACCTGCAAATGCCAGACCTGACTTGTGCTGCCAAACGCAGGCTAATGCAGCTGAGAAAAATCTGAAAAATCTTCCTGGTCCTCCTTTTTTAATGTTGATAAGTTGAGACCATTTCCATTTCTCCCTCCAGTAAGAGCCTGAGATTGGGAGCACATACAGATCTGTGGGGAATTCTGATCTTGGAATGTATATACTGCTATACAAAATCTTAGGCAAGCTGATTAACCCCCTTATTTTAATTCTCAAAAAGGCGAAGAGGGGTAATACTTTCTTAACACAGGGGTGTTACAATTATGTTCATAATATACCTTAAAGCTAGAAATATGTGAATGCTAAATACTTTTGTTATTATTAATCTAATCTTAAGTGGCCTGTACATCTATAACAAAGGCTTCATAGCAAACACATGCCCTTTGAAATAGCCTGACCCTTTCCACTTTTTCAGAGACATTAATAGTTTCCTGGCTCAGTGTTTTAGGAAATGTCGTCATAGTCTGGAGGAACCAATAAAAACATAAGTCACCTATTTTGTCTGATCGTTTTATGCCAGGATATTTGAGGCTGGAAGCTGTGGAGGGATGGGAGGGGACTGCTCCATTTGTGTGGGTGGAAGATGTAAAAGTTTTAATACTGTTTTAGTATAACTTTGCATATTAAGACTCTAGAGCCGTGTGAGAAATAGTATTTTTTGAGTTCACAGGCAGGGGCTCTAGATGGTTTTAGTAACTAGTTAACTAGTTTTTCCCCTTCCTAAGCCTTTTATTGCTTCAGTGCCTGATGAAAGGGATGTTGTCTTTGGAGATGAGTATTTTGTTGGTTTCAGGCTTACATTGTCCTCTAATAGAGGCAAGAGAGCTCTTAAGAAATGGCAGTGCCTTAAAAAAAAAGTTGGTAAATTATTATGGAAATATGATTGGTGGGACAATAGCTTATTGGGTATGGTCAATGCAGACCGTTTCCCACTAGTAGAAAAGGCAATTACTTAAATTAAGGAACTACTGTATGAAATCTCACTACAAAGCATCATTACGTGACATTGTGAAAAGCAAACCATGAGTGTGTGTAACAGGCATCCAGTGACAGTCTGTTCTCCATTATAAACGTCAGCATTTGCGATCAGCCAGACCCCACCATCCTTACATGGTTTTGATTCTCTCCTTTCTGAGGCAAAGCCTCCAGCAAGCGTGTTAGCGAGTCCTGACCATGATCTCTTGGGTCTGTGGAGAGCAGACATGCATGGCAGTTTTTCCCCTACTGTGCTGTTTCCTCCTGCAAGGTTCAAACAGCCCCTCAGAGCTGGGGAGATCTGTGTTGTTGCTAACTTACGCTTGGCTGCATGGAGCTGGAGAAGACTGCCAGACCCCATTTATCCTCCACCTCTTCCCAGAGCATCCTCCAGAGAGAACCAAAGTTTTTGCCCATTTTTGGGAGGTCATGCACTCTATTTTCTCTTCTGTATTCCATCAATGTTGGAGAACAGTCTAATGTTTGTCAGCAGTCTAGAGAAACTGAAGGATAACACTTACTTAATCCTGCACAGCTATCTTTTTGGAAATGAACTGCAGCACCAAAAGAGACAACCACCACCACTGCAAGCTGCACCATAATGTATTATGCAGGCTCTTCCCCTGCTCACCCGCCCCCCAAACTAGAAAAATTAAACATGGTTTCTTTTCAGCTTCTGCTGTAGCCTCAAATGGAGCTGATGTGCAGCTGTCATTCACTAAGAATTAAAACTGTGTTTAGGCTGCAGTTCAGATACTGCAGAGCTCCATTAAAAAAATCCTTGAGGACTTCAGAAGGATGCAAAAAGAGGGCATGGGTCCTGAGTTACTTTGATCAGAGTCCAGTCTGAAGGGGAAGTTGCTACTGATCTACTGCTTTTACGTTTTATGAATCCAACAAGGTGTTACCACAAGAGCTATGTCGGAGGCCGACACCCCACAAATGAACCTTGATGTTAACTCTCGCCAGAAATCTGTCCCTTGTGGTTTTTTGAAGGCTTTTCTCTCCACTTCTCAATTTAATGTGCCATATGCTGGTTCTTATTCTTTCTCCCAGCCAAGCTGAGTGTGTATGCATCAGCCCTGTGGCGGAGATGCTGCACCCTGCTGCTTTCCACTCGTGATCACTACTTGGAGATGTTACATTTAGGTTTGCAACAGTGGCTTCCCCCTTGTGTTTGTCAGGATCTCGTATCCTTTTCTTCTTTGTGTGTATGTTCTGTCAGGTCAGGCCTAGATTTGTTACTGTGTACTGTGCCATGACATACCCCTTTCAGATTCCCTCTTAAACTGGAGCTGGATCTGTGTGCGGAGGAGTCCCCTGGGTGTCAGGATCCCTGAGCACTGGGTGACACCAGGGTTGTTGCTCAGTCCCAGAGCACAATGTGCAGTCTCCAAAGCCTTCAAGCGTCTTGAGAATGGCCAAGTTGAGGCATATTTCTTTCTCAAAGTAACACCATCGGAGTCCTGAAGAAACATGTGCATTGAGCAGGATGCATAGGTGAAGGGGTGAGTACAACATTACTGCTGTTGTTGCTTGTCCTCACAACAAATTAAGAAAAAAGTGCCCATGTCAGGTGCTCCTATCAACTACTCTGGGGCTTCTGAGTAGGCCAGGCTCCCCTTCCGACTACTGTCTGCCATGCTCTGATTCCATCTCAGTCAAGGGGGTGTGGGCCTCAGGGAAGGAGAAATTTGGCTTTTTCTCCCATCCCTGCTTCTTGGATTGTTGGAGTTTAGGGAAGGAAGAGCTCTTCTCAGTTACGTACTTAGTTCAGTCATTTGCAAATGGGAGCTTTCTGATTTTTATTGATGTGCAGTTGAACTGTCGTGAGCTGTGCATGTACCTGTACTTTTTAAATAAATATCCCACTCTCTCATCCAGCAGAAGAAATGTGACCTCAATAAGAACCAGATTTAAAAACAACACCATCTTTTTAATCCTCAGCTTGCCCCCTGCTCCCCTCAGGGTTTTGATGATGGCTGGAATTTCTTCATTGACTGTAGGGTTTTTTTATAAAACAGTGAAACTCTACCAAACCAGAAACTATCCAATCCCACCCAAAGAGATTTAGTGAAATTGAAACTGTAGAGAAGATGAAGGCAAGCTATTCCTTATGCTGTATTCATTCTTGTGTCCTAACATACGACTTGGCCATAGCAGTCGTGTGAAAATGCATCTGACCTGTTCTGTTAGGCTGAATACCCTGCGATCTCGGTGTTTACAGCGGATACAAGGAAAAGGCCTTGTCTTCAGACGTGTCCGTGCAGGGCCTAGAACACTTTTAGCTCTACGTAAGAAATAATAATAATAATAAGGCCAAAACCTCTCTGCCAGCTAGTGAAATGGAAATGCTGTACTTCACAGCTATGTCATTGGAGAATTATATTTCATTAGAGCTGATATTAAAAACCCTGATGTCAGTTGTGAAATGTGGCTGACTTCAAATTTGCAAAACACATAGGAAATTTTTTCGTAATGTGTTGTCACTTTAGAAGTCTGGAAGTCCTTTAGGTTAACTCATAAAACTTTAAGCTCTCAGAAGGGGAAAACCCTTAGGCTATTTCCCCCAAACTTTAAAAGCTTTGCTTCTACTAGCAAATGCCATTTTTATAAAGTCTGTGCAAGTAACGTTCTGGATGCTTGAAACAGCAGCAGTTGTTAGGGCTTTCAGATTGGAGAACTGGATCAGGTAGTCGTGAGAAATAAGGTATTCTAGACATTTAATTGACAGCTTTTAAAAAGTCAGTGAGCAGGGTAGAGAATAGCAGTCCCAACTATGACTGGTTATTAAATGCAAAAAAACCTGTTGTTTTGCCATTTTTTCCTTCCCATTTGGTGGCTTACAGGCTTGTGTTACTGGGAAGGAATATGTGCACAGCAGTTGCGTTGAGTTGGTTCCAACAGGTCACTGAGCTGTTTCCATGTTAATCTTGTTTTCACAAAATCCTGAAGTACTTGTAAATCAGACTGTTGTCTCTCTTAGTCACGGTAAAGACATGAGGGGTATATGCATGTGTCAGCTTTTCAAAGTTTCACATTTGTATGACTTTTTTAAAAGGAAAAAAAATCTAATTAGCTCTTATTTTTGCTTGCTAGACAATATTTAAATGTCCAATGCAGTATGTGAGTAAGCTTACTTCTGTTACAGTTAGATTTATTGCAGGAGATGGTAAATAATACTTCATTCTAGGCAGGTTTTTCTGGTTTGGGCTTTTGCTCATGAATATACATACGTTGTCATTTGCTAACAGAAAAATATATTATGGTTAAACAAGCAAATCCAAACTGTTTGTGGACTGAAGATGTACTAATGACTAGATGTGTGTCCTTTTCTGCTTGGGTACTTGCAACTCTGCAGTAACCTCAGCTTCACACTGTGCTCCCCATTGAAACCTCCACTAGGCAATAGCCAGTGTCTGCTGTGTCCAGTCAGAAGCAATGCTGTTGCTGTACCACCAAATAAGACGTATGATGGCAGAGTTCACCTGTTAATTTTTTTTCCACACACACTCTGATTATAATCTCCTTTCTTTGCATTGATTTCTCACCAGATTTTTAGGAGCTTACGATCTTCAGGACTTCTCTCTCTCTCTTGAAATTGGCCAGCAGTAAAAAGGGACAATGGCTGATAGACAGTTGTGAAACATACCATGCAAGACTTTCTTTAGGAAGGAGTCTCAAATCCACCTTGTAAAACCATTCTTACAGGTCTACCCAATTGTGCGTAGCATTTCTTACAAATTCACTGCGGTTAATGGTGAGTGGTGAATCGTAATAATGTGAAGGCTGCTCAGTGGACTGACAGAGCTGAAATGCCAGTTAATCCCTGACCGGGCAAATTTCAGCTGTTTCATTTTGAATTTGTCAGCTGATTTGTGTGAGCAGGTCATTGTCTCTTTGGTGAGGGAAAGGAGTGGGGTGCTTGTGTAAGGGTTAGATCAGCCTGTGGGATCAGGGTCTGGTTAAGGGAGTTTGTATTTGTCAGCAGGTTCCAAGGCAGGTGGAAACATGACAGTTTGGATTAGGAGAAGTCCCTGAAGTGTGCATCTGTTCAGCTTGTTAACTTCATGCACTCAGGGACTGTAAAATCAGGGACAAACCCACCTTTTTTTTTTTTTTTCTTTTTTTTTTTTTTTTTGGTAAAAATAGTAAAGGCATTGAAACACTGTCTGGAAACAGAAAACATTCCCAGCTTTTATGGATATGTGGTCAGCCATCTCTTGCTTGTTCCCTTGCAAGCAATGTTCTTAATTGGATGAAGTTGCTACTATTTCAGGTCAGTGTGTGTGTTTTCTCTTACAGTTGCCATGGCACTGGTAAGATAGATATGTTCTGTAGTTGTGTTTGTCTTCTTATAATATGTGAATTTTTATTTTCAGCGCTGTATTTGCAGCATAATAGTGCTTGCAGTATTTTTCCATACCTCACCGAAGTTGCCCCTGTTGGAGTTACTGCACTCGATTATTTCTCGTTTGTCATATAGCAGTCTGTCTTACATGCCCACCTTTGTGTCCATTAGAGTTAGTAGCTCCTAGGGCCTTTATTTTGGGTATTTTATAGCTTAGTGGATACTTAACGTTAGAGACATTATGTCATGGTTGCAATCTTACATAAACATAAACCATAGAGTCTAATCTAGCAGGTTTTTATACAACTCAATAAACTTGGCTGCGCTACAGCTTATCTTCTAAGGAGGTGCCCGATATTGATTTAAAGGCTTCAGGTGATGGAGAATCTAACAAAGATTAACTATACAAGTTATAGCTAATAAGTTGTTACTGAGCTCTGTCACTGTTAAAAATGTAGCTTTACTTAAAACAAAGTGCAGCAAAACAATAGCAGCAGCAGCAACCATAACCAAAATCAACCATACCTCTTTTTTTTTTTTTCCTCTTCTCTCCCTGTAGTGAGATTTTCATCACACTGATTGAAATCAAATGTCTCAGTACTTCAATTTTTACTTTTTGCTATGACAGAAATAACTTTAGGGAAGTCTGAAAAGTTTCCCAAGTAGATTTCACAATTTGGAGCGTGTTGGAATATTTAGAAATGAGTCAAGTGTAGAGCAGCTCAAGACACACCGACACTGTTGTTGGGCCCCAGCTTTCCCCTGCTACGGGTTCCCATTACTTTAATGACACCTATAGTTGGTTGATTGAGAATCATACAGTTTTACTGGCTGACATTAGTCTGCTTACCACAGAAGAAATTGTAGTGAGGTGTCTGGAAGTGTCTTAAGGCTGTCTTACTGTTACCCCTACATTCAGGATTCAGGTGGAATATCGTATTGAAGGAAGCAAGAATTTTATGGCTGGTTTTTAAAAGTAGGATTTTTATGTTGCTGTTTTAGCTTAGCCAGACCAAGTAAAGCAAACCTGTTTTGCCTTTGCATTTCTTTGTTTTGCCCTTTTTTTGTGTTGTTGTTTTTAAAGTAGCATCCCTAAGAGTTGCTGGTGGCTCTCATTAAAGTCACTGGGAACACTGGAAATATGGATCAGCTTTGGAGGAAACGGTGAAAAGGGAAGAAGCCCATGGTTACCCAAACAGACTTGGCTGATGCTGAGTCAGCAGAGAGTTGTAGGCCAGTTAGTTCATCAAGTTTATTAGCAGTGGATGTAAGAAAAATGCAGAAGCATTATCTGCTGCCGCAGAGTACTGGTTTTGAGAATAACAAAAGTTCAATTGCCCCTTTCAGTTACAGCAGTGACAGACCCAGAGGCTGGATTGGGGGTGGCACCAATCGACTGTCCTTTTCACAGGGTCTCTAAAATTTAATCAGGGGAGAGTGGGACACAAAAACCCCACCTCTCTGTTTAGCTTAAATTTGCTTCTTCTTGAACAGTGTTTAGGGGCCTCTGAATTAAAAATAATTAAAAATGGAACTGCTGCTTTCAGCTGTTTCCTTAACCTTGCTAACCTGAAGTCATCCCTCAGTAGTTGTATGGGCAGAGAATTCTGCAATAACCCCTTTATGCTTTTCCAACCAAAGCTATTTAAAGAAGAGGGAGCTAGTGTTTTCTGTCATGCCTATTCACATTGGTATGCCCTCATGGGTTGTTTTCTTGTAAGGTATCATGAGATGAACAGAAGAGACTGTTTTTCCCTAGATATGCATACAACAGTTAAGTTTCTAAACTTGAGACATTGGTTTTCTGAGCATCAATATGATCAACTATCATTCAAGTTAGCAGAAACTTGACTTGACTGAGAGTAAGAATCGACCCAAACTCAGTCACAGTGGAGGCAGGTGGGTTGGCATCCTTTTCTTGGATGGGCCATTTCTCATCGCAGAGGTAATCTGAAGACTATTGCCATTGTTTTTATCTTAATTTACATGCAGTTTATAAGCCAGTTCTTGTACTTGGTAAGAACATGTAGTCTTAGACGATTTTAAGTCTTCCAGGATTTGGGTTTTATTCCTGCTGTAAAAGGCTTTCATAACAGCCTTCCTTCAATTGGTTTTCTGCATTTATTTAATGCTTATTGTTTTGAAATTGATATGCATCACTGCCATTTCCTGACAAATTACAAAACAGGCTTTCAAATAATCAGTATGTTGTTTTTGTTGAGAGGGATCCTTCTTAATTGCCTCTGTTTTCTTTTCTTGGCTTGTATGTCTTCTTTAAGTGATACGTAATTATATTAAGTGGTATAGAAAACCAGGAACTCAGTTAAGTTCTTCAGGGGTTATGCTATGAACAGACTCTGCGTGTAAAACAATACAATTATGTGCTGTCAGTTAAGAGGTTAAATAAGTTTCCAATTTAAGAAACAAGTTGGAAAGGTTGCGAATTGTCTGAAGGTATTTGGTGCTGCCTCTTTCCAGGAGCTGCAGGTCAGCAAGGTAGCCCACCATCATACTCAGTAAACCGGGTATCGCGTAGTACCTGCGACTTGTGGGGCTAATGCAGTTTCATGCTGCTGCTGCTTGTTTGCTTACGTACGACTCTTAAGTGTCCCTGTATTCCCAGATCTTACCTTCTGAACTGTACCTTAAACAAAACACCTTGCTTGATCCTAATGGTATAGATGACATTTAGGACTGTGTTGTAACTTTTTAGCAGAATCTATAGTCAGAATCTGGTGGAAGCCAGAAGAGCATCAGACTGAAAGATGTTTTGACTCTTCAACTTTAAAGAAATACTAATGTCAGCTCAGCTGAGGTCCCAGATTCACGTTTGGCAAAAGACAGATTACATAAGCAGCAGTAATTTTCCCCACGCTTGGAAAGAATTGGTCGAAACGCTTTACAATGCCCCACAAGCACACTGGGCTGCTGCGTGCAGTGCTCAGTGAGAAAGCAAAAATAACTTTCAGCAGGAGTGCTGTCGGTCAGCCTGGCTCTGCGTGCCTGCGTTGGCCAGAGAGGCCTGTCTGCTGCACCGGCCGCTGCTGCTCCTCTTCTCCCAAGGTGATGTGCTGGACCACCTGAAAGGATCCCGTATGTCAAAGCCAGCTCATGAGCTCTGGGTTGGGCCAGGTTGAAGGTACCCACGGTCAGGGTGAATGTTAAATGAGATTTATGGAGTTCTCTACCTGATAATAAACTAAAAGTTTAAAAAGATCACAAACAAATGCTTAATGCATCCCCTTCTAAAAAGAGTGGTACTGAAATTTGGAAAACTCACCTTTGTGTTTGGCTGGAATTTATTTTCATGCTTTCTGTGAGGATTGTTTGGTCTGATCTCAGTGCCTCTGTGTTTCTAAAACAGATGCCTTTCATTCTTCCTCTAAATTATACCAAATGCTCAATAGGAAGAGCAGATGTTCACCAATTATAAAAAATAAATAAATTGAAAAGGAAAAGAAAGCTGGGGGCGGGGGCAGGGCATTTTAGTTGCCAGGTCACTCTTGCATGGGAACATCTGCTAGGTTATGTGAGCACAGACAAAGTCAGTAGGGGATCCCAACTAGTACCCTGCCCTGGGCTCCTCCCAGGCCATCACAGCAGCCATCAGCCCTCCAAAGGCCCACCTCCACAAGCCCCGAGGAGCACAGAGGCACAACGGCAGGCAGAAACCTGAACTAAGGACTGGGCGCAAGGGACACCCGGTCTGGGCCCTTCCCAGGGCTGTCCCAGGAGAGCCTCAACCCCAGGGCCCAGACCTGAAACCCATCAAGATGAGTCAACGCCAGAGCACCTTTTGGACTGAGGAGTGGTTGTTGCTGAGATGTATGGCACACATGATGAGATGCAGGGGAAGAGCACTTTGGGATTGCACAGAACTTATTATGGGATGTTTAAGGGGAGAACCAAAGGCAGGCAAAGGGAGCCATTTAGGTGATTTGGAGAGGAACAAGCATGGGAAAAGAGGGCTAAGGGCATAAAAAGGGCCAATTGTGTCTAAATACTTTGCTGGTCAGTACGCTTGTCTGGCCATGCCCTGTGCCTGACAGGACAGACTGTGCTGTTGTCGTCTTATATTCCTTTCTACCTCTTTCCTGGGTGAGGGACACTCTATTCCATGTGTCTAAACGGGGGTCTGAATACGGCAACTGTGGTGCAGCAGCTGGAGCAAGCGAGGCTCTGGGTGCCAGCAGCTGGGCTGGGACTGCAGGCTGCAGGGCCTGTGTGCCTGGGTGCCAGCACCTGGGGACACCCAAGTGAGTGAAACCAAGTGCCAGCCACTGGGGTGGGACCAGAGACCTGTGCATCCCTGGTGCAGCACCCAGAGTGAGTGCGGGTGTGCTGCTGACTGTGGAAGCAGTAGCAAAGACGGCCAGTGAGTAGGTGAAGTGGTCTGGGAGCCAGGTACGTGTGTGTGGAGCAGGGGAGTCCCAGGCAGCTCTGGACGTGTGTGCGACGGTGTGTGCCAACAGATGGAGTGGGGCAGTGCCCTTGGGGGCTCGTACGTCCAAGTGCCAGCAACTGGGAGGACTGGGATCCAGGAGCGGTTACTGGGCAGACTGAGTGTCTGAGCCCAGCTGCTGAAGGGATCCATATTGTCCATGTGCATGGACACGGTTCACCCACGCGAACCTCATGAAGTTCAACAAGGCCAAGTGCAAGGTCCTGCACATGGGTCGGGGAAATCCCAAGCACAAATACAGGCTGGGCGATGAGTGGATTGAGAGCAGCCCTGCGGAGAAGGACTTGGGGGTATTAGTGGATGAAAAACTGAATATGAGCCAGCAATGTGTGCTCACAGCCCAGAAAGCCAATTGCATCCTGGGCTGCATCAAGAGAAGCAGGTCGAGGGACATGATTCTCTCCCTCTACTCCACTCTCATGAGACCCCACCTGGAGTACTGCTTTCAGCTCTGGGGCCCCCAGTGTAAGAAAGATATGGACCTGCTTGAGTGGGCCCAGAGCAGGCCCACGAAGATGATCAGAGGGCTGGAGCACCTAGAGAAGAGAAGACTCCGGGGAGACCTTATAGCGGCCTTCCAGCACATAAAGGGGGGCCTACAGGAAAGATGGGGAGGCACTCTTTGTCAGGGAGTGTAGTGATAGGACGAGGGGTACTGGCTTTAAACTGAAAGACGGTACATTTAGATTGGATATTAGGAGGAAATTCTTTACTGTGGGGGTGGTGAGGCACTGGAACAGGTTGCCCAGAGAGGTTGTGGATGCCCCCTCCCTGGAAGCGTTCAAGGCCAGGTTGGATGGGGCTTTGAGCAACCTGATGTAGTGGAAGGTGTCCCTGCCCATGGCAGGAGGGTTGGAACTAGATCATCTTTAAGATCCCTTCCAACCCAAACCATTCTATGATTCTATTCTATAATAAGTACATGTGCTATACATATAAAATGCATATATTCTCACTAGCGGACCTCTTCCTGTTCAGCCAGAGAGGGGCTGTGTTAACCTGTGTGGTGGCTGTATATATCTGTGTATATGCAGTGTATGCATGTGCTCTGAGAGTGTTTGTGCCTACTGAGAATACATTTTTGGCCTTGATACTGGTTGCACCTGGGACCATGGAGCTGTGGCAGCCTCTCGTCTTTTGGGCTGTCAGATTGGGCCTATTCTCCTAATTCTCCTGACATGATGCACCTGAAATCATATAAATCATGAACATACAAATTGAAAAAAGTTAGAGACTAGTAACCATATATGTCTTTAGGTTTTGTACAGTACCAGGTGAGCAGCTGGAGCTTGAGCTAGTAGTATTGATACAAAGGCAATGAAGGAAGTGGTATGACCAAACTGACTTTTTTTGAGCATTGACAATTAAGCGGTGACATCCTATTGTGCTTCCTTTAAGCCTTTTCCTTCCCCCTATGAAAGGATGCCCCGTGGCATCCTTTTCATTCCCCCTGTGCCTTCACATTTTGGCTGTTACTCATAATGCTGTAATCAGCGTCTAAAATACTTTGATAAGAGGTTTAGTAACATTAGAACACAACTTCCATCTCTTGATGGACATAATTATAACAATTAATTGCAGAAAATGCAAATAAAAATCTGTCTATGAATTACAAAGATTGTTTTAAAAAAATCTTTTTAAAAAATGGTGTTTGTTTTGCAGCTGGGTGCAACCACCTCTTTCCTTGATCATTACCCGATTTGGCTTGTTAGAATTTGCCTGGTGGCTAGTTTGTACTCACCACTGCTCATGTAAAAGCATCTGTTAATCACAGTTACTTTCCTTTGAATTTTAAAATCTTGCTAGTTTGGATGACCCATATAGCACCTATTTTTAAAAGTTAAAAGCAAATGCAGCTCCCTTGCCCCAAAACAAGTTTCTAGCTTGACTTTTCCTCCATTTGAAAAACTTCTGGCAGTTCAATTAGAAAAAAGAAGAAAGAGAGTTGTGTGGAGAAAATACAGCTACTTACTCAGGTGTCACCAAAGGGGAAATCTGGAGAGGCAGAAACAATCTAAGCTGGGATTTGGAGAAGCTAGCAGTGGGGGAAGATGGACGAGTTTTTATCTTTTAGTGAGCATAAATGGCCAAGACTTCAGTTTTATGTCTTTAGCAGAAGATGACACCCTGAAGAACTCTATGGAGGAGGAAATATGGAAGGAGGAGGGCTTTCATTGTTATTTTATGAGAAAGAAGTGTTGTTTGTAAAGCACCAAATCTGCAGTATTGATTTTAATGCCATATGAGGTGAATTCACCCGTGCTTGCTTGCTGAGATCAGATGAGGTGACTAAGTATATTTTATGATAACACACGTTTTTTGAGGGCTTTGTGTAAGCTCCTATGTGAGAATGCTTTAGTGCAGGTCTGTCTGTTTAGTAATATCCCATCAGGTGCTGATGTTAAATTTGGCTGCTACTTTTGAAGGGTTTTGATGATGGATTGCCTGGAATCTGTGACACTCTGGAGTAGTGTCAGTTAGAAGCCTGTCTCTACGAGCATACTAAAACTATTACATTTGGTAACTGAAGCAGCATGTGAGATCCCATCATTCGACTCAGTGGCTGTGTGAAGACCTCCATCTTGTCATACTCTTTGTAGCATTTGTTTTCATTCTAGCAATGGAAGCTGGATTTGGAACATTGTTTTAGTAGTAATTGAGAAATCCCTCAGGAGGGAGCCCTACAATAGCTTATTTAAGGGGTTAACTCCTTGTTGTGTTAGTCAGCTCTCATTTAACTCTGATGGCTATCTGGGTTTTGGATTAGCAAGACCATGGCTTCTCCCAACACCTTCTGGTGCATCAAATGGTTGTGAAAGGTATGAGTGCAGAGTAAGGGCTGATCTAATTACGGTGCCAACTGCTCCTTAAACTTGCATCTGCTTCTTACAGAAATCTAGCCACTAGGGGTTTTTTTCAAAGAATAATAGGGCATGCGTGTGCTTTAGCCTAATTTTACATATGGTTAGTTTGATTTATGTTTTAGTCTTTTCTGGTCATCTTTTCCCAATTCACCTGCATAATTAGGAGTTGACTTGAGACAGTTCTGGGCTTTTGTGAATGCTGACTAGTATCAAACCACGCAGTACATCTGATTGGGGCAAGTCCTGAACTCTTGTTTTCTTCATATTCTACCTGAAGTCTTCTACCTTCAGTGTGTTAAAACCTGAGAAATTATAAACCCAGTAGTGGTTGATTGATTTGTTTGTAGTGTACATTTGATGTTGTCTCTCCACAAAAGAGAGACAGCTTGACTGACTCTGAAATAAAAGATCCTAGTTTTCAGGGCCAATAATCAAAATCAAGTGTGCTATTTTCTGCTGGAAAAACCATAGAAAGAAACATCAGATTAAATATTTGCCTCTTTTGGAAGCAAATAACTATTCAAAATCTGAAATAAAATCATATTCATAAATTCTGGAACTATAGTTATAGGATTATCTAATTTTTGTTTATATTTTGCAGATGCATATAAGGCCCTTTGAGGCAATGCAGGAATTTAGGAATTTATTTAGTTTCATGTTTGAGCTTTGAGTCTTTCAATACAAGAAAGTTACCTGCTCAGCAAGACGGCCACCAGTTGGTGGTTGCAAACAGAAGTTACAGTTAGTAGGCTTTATTATCAAATGCGCTTTAATTTAGTCAAAGTCAGGAGAACTAGCCAATCATTTGGATTTGTAGAGTGCTGCATGGAAAGCGGTGAGGTTAGATCTCCTCTAAAGAAGAATGCTTAGCCCTTGAAAAATAAAAAAAAATTTGAAGTCTGGTTGTAGTCTGAAAAGAAACTGCAAACATAGTAGCATTTTACTTGATATTGCTACATTTTATTAATGTCTTCAATTTGTTGACCACTTGCTTTTTACTCCCACCAAACCTGCAGTGTTTGGATGAAAAGAGCTTGCTGAGCTGATCGGTGCAACGGGAGAGGTATTAGTTAACAAGGGTCAGATTTGGATGTCAGGGACACCTTATGTTTCTGTGCTCATTCATTGCTCATTCTGTGCTCATAGGATTGTGGAGGTGATGAGGAAAAACAGTCATCAGATTTGTCTGTCTTAGTTCCTTTGAGTTTGTACCTAGTGTACAGGCTAAGCGCATTTCACACATAGTCACAGAAACATGACAAACATACACCACCTAACTGACATGGCATTTTCACTAGATTATGAAAGGCCTACTCCCTCTCCTGTCAGCTGGTTTTTTACCTGGTAATTTGAGAGTGTCTGGTTTATTCCCTTCCACATCTTACACCTTTCACATTCCCTGTTCACTTTTGACAAATTAAAAAATAGCAGAGCCAGCTGGGTTTAGCAGAGGGCATGTGAACATCACTTGACCATCTTCTAGCCTACTCTGAGCCACGCTTGCAGTAACCAGCCTGGAGAGACGAGCATTGTGTGTCACTGTTTAGATCAGTAGGACTTTAGGATGAAGCATGGCTTGATGGAAAACCTGTGTCCAGCAATTACAGGCAAGCATGCTGCATACAGTTTTACTGAGGCTGATGACTTCAGCAGAGATTTCTATTGCTGATTTTATTTGGGTCTAGGCTGAAGAAGAAGAAAATATGCTGTGGGCTTCTCAGTTTAGCTAAGTCACGTAGAAGTCAAAATGAGTCTTTTTTGGGAGGTTCAGTTACAACTCACTTTCCTGATCTCTGTTTGTCCTTTTTGGAGTTTGTTGAGGCCAGTAACTTCGTAAGGACATGAAGGTTTACCAGCTGGGCACACCTGCACTGTGGGTTGATGTAGACTGGATTGGTGGCTGGTGGTTGGCTCTTAGCTCAGAGCTGCTGCAGGGATCTACAGTAGTTGCAGGGTGGGAGCTATAGAAAGATGCTGCTCTCCTGTCTGCATCCTGAAACCATGCCATGGTTCTCCCCAGCAAGTTCCTTCTGCATCTCTCAGGATCCACTGTTTTCCTGGGCATTAAAAAAAGACTTACAATGCACGTCTTTATTCAGTCCCACTCTATTGAGTGCTTGACTCAAAAAATCTGGGGAGTGAAACTCATGGAGTGAAGCTCATACAGTGAGCAGGAAGCAGCTGCTGTCAGAGGGGCTTTTTCCTCTCTTGGGTATCATCTACCTTTCACTGTGGACAGCTTTTCTCTGTCGTCTCCTCTGACTGTAAGGCTTCTTTTCTCTTCTTTTTTGTGGCCAGGACAAGGTTATTGCTGGTTAGCTTTTATTAGCTGGGAGGTTATGATACGAGTGTGGATGTGGCTGCTTCTGTACCTGAAGAATGAGGGGCAGCAAGTTGCAAGTACTGGACTGTGCTGAGTCAATGCTTTCTGGGCTTGAAAAGGGGAAACCAGAAGCCTTTCTAAGAAATGAGTAATTCTGTTTTGTTATCCCTGTCCTTGGTGAATGCAGATTACAGTTTACCCCCATGTGCAGTACTTCTGCTTCTGGTGCACCAGCTTCAGAGCTGCTGCTTCTCTTGCAGTGTTATCTGAAAACCTGTCCTACACACATGACGTGGAGTATGTTTACCATGAGTCTTGAAAAAGGGTGCTTTTCTCCTGCTTTCTCCTTGGTGGAAAGCACATGGAGTGTTTTTGTGGTGTGTGGTTTTTTTTTTTTTTTAGACAGAACGTTTGATAAAATATATTATTTAGGAATGAAAAGGTCCTTGGTAATGTCTAGGCCAGTCGTTTTCATAGTTAATAAATTACTGTCTGTGCTTAAAAATCAGTCTTTTGTGAGATTAAATTCAGATCTTTCCATGTGTATCGGAGACTTTATTTAAGGCTTTTTTTGTTGTTGTTCATGGTTCTACATTTTTGATTCATTTTAAACTGTCCTCAGAGACTTTTAAAACATCTTTAACTGTTCCTACTGGGGGCAGACGCACACATTCATGGAGCCATGTCAGATAAGCTAGAGACTGTATAGTTTGGTGAGTAAGATGCTCATAATTCCAGCAAATGTGTAAGCACTTAAGTTTTTTTCCTTCAGCTGTAACTTTTTTTGAGAATATTGTTTCCTCTTTTTTCCATGCAAAAGCAAATGCAGTTCTTGTTTTGGGGTTTTTTTGTCTGATTTTTAATAAAGCTTGTTAGGTATCAGTATTGCCTCTGAGAAGTTAAGAAATAATATTCAAGTTATATGTATAGATCTAAAGTGCTGCTCTACATTTTTGGGAGGAAAGACTGACTTAGCTGTTTAGAGCAAAAACTACTAAACTGCCCACGGAATTTGTGATTTCACCTTCTTTGAGAGAAGTCTGCTATATGTGATGAACTTTATATGTGGTGTGTTGTTTTATGATGTTAAAACCTGCTTGTAAAGTACCAGGAGAGTGGGAAGGTGGAATACTTTGTAAGAAATACTAAAGGATGTGAAATTTTAATTTTGGAAGGATATTTTCAACATTAGGTGCTTGTGAAAATGTAGCAAAATGCTTTACCTTAGTATATATATTGAGGAAGTCTACTGTCAGGTTTCTTTTGTATTTTTTAATGGATAAGTTTCTGTAACTAGAAACTAAAGTTTGGATTCTACAAAATCAATAGGAAGTTTGCCATTGAATTCCGTGTGACTAAGATTTGGCTTATGGTGTTTATGGCACTTGAGCTGGGTTCTTCTCTCAGTCACACTGGTGAAGCTTCAAAACTGTTTGCTGGTCACTGGCCATAATCCACAGTGGTGGATTACTGTACGTAAAAGCTGTCCAAAGAGATTTAGCATTTGATAAGGAAAGCTTTGGAAAGATTGTCTCTACTGATGGCAAGTCTCAGGCCATCCCATCAGATGAAGAAAGGTGAGGCATTCCTTATGTAGTTAGCACAGAGATACAGAGAACTTCATACCAGCTTATTAAGCTGCATGCAAGAATTGCTTAAGTGTAAATACAAAATATGCTTCAAATTTGTCTGCTTTCCCTTTGTGTGGATCAGCACAGTATTAGTTCAGATGCTTCTAGGAAGACACATCTTGATCTCAGATGTTTCTTGTGAGTCTGCATTGCCCATTTGGACAGGTCTTTGTGGGCAGAATTAGAGGAAGATTCTGGCTTCTGGCATTGCTGAAATACTAGAAGTGGGTCCGACATTCTGTCAATGTGATGGCCAAAGCAAGCAAGTGGTTAATATTTCAGCCCTTCCACTTTTGGCATTAATTAAGAGAGTAGAATTGATAGACATGTTAATTATTCTGTTACATTTTTTTCCAAAAGTAAAATTCCCAAATTACAGTAATTTCATGGAAGTATTGCAGCAATGCTCTTTAATCAGAGATCTTAATAGCAAGAGGATGAAAATGACTATCCGTAGTGGGAATGCATGACAGACCACCAAGCATCAAGAAATATCCATAATAGGAATTTTGGTTTATAGTCTTTTTAGTTTGAAGCCAACAGATCTTAACAATCCTGTTACACAACATACTTATGCACTTTGCTAAGTTTTGATCACTAGACTCCCCAAGGAGTTTAAAAGAAAGGAAATAAAAAGCCCCTGACACTAGTTTTGTTGACCTCCTTCCAACCTGCTAGCAGCTCTTGTGATATTTTATTGTTCAGGGAACAAAATATAAAAACTGTCTGTAAGGGCATGGGATCCCAGCTATTCTGCAAAAGATAAAAATTTCTCATTGTTTTATAGGATGTGAATTGCCAGGGCTAGAGGCTGTGAAATTTGCACTTCAGTTTTTGGAACACAGCTTTGGACGGTTGCCAGTGAAATACTTTAAGAAATGTACTTTACCTAGAATTATAAGTGAATCTCACAAGGCTTTAAATAACCTGTATCATAGAGTCACTTTGGTTACATGTGAGAATACTTCGTAATGCCGTATTCGATCTACTACATGACTGGCAGAGCTTCAGAAATGCTGTGCTTTGGAAAATCACATTAAATATTTTCCCATGCTTCAGTTGACTGTAAGTCTTTACTTTTAAAACACAAAAGAGATTATTAGTCACTGTAAGAAAATGTAATTGATCTAACTGCTGTATTGGTTCAATTTTCAGATTTATTGTATTTAGCTGTAAGCATATGTATTGGCCTTAATTGAAGAGTTCGGTTAGGATTTTTTTGCACTGACAGAAAAATTTTTGTGTAAGTCAAAGGCACAGTAAAGACCCCCAGTAGGCTAGCCGAGCTAGTAGGATTGAGGTGTGAGAGAGAGGTGGATGATCAGGATCAACTAAAGGATGGGAAAAGTTGGGAGATTCAGGGTGAGGCACTCAGGAGAAAACGAGAACCCGATCGATTTTAAAATAGATTACACAGCGATGCAGAGCAGTACAATTACAGGCTTATGAAGATAGGCCTTCCTTTACTACTTTTGTGGGTGTTCTTCCCATGCCTTTAGCATCTTTCCTAACAGAAGGCAGCTTAGTTCCTTTACATGTCACTGGTTCATCCTGGAGCCATTTAACTGGATGAACCAATTAAAATGTCACACTTGGAAAAAGTTTCTGAAATATCACATAATTTGAGCTTTTGAAGCAGACATGAGATATTTGCCTACCTGACACTGCACCCACTTGCCTGCCTTCGTGACCTAAAAGTCATGGCATGGTGATGCAAGATGTTGCCAACCTACTAGGTTCGTTTCTTTAGGTAGCTGCTGCTTCCTTAGGAATGTAATTTATTGGTTTTGTGCTTGCTTTTTTGCAGCTGTGTCAATGTAATGTAACATGAACTTCAGCTACAATGAAGCAGGTCAGAGCTGTGTACTGTCTTTTGCAGAATGAGCTGTGTCTTTTTGTCATCTCTGAATGCAAGATAGGAAAAAAAAAAACAATTAGCCTGTAGGCTTTTCTCCCCCAAGTCTTGTTTCTTTATGGCTAACTGCAGTGGTGGATCTCTACAGCTGTTGCCAAGGAGTGATCAGAAGGTGTTACTGTGAGCCAGCTGTGAAGAGCTCCTATTTACATGTAAAGTGGAAGTCAACTCAAGTCAATCTGCAAACTTTAACATCTTTTTTTATTGCAAAGACATCTTAAGGAACTGGAGTTCAAAAGCGAGTTAAAAGTAGAGTGAAACAGCCTTGTTACAAATAAAAGTTAGCTATAGGCAAGATTGTTGTAGCCTGAATATATTTTTCCTCATTTGTAATTTGAAAGAAACCAATGTGCAAACAAGGCTTGGCCTCAGAATTAAGCAATTAAGCAAAAACCATCAAAACTATACATCTTTGGCTCATATAAGACAAACATTCGTTTTTCTGGGGTTTTTTTAGATCATCTTTTAAACTGTTTGCTACATTTACTTTCTTAGGATTTTAACTTGTATAGGACTAAATTTTTCAGATGGAGGGACTACCTTACTCCTCTGAATTAAACATAGCGTAACAAAACTGAGTTGTTAAGTGCTGATGCACTGAGTAATAGCTGTATTGATGCTTCATTTCTATATAACCATACTCGCTTCCTTTGTCAGTGGCTACAGAAAAGTTTAGTCCATCTATTTTGATTTTGTCTTTGAGATGTCTCATATTCCTAATGACTGTGTGATTTGGAACTGTCCCCATTCCTCACCCCCACACCAGTAAAAGAAAAGTGTCATTTCTGGTCTGGGGTGAAACTATTGCTTCCTAATGGTTTTATATACATCCCCACATATCAAAATGGCTGGAGGAATTCTTTAGAGAAACAAGGGTAGGACCTCGTGAATTTCCTTTTAATTTAAAAATGTATGCCCACTTTACAGCAGTTTCTTTTACTGGACTGTACAAACATAGCCCAAAACTGGGGGGGCTGTTGAACTGCTCACTAGCTATGCTGAAGTTATAAAAAAAAAAAAATCCAAACCTGTAAATTCTTTGGAGAAAAAACTACAGAACAGAGTATAATCTGCCAGATTATTATACTTATGTACTTGGGAGTGTTGTAACTGTAAATGTTGAATTAATGTTAAGGGTCACCCCAGAAGAAAAGCTGCGGGAGTTCTGTCCCTTAGTGTCCCTGTGCGTGGAGAATCCTGCTGGTACTCTTGATCCTTGGCAAGATCACTATATCATTGGCAATGTAAGATCAGCTTGTCACAGGAATTTGTCGTAATAGGCTGGCTAGTCTTTTAAATTTGGTAAGAATCAAACAGCTGCAACTCTAAACTATATCTGGTAGGGGAAAAGTGTACTCTCCGGTATGGCTGTCTGTCTGTATGTTCTCCCTTGATGTGTGTTCATGCTGCCATTGGAGCTGGAGAAGCTTTAGAGCTAGCAGTGCCTACAAAGGGGGATGCCATGCACCTCCTTCCTCCTCCCTCCATTCTGCACATAAGCAGCCGGAGTGGATGGCACTCACCCTCGAATGCTCAGCTGCTCCTCTTGTCCTGGCAAGCCAGAGCTCCTCTGTTTTTTGTTGCTGTTTGCTTGAGGTTACTCAAGCCTTTCTAATTTGCATCACTTCTTTTGTGCATTTTAACTTTTTTTGCATTGTTGTCTTTGTAGTTTTTAATTTCTGTTGCTGTTTCCAGCCTCATGTTTCTCACTTAGCAGAGTTGTAGCCAGATGTAAGCTATGAGAGCTCCATTCCTTGCTGAGGAGATGCACCTCCTTGTTTGCTGGGTGAAGAGCATAACCCACTTATGTGTGGTGTGTCAGGGTTTAGAGCCCAGGGCCAGAGTGCATTGCCAAGAAATGATCCAAAGCTTCCTTCTCAGCAGGCCTTTTCCAACTGCTTGACACACAAGCAGTCAGGCTGAGCATCTTCACTCACACAAGAAAATGCAAGATGATGACACTAGCTGATAATATCTGTGTTGTGGCAGGGGGTTGCTTCACATAAAGAAATCTGTTTCATCACTGTGGTTTGGCCATTTACAGACAGTACCTCTGGTTCATAGTGAACCATGATGACTAATGAGGGGATCCCCACTGAGGCCAATTAGAGCCTTGCAATGGCTCCGTCCTCAAGGAGCAGAGCAAAAGCTGTATTTTCCACCTAAGTGACTCACTGGAAGTGCGTAGGGTGATTTTTTTGAAGCAGACATTGTGTTCCCTGTAGACCATCCCACATATCTGCATCTGCCTGCATTCCTGATCCTTCATGCCTTAATCTTTTTAAGGTCCATCTTATGCTGGATTGGCAGAAGTCAGGGAGGCTTGTGTTTACTGTGACCATTTTGAAGTCTTTGAAGAGGGCTGCATCAGTGCTTGGAGCCTTGCCTTGCTGCAGGTGGGAAACTGTCCAGCTCTGCCCCTTTCTCTGTGACTCCAGTGGCCAGACTGCCTGTGCCCTGCATGTAGACTGGGCTGTTTGCAGTCCCAAAGACACCCTGTTCTTGGTAAACCACTGTCCTGCAACCTGTTTTAAATTCCCATTCTTGGCCAGTCTCATTCAGTGTCCTCAGGGGATGTTGGACAGCTTGTGGGGACAGAATAGACTCGATCCTGAAGCCCCCACAAGGCATGGTTGTAGACCCAAGCTTATGGGTTTTCCATGCATCTCAGAAGTAGATCCCTGTCACCCAGGGGTCCTAGATTCATATCTGGAACTTCAGAAGGGTGCCTCTTCAATCTGGAACAGGTTTGTTTTGATGCCACTTCAGCCCCACATCTAAAAGGGTGTTTGTTTTTCTGAATCTGTGTTACACTGTGTGTTTCTGTGCTAATATACATGCAGAAATGCATCATAAACTGAGCTCTGTGCATCTATAACTGTGGGTTATAGTTAAGTTTCTGAATGGTTTGGTGATACTTTCTGAGAGGAATGGGATAATTCTGTGTCACCTTTATTGGGTCTTGAAAGTTCTCACAAAAAATGAGTGCAAGGCTGCCTGCTCCCTACTGGTTTGCAGAGGATTACGTTTTTGACAGGCTATCCTTTCTGCTAAAAAGTAAATCTGAAGAGGCTGAGACTGTAATTACTGACCAGCTCTCTCAGTGCCATGTCCCTGATACACAGACATTTTCCAAGATGCAGCATTTCTCCTGGACTAACTTCCTTTAAGTGCATGTCAAGGTCCATGTCAGGTCAAGAAATGAAGCTGCTGTCTTTTGCTCCTTTCCCCTCTTCTCAGATATTTCCATCCTTGCCTGAAGAATTTCCATACTGCTGGTAGAAGGTGTTTTTGCCACCCACCCTCAAGGGGTTTAAGCTGTAGGAGAATGCATTACTCTGCATTTCCATCTTAAAAAGGGCCTTAGATACCACTGGCTCAGCTCAGAGGTGGTCACATTGAGTGACAGATTGTCATTTGTACATCATTATTAGTGTGCTGGGGTAGAGCTGCTGGTGGGGACTGGGTTTCGTTCCTTCCATGAATGCAGGTTATCTCCAGTAGCATCTCTAAATGAACGTTCCTGGTCCCAAGGTCTGCAGAGCAGCTAACGAGATCCACATCTCTGCTAAGCACTGTTGAAAAGGATGCCAGGTGGGATTCGGTTCTTGCTGCAGCATGGCTCTGCAGTGACTCTGCTGCTGGAGAGTTGGAGATCCTATTTTGGGTGAGCTGGGCATGGGAAGGACATACTGATGAGGTCCCTCATAGCATTACCATGCAGGTGAATGGTCATTTAGAGAAGAAAGGAACATTATTCTTCAGAAACTGGAGTTTGTTTTCTTTAGGCATGAACACAACTAATCTTCCTATCTGTTTGCTCCCAGGATCATGCTAGGAAAATTATGGGATTGTACATTTTAGAGAAACAAGTGTGATCCACTCGTTCTTTTAATCACATGCCCATAGTGCAGAAGAAGGCCTGAAGATGCTGGTGCTGCCAGTCCTGACAGGAACTGGGCCTGAGTGACCATTCCCACACGCAGCCATGGCATGATAAAGTATTAAGGTGACACGTTAGTTATGGAACAGTAACCTTTTTTTTTTTTTTTTTAATTAAAAAAAAAGGCGCGCTATCTCTTCTTCGATTCCTAGCACAGACAAATCAAATTGTAGTTTGGATTAACTGGCTGAAGTGAACAGTTGGCTTGGCCTGCACTGATGTTGCTGGTTAAGATATGTCAGCTCCCCATTTTTCCTCTGGCAAAACAAGCTTTAAGTAGCTTTTACATATAGCCACCTTCAAGTTACCTTTTTTTTTTTTTTTTTTTTTACCCTGATCTTAAGAAAAGTGGGGAGGGGAGGAGAAAAGAAAAACCTAATTTACTTACAGTCCTGATGACTGTGCTATTTTCTTTCCTCTAATTAGTTTAGGACCAAACATAGGAGAGCAACACTGGGAAAAAGGTCAGTGGTGGCATCATGCACTGTGCTAAACCTTGCATAGCAATGCTGTAAAGTATATCACAGAAAACACGGAAGCGACTAATTGCTCAATTTTCTATCCAAAAGTGGGGATAACAGTGTTTCCTTAGTCTCTAGGATTGGCTGTGTTCACTAATGCTTGCTGATTAACTTCTGTGGGGAATAGACGGTGGAGGGGCCTTTGGATCGTTCCCTGAAAATGTATAAGTTTGAGCTATTTTGCATCTGGAAGGCAGAAAGTGCCAAATTTTGAGGTCAACCATATTAACAAACCTCTGCAGATATATTTTTAGTTCACCGAATGAAAGTCAGATTTGGCTGGTGAAGAACAGGTTTTCTTCTGCTAAGTGTGTTAGCTGATACTTTATTACAAAATGAAGTGTTTTGTTTCCCATTTTTCTTGCAACTGGCAAAGTGTAAAAATTCCAGTTTGCACTTGGCCTTGGAGAAGACTTCCCCCTGCTTTCCCCTCAAATTCCTGTATGTAGTTTGTCAGTAGCTTTATGGTATTATGGAAAAGTCACTGTTCTCGTGAAGAAAATGGAAAAATTGCTAATTCTTGTATAGATTCAAAGTTGCAGATGTTTGCTATTGTCTTCCCAAGAATGAAATTTAATTGTTGTATGCTAATAAGACTTTAAGATCGTCAAGGGAACATTATCTCACTATAAAAATAATTGAAACCTCCTTTTAGGATAATGCACGTGTGGGTAATACAGACATTGGCCACAGACGTTGCATCTGGGGATTTTAAGATTTAAGGTATTTTTTGAGTGCCGTGTTGTGATCTCATGTCAGTAGGTATAATTCCATTGACTTCAGTTGAAATTGTTCTGTTCTCATCTGTGAGATCACAGTCCCTAAAACCTAATTGCTAATATTTTTATAATGTTTGATGCCTGTCTCTTAGGACACGGTAACATATGAATGGAACAACTTTTTAGTACATTGAACTTTCAGAACGCTGCTTTGAGCTGGGTTTATTTCAGTTCTGTGTAGAATTATAAAGCCAGAGGGACAGAGCAGTGAGTTGGCCTTGGGATGCCCTGGGGTATGTGTCTGTTCTCTTGCAGGACCTTATGTAGATGCTTATGTTTTGTAATGTGTGGACCCAGAGCTGAGAGGTTCTCAGTGCCCTGGTGGTGTACCTGTCACTTGAGATTTTTGCGTCCCATGAGCTTTTTGGTAGAATTCCAGATTTTTACGAATCAAGTGGTCCTGGCACCAGGATAATACCCAGATCTCAGTGTAGTGCAGCTTGGTTACATCAAGAGAATTTTTTCTTATTAGTTGGGAGTGAGACTTTGGCTGCATGAGATGGAATTGATCAAAAGCTGTTTATCTTCCTATGGTCCTAAAAACTCTGGCTTTTTAGTACTGAAAACCCAGAAAATTTTTTGCCAAAAGCTGATATCTTTTGTGAAAGACTGAGTAGTTGCAAGTCCAGTTTTCTGGATTTGTGGTTGATAAGTGCATTAACAAGTATATGCAGCTCTTTGAGTTCTGCTGATAAAAGACACTATATAAGCACTGAGTATTGTACTTTTAAAATTATTTCTTCCTTAGTAGTTAATTTACCTCTAAGGGAAGAAAACACAAAAATGTTGAGCTCAGAGTATTGAGTGAGTATTCAGTCTTCCTCAGCTGCTCAGAACAACTTGCAACTTACTGGAAAAAAAAATAAAAGGTTTAGAGGGGGTCACTCTAAACCTGTTTAACCCAAGCAAAATAAAAAAGCCCACTAAAGTATTTTCACTGAAATAATTGCTCTGTGATATTCTCCTAGTTCAGTATCATTGTTCTGGTTTTACTTGATCTTAAGACCAACTAGGTGGCAGGGGACCAATACAGGACTCGTATTGTTTCTGTTATGAATTTTCAGTGTGGTCCACATGAGCTTGTCATGGACTGTACAAAATGAGAACAATGCCAGATGCCTCCAACTATGGGTGCTAATGCTGCAGCTTAGGCAGCTGAGGTGCCTGTGTTTTAAGGTCTAGAGATACTTGTCCTTGAGGTGATCACAGTAGGAAAAAAGTGAAGAAATTTGAATATAGGATTGTGGCTTGCTGTAGTGATAGGCATCAAATTGTAGGCCCATCATATGTATCTTCTGCTTTTTTTCTGTATTGTTGATGTTTCTCAAACTTTTTGTTTTCCAACTATTTTCCCCTGAAAGTCTGTGGCATGTTAGAACAGAAGGATAATCTTCAGTATTAGAGAATGTTTAAAGCGCATACTTTAAACATCTAGAGTAGATTTCTTCCATACGTAGAGGGAGAAAGTCAAGGGTGAGGCTCATGTGCATGGGATGGACCTCAAAGTGGACAAAAGCTGAAATGCTTGACAGCTTATGGAGCTTGCTCTCAGCAGAGCGTGTTAGTAAGACACGGAGGATTTTCAGAAGTACTCATCAGTAGCTTGATTTTCTTCCCACTGAAGTGGGTTGTTTGTTTTGGAGGTTTTTGTAGTTGTTTTTTCTACTAACTTTTCTGGGAGTGGATCTGAACCAAACTAAGTGCTTCTGTAATTCCTATTTTTCTAATGTAGTGGCCATGTTTCTTGAAGAGCATTGGAAAGCTGCGTCTGTATTTCTCTTTATACCTTCACAAGTGTGCACATGTGCATACACTACAAGTGTGGATTTTGCCATGACCTGTTCCTGTTGCGTTCCCTATTGGATCTAAGTACCGCTTTAACTCCAGCATGATTTGTATGTGGGGTTTGTGTTTTAAATTTCTTTGAATAATAAGTGTGTTTAATTCCTGCTAAAAATTGTTTACTTCCTGCCTATGAATGGTAAAACCTCAGTGTCTGTTTTTCATACACTGTTTCCAGGAACCTCATACGATCCCAATGGTATGCCCTAGGGAACAGCTTATGAGGTCAGCCCTGCCGCTTACTTATCTTGGGATTCAGCCCTTCCGCCCTTGTTCTTCAATAGTAACATTCTTGGTTCAAAGCCACTATTGAAAGGTGGAGATAGCATGGAGAACCCATATGGTTCACCTGGAGCTGATGGTGTTGCAGTGGGGGGAAGGCGTTATTCCAGAGGGGCAGCCAATCTCGCTCAGGGGCATTTGGTGACTTTTTACTCTCTGTAATAAGAGTGAGGAATTTTTTCCTTTGATGAGGATCAGATGGAATTTCAGACACTTCTGGCAGGTTACATATCAACATGTATCTTGGTCCTTGATCAATAGCATCTTAACACAGCTGATGGGTAGGACATGCAGTACTTTGAAGAGCATAATGGCTGAGCAAGCTCCGAGTGAAGAGGGCACTCAGCCACCCTTCAAAATGATTGCTGATGTTTATAAGCAAGATCTGCCTTGCTTTTTGTGATAGGTAACTTTAAAATCTTTCTCATGTGATGACTTCATTGTTCTCTATTTATTGCACATCTTAACTATATTTTAAAAGAACTTGAGCTGATGCCAGCAACAACATGTCTGAGCGGCTTTGATGCAACTTAGGTAGCTTTAGGCTTGAGGTCATTTGAGAAATGTTGCTTTGGGGACTAAAGTCTTAAATATTATCCCAGCAGAAGTTTCCTTAGAGATTTCAAGAGTATCGTGCTAGTAATTCCCTAGAGTTGAGTGCAATAGCATTTATGTTATCTGCTTTATAAACTTGGGGATTAAATATAGTGGGTTTTTTGGAACGAGTATATTGGGGGTGGGATAGGGGGATGAACCTGGGATGGAGGTTAATGTTTTGCAGAATGTTGATTCGACATAATACTGAATAATAGCCTGCTTAAATTACGTTGTTGCTAGGAGAATGTGTTCTGACTCCATTTGCAATTAAAAATAGTAACAGTAATAAAAAAAACCACTGTCTTATTTTCCAGCTAATCCCCATGTTTGTGCTCCCTTATTTTTTCTGTGTAATACTCTTCTTATTGCTATTGGCAGCTTTCAGATACCAGTTGGAAGGAAATAACTGACTTTATTTTAGAAGTGACGCTGTGCAATGTCTTGTCTTCAGATAACTGACTCCTTCAGTGCTGGCAGAGCTATTAGTTTGTTGGCGTACCCATCAAGAATAGTCATCCCTCCAAAAGCTTTGCTCTTAAATAGGGTGGTTAAAAGACTTGCTCCTAATCTAGATGAGTGAGTAGGATCTTTGCTTTGAACAGACATCATCCACAGCTCCAACCGGCAAACTGTAAATGCCATGGGTACCTCTCAAATTGCCTGGCCTTTCTGGATGGGGAAGTCGAATTGTTTTCCTGTGCCCTGTTGGCTGCACACATCTGTGCCACACTGCCTCAGGGCATCACCTCGCTCTGGTCCTTAGGCCTTTCAACTTCTTCTGTCATTCCTCTCACCCACTGGAGATCTGAGAAATTTGATCCTGTTAGGTTTTGATCATGCAAGATCACAGCAGTTCTTCTGAGCAGATCTAGTATTATCAACCTACAATATCAATGCCTAATGCTGTAAGTGCTTTGTGGCGTGTTACTGAAGTTCTGATTTGTTGGACTATCCATTTCTACTGTCATATTTTTAAAGCAAAGAAGGTGCAGAGGGAATCAGAAGACATAAGGAAAAAATGTGTTATTTTTGGAGGAAAAAATATTGGAAGGCTTGTTGGCTGCCTTTATTTTTTTTTTTTTTTTTACTTTATTTGAACTGATTTTTATACTTGTGAAGTTCTACCTTGTTGCAAAAAAGAAGCCCCAGGGAGCTTGAGCACAATTGTTAATTAAAGATCAGAAAGTCTAATATGCCATGAAAAAACACTTCAGGGTACAGAAAATGTCTAACTTGGTGTTCCCACACAGTGTTCAGCATAGTCCAGTCTACTGGTGGAATGTTTTCATCATCCACATGTTGCTATCGCTTTAGCTTGTTAATGTCTGTTGCACAGTGGGATAAGGTGGAGGCGGCGATGGTGCGTTTGGATTGACATGTGAAAAACATGTCCTGAACACTTCTTTTAAAGTGTCACTGTTGTGTTGTGTTTGGCTGCCAGCAAGTTTGCTTATCAGAGTCAGGTAATGTGTAAATGACATCAACTCTGTCGGTGTTTTCCCCTGAAGGGAACAGCCGAGCCTTTCAGGCAGTCTCAGCTGTGACACCCCTGGCTGCACATTAGCTCTGGTAAGGCACCATTTGGAGGAGGCTGGCGGACTGCAGTCAGGATCATGGTATAATTTAGGTAGGAATGATAATCTTCCTCACTCCAAAAAGTGCAAGTGCAATTGAGTCAGCTTGTTAAGCCAAAATCCATTGCCGTCTGTGCTGATTCACAGTGGGAGCTGACATGAAATATCAAGGAGGAATTAGTGTGCGCAGCGTGCTGTTGTTAAAGGCTGTGGTTAAGTGCTTGTGCCACTTGGTCAGACCACGACGTGAAATTGCGGTGAGTGTTGAGTTGCTAATGTCTCCTCAGGTTACTCAACTTGGGTTTGCGTGCAAGCAGAGCAAGGTGGCTGATTGGCAGGCTTGCTGCATAGCCAGGGATTTTAGAGCGTTGCTGAAGAATAGGCCTGAAATATCACCCCTTCCAGTGCCTCACTAACAGGAGCAGCAACACAGGGCCTTACTGAGGAGGGAGAACTGGTCTGGATTTAAACTGATTGTTTTAAAAATATTTTGCTGCTTTTTTCTTCCACATAGATTCCCATGTTCTGGTGAGCTAACCAGGCTCTCCTGGGCAAAGAGAAGTTTAAGTGTTTTGTTGAGCTTCCCACTCAGAAGTCTCTTGTTGCTATGTAGGAGTTCATGAATGGAGGAGGGGGTTTTTTTAGGAAAAAATGTTGCAGCCTGTGCATATCTCTATACCAAACTCCAGCCTTTTCAAATTCTCAGTATTACTGGCGAGAAGCATTCTCCCATGCTCTTGCCTCACATGAGTGTCTTTCTGGCCCACTTGTTCTCACATCAGGGATCTGGCTGGCTCAGGAGTCCCCTGTAGCCCATGTTCACTGCCAGTATCGTGACCCAGCCCTGGCAGAACAACTTTGCTGGAATGGTTTGCCCATTGCGTGCCGCGGAAGAGGCGCACGGTGCCCGTTTTGGTGGGCAGGCATGCCTGAAGCCCAGCACGGCAAGAAACACATGTTCATCCCAAATTCCTAAAATGCGAAGTGGCTATTGACTTGGGGAGCGCAAAAGCAAGAGAAAACCAGGGCAAAAAGATTAAACTGAGGTCCTTGCCTGATTGCCTATTACAAGTTTCACAGAGGTGTAGGAACTGTTGTATTTTGGTCCTTTCTCTAGACTTTAGACACCAGATCTTTGTCCCTGTTGCAGGTTAGCTGCAGATGAAGGCAAGCAAATCAAACTGTGCTTACGTAACCAGATCAAAACAGTGTAGGAGATTATGGTGTGAAGGATCTGCTCCTAAAGCTTTTTCTTATGCTGGAGTCTTTGAGGGAAGCATGCATTTGTGCTCGTGCATTATCATTGAATATCTGAACTCCCTCTTCCTGTTGCTGGCTCTCAAATACTTTGTTATTGCCAATTCACTAACCTCTCCTATGCTGATTGCACAAGACCAGGTTGAAGGTCTATCATGTCATCACCTGGGAAACTAGAAAATAAATGGAATAAATCCCATTGAAGTATTTATCGGTAGAGATTGAGTCATGGAGGGTAAGAATAGATAGACATATATTTAGCGCAAACAGAAAGCTTTTTTAAAAATAAAAAAAAAAGTGATGTAAGAATTCTATCAACGTTGGTAATTTCTACTTGTGAAAAATAGCATTCGAAGTTTCATGGGACGAAAGAAAGGAAGCTATCTGTGGGGTGGAGAGAGGGTGGTAGTATTAGGTAGCAAGACTTGATGCAGTTGAAGTAGGTGGACAGAGTTGTAGGGAGTCCATAGCTCTGCTGCCATACTGTCTGTTCAGTTTCTGGGAGGGTGAAGGTTCAAGAGAAAGTGTGGCAAAGCTCAGTTCTTACTAACCAGTGAGACCCTCTGGGCAGTGCAGCTATGTGTGAGTCTCCTGTCCTCTGTAGTGTGCTGCCTGTATCCCAAGGGCTGTCTACATTGTTAAATACCTGGTTCTCGAAGGAGTACTGCTATGGCGTGCAATGTGACATGTGCCTGGCCAGGTCTGAACTCCTCGAGAGACAGGAGAGTGTGCATGCTGTGGTCTGTCACAACTGTTTTAGCCTGGAAGTTCATGCATCCTTTTGTACTGAGGCTATATCCTCATATAGTAAACTGCCAGTGGGAAGTAGTCTCCCTTTGCATTATTATGCCAGTGGGGAAGTTTTCTATCGCATGATAAGATTTGTTCAAGCACTGTCTTCCTGCTGTAGTTTTTGCTGGCTCAAAAGGTCACTGCCTCCTTCCCACAAGTGCCTGCAGATCTGCCAGGTGAGTGGCTTGCATTTGCTCTGTGACTGCCTTGGATCATCATGAGCAAGGTTAGTAGTAAACAGTATGAGTAATGGGTCATTGCCAGGTTGGTTTGTTGTGGCTGAACTAGGTGCAGGCAATTAAGGGGCAGGACTTGAATAGGGGTGATAATGGGGGTCAGTCTTCCCCTTTTCCCCCTTACTTAAGCAGCCATGGCCAGTGCTAGTTGGGAATGTGTGATCAAAATATCCATAACAGATATCTCTGCTCTGATGTACAGACCTTGAGAAAATAAACTCCGCTATCCCAAAACACATACGTTGGCTCTACCCTGGTGCTTATTTCAGAATGGATGCTTTTCTGTATTTGAAAGTATATGCATGCAAAGTGTTTGAGAAACAAACAGGATCCCTTGCCACACCCTGTCACTGGCTTTTTTTCTTCTTAATTTGGAAAATACAAAATCTGCTTTTATAAAGATCCTTTCCATGCTAGCAAATGTGTGTGTCACCCACCAGTTTGCTCCCTCCTGTTCCAGTGCTGGGAAAGATTTCTTAGAAAAAAGAATGAAATAAATCATTCAAATGACTATGTTGTACAGTGCCTGCCTAGCCAGACGAGTAGTTTTCTGAGCACTGGGGTTGAACATGCCTACTTTCCTATAATTTATGTCCAGTGGTTGACTGAGTCTCAGCTGAAACTTTTCCCATGGTTGAGGAATTTGCTGGGATTCTCCCCTCTCTCTGGGATCGCACATGCCAGCCTTGCCTTCCGCGAGGCTAATTATAGAATCACCTCCCTGCCTGTTTTCACAAAACTTGTAAGAACTTGCAAGAATTTGCTTTCTCCGGCCCTTTGTCAAACCTTAGTGTAAAGACTGTGGGCCAAGACAAAAACTCTGGGATCAGCACATGGACATAGACATACACACACAGATACTGTGGTCGTCATATATAAGCCCCGTTTCCCTAAGAAGCAAAGCAAAGGGAATGGGCAGTGGGAACCACATTGTGGGCTCTGTGTGGGACAAGGAGTCACTGACAGTGTCCTAAGAAACAGGGATCTTGCACGTGCAAGGCAGGGAGTAGGAGGAGTACAGCAGCTTCTCTTTCCCTGCCTGTTCGAGCTTCCCTGCCTGTGTGCCACTAACACTGTAGGGGATGCTCGATGGCTTTCTTTTTCTTTTTTTGTGAGTCTAACTTGTCACTCAAACTTATCCTTGTGGAGTTCAGGGCAGTGGGCACTTGGAGAGGCTACCTTACAAGTAGTAAGGCAGGGGAGGGATTTGTCCTATTTAGCCACAAGGAGTTTTCAGAAATAAGAGAAATATGGTAATATTTCTAGTAACCATAAGAGAAATATGGTAACTGCAAGCATAAAGGCTTGGGATTTTAATTGAACTAAGGCTATTCAAAGGTATGGTTCCCACTCTAGTGGTAATTCACTCAGTGAAAATAATGAGCAGTTACATGTAACACTTCCCAAGTGTGGGAAAAGCATAGCTCAGTCTTGCATAATCAGCATGTGAAAAATAAGTAGATGTAGAGACATGTACAATAAATAAGCAGAAAAACCACATGTGGGCTTACTGATGTTTTACCATGTCAGTGAGATTTGCATACTGTTCCTGGCTTTGCTGTTAACTTGATGTGTGATTTGAGGAAAATCATCTTACTGTTCTGTGCTCTGGCATACTTGTTTGCATTACACATTATGGCTGTCCTCTGAAATCTCACTCTACTTGTATAGAAGTCTTTTTCTGATAAGCTTTATAGTATTTTTTTTCTCATTATAAATACAGAAGGTGCTGGGAAAAGGGCTGTAATTTGTAGTTTTAAGCCGTAGCTTGAGAGTCCTGGGTTTTATGAGATTCTCAATCTCAGCCTTAAACCCAAAATGAAGTACTAAAGGTTTAATGTTTAAACGTTTTTTAACTTGTGATATAGATGAGTTGGAGCACCAAACAAGCTTTTCAGCTATACAGGTAAACCTAAGAAAGGAGGAGAAGAGTCGGGAGCGGAAGTGCAATGGCATTTCCCAGAAACAGACTGACTTCCAGCACGATGGCCTGTGTCACGCCGTTAAGAAACGGCATCTCAGGGTCTGAAACAGAGCCTGAGTTTACAGGAGGGCCTTAGATGGCATTCACCTTGAGCACGGGGTCTGCTTTCATGGATGATATTCAGGTGTATGGCAGTTCTAGGAAGAGAGGTTTATGGGTGTGGTGATACATTACTCTGCTATTTACTGACAGACTCGCCTCCTTTTGTGCAAATGGACTTTAAAGGGGGCCCATATAATCATGTTAGCAACTGCTCTAGCTGAGGGCAAGTAATAGTGTCCCTTCCCACAGCTTCAGCTGCTCAAAAGTTCTTGTGAGAAATTCCACTTCTGAGGCTAAAATTTCCCTACATGTACCAGCATTTATTTATTTTTGGCTGTTCTGAGAATAGAAGGTTTCAGCCACACTTCAATAATGAGAGAAGAATGAAATGAGATTTTCTTTGTCCCCAGAAATGTTGGTTTTAAACATCCTTTCAGCTGAGTGGATGAAATTGGAAAATCGGGATGTGACGGTGGTGCTCCAGAATTCTCTGGGGAGCTTTGGGCTTGACTTCACGGTTTCATGTAGTTTTTTGTGGCTGATAGAGAGCCTATGAAGCAGGCTTTTCCAGTTCATTTTTTCTGAAGCACACAACTAAGGAAAGATTTACTACATAAGCATCTGCAACTAATTTAGCAGAGTAGCCCAGTGAAGTATATTGCTGCAAATTGCTGTGGAGACCTGGCATGGTTGGTGGCAAGGCTGGGGAAGAAGGTCTTTTGCATGGCTGTCAAAATCAGAAGAAGGTACCTCAGTCTCTTGTGCTCTTGTTGAACTGAAGCAGAGGCAGCACTTTTCTAAAGAGTTGTCCTGTGGTCTGAAATGGGAAATAATTTTTCAACAGCGAGGTGTTGTTTCTCCTTCCCCTTTTCCTTGACGCCGAGGAAGTTCTTTGATCAAGGAAAGATAATGAGTGGAGCAGAGCATTTTGCTTTCCTCAAGCACCTTAGGGTCCAAGTGAGCAGTTAAAAAAGGTTGTCTAGTAAAAGTCTTATCCAAACTAGTGAGAAGCAGGGAGTAGCTGATGTCTGAGGAGAAGTGTGAGGTTTGTTTTTTGTTTTAATTTCATTCTTAAGCTCTTTCCCAGAAAAGACCTGGCCACCGTTGCTGCTCTGACTTTTCTTCGTATCGCATTCCTTCCCTTCTGCTGGCTCATGTTTGAGTGGTGGGATATGACCCCTCTTGCATTACCCCCATCTCATTTCGCAGTTCTCAGTTCCTCATATGTCTCTTCTTTCCTTCCTTAATTTTTGTCATGTTGTTTAAAAAAAAAAACCCAAAATTCTTTGATGGCACCACATGGGCAGAAAAATGTCTGGAGGATCACATCATTCAGTCTACACAATGCCTGGATCTACGCCATTCTCTGAGTTCATTGCTTACATGACCTCTAAATATTTATTTTTGAAATGGGTTTACAAATTGCTATGGCTGATTAAAAGACTCCTGAAAAATGTGTATTCTTCTAAACACATGCTGAATGGTGGTTGGTTTTAACAAAACAAAACAACAAAAAAAGCAAACAACTTGTTTAATTTTACATGAAGTAACAGATCTGTACAAAACCAAATGTTGTTTTATTCTTTAAATCTTGTGACTGGTGTCTGAACAGCCAATACATATTCAGGATGACAATGAGTTGGCATCAACTTGGCAGCAACTCTGAACTCTTATCAACATTTCTAACATGAGAGACGTGACTATAATTTTCTTTCAACAGCCAAGTTTTGGGAGTTTTATTTTGTTTTGTTTTTTAATGTACTCCCCTTGTGCTTTTGCTTGGACAAATACTGTGTCTAAGGTAATTAAAATCAAACTTTCTCTATTAGTGTATATTTTAATTGCTTTCTGTCCTGTATAAACAGGCAGATCTTGGCTCCAACTCTCTACATTAGTATGTGAGGCATCAGACTCTTAAGACCACTGGTTAATTGGAAATCAGGTAATGGAGGAAACGAATTGGCATTGCCTTGTGATGAAGGTTTAGTGAATGTATCTTATTAGAAATACACAGATGACTCTATGGGTCAAACCCAGATACGAGTGTGGGGAAGCCTATAGGCTATAGCTAATTTGATGAGATATACGTGCTTATCTAGTCTTCCTTTGCTACGATGATAAACAGTCAAACACCCTCGTACTTACTTGCCGGGTAAATATATATGAATAGGTTTGCCTTGTGGATGAATAGGTTTGCCTTGTGGAATTTGAGTATGGATATGTAATATGTTTCCGCCTGCTACTTGGAAATCTTTATTTTTTCAAGTACTTTAGACTCAGGGTTAAGCCTGGGACTTCAAGCTACAAAACTATCAGCCTACTCCAAGAGGCATAAAGAGCCCTGTCCAACAGCTCTGAGGCAATCACAGATTTAAGACAGTTTTTATTTGCCATGCCTGAAGCTATGTGGTAAATATGGCAATGTAAAAAGCACAATACTTGAGGAGGTAAGCGGCTTAATTTACTAATCTTGCTTTCTAAACAGTACCTGCGAGAACAGATGACTTGCTTTGCCAACAACAAGCTTTAGAAAATAAAAGTAACGACGTCATCTTGTTTTGATGATGTAAGTGGGTGAGGGTAATACTATTCAGCCATAGTGTTTCATTATAATTACCGATTTAAAAAAAAATAAAATCTTGGGAGCACATTGTTAAACTAACATGCTCCAAATTCAACTTTCATCAGAGAGCCCAACTGTGTAAAATGAGCTGGATCTTTGAAGTTAATATTCACTTACCACATGATGCCTCCCCACACAAAGGCAATAACATCTGTATTATGGGGCATTTCAATTGCTTTAATCACCACCTACTGCACTCTTACTGGTAGTCAGTCATTAATTCTAGAGATTAATGACATGAATCTGGATTTATTAGTGCTGTAAACCTGTGGGAAATAGTGAGTAGAATTAGTGTATTTTCCATAATAACAAATAATGTGGTTTTATTAGACTTGAACATGATGTGTCGATTTCTACAGTAAAAATGACTGCGTGTGAACCATTAAGGTTGCTTGAATGATCTTTCATCAGCTTGGCTGTAACATTTCAAATTGTAGAACACTTTCCCACTTGCTAGCAAAGTCTTGGTCCCTGATTTAGGGGATCAAAAACTGTTTGGAAATAATTTTACCCCAGAGTGAAAGGCTTTTATTTAAAAATAGCACTTCCTCACATGTAATGTTGCCACAGTAGAGACCTCTGTTTTTCCTGAGAGGATGGGATATGCAAGATAGGTGTGTCTTAATGTGGCTGTTCATAAACGAACTCACTGCTGGACTGCATCCTAAAGTGCAAAACTGGTCCAAGAAACAAGTTTCTGGTGCAAAATTAGCTACAGTACTTAGTGTTCTTTGGTTTTTAAGGGCTTAATCTACCTGTTGAGCCATGTATTTGTTTAGCACCAGTCTATGCCATGTCTACACAACCATTAAAACATCTTTGAGATTGTTAGAGGCTTTGAAAGGTCTGTAAGTCAGTGAAGATCCATTTCTGGTTTTTGTGTAATTTACCATCCAGTTGATTGTGGTCACTTTTAAGAAGGGCTGATGAATACGAGTCTTATCCAGCACCCCTTACGGACCAGTTCTTAAGTTCAAGGTAAAAAGTTCTTCCTCAACTTGGTTGCCTTTCAGTAGAAATGAACTTTTTTATTTACAACACTAGCAACTATGTGGTGTCTATTGATTGTAATGCTCCAAGACTGATGAAGAACAAGGAGATTGTTCAGCCTTAGAACCAAGCCCATGAAGGACTTCTAAGAGGTAAAAGCTAAGGAATTGTTGAGTATAGTAATTTTCTTCGCAGTGTCCATTCCTGTGCTTTGGGAGGTGTGCTGCCATATGTTCCACTGGCTGCATAATCTGGGCATCTCCTTCTGTTGGTCTGATAAAGACAGTCTTGCAGTAACCCATCCCAAAAAAACCCAAATGGGTGGGCTGTTGGGGCCAAGTCCTTGTTGGAGAGGGAGTGGCAGAGTTATCTTGTAAGCAGAAGATACAAAAAGGAGTCTATTGCACCTGGGCATGCAGAGAGATGGAGTGGGTATGAATCCCAGGCAGTTGCTATGATAGTGCATAAGGAAAAGAAGAGGGGAAGGATTCTGAATCCTGCAAAGTTTTAGGAAATATTTCCTCTTGATACATGCACACATTCTCTCCATTTACTTGGGCTGAGCTGGAGACAGCTGGTATTCTTCCAGACACTGAGGAAGCTGGGCGTCAGCACTGTCTGCTTCAGATAAGATTAATAATGTATAGCTTTATGGTGAATGGAGCCTAATCTGTTGGGATGCCATGGCAAGCACTCCTAGTGAGGAGGAGCAGCTGCCTGTTTTGGGCCTCCTGAGAGGAATGAGATGAACCATCTGAGACAGATTCAGATCAACTCCTGTTCGGTTCTGCAGGCAAGCTGCTCGCACTGTGTAGTCGATTGTGTTGAATGCAGCAGACAGATCTATGGACTTCTGATCATGTTCAGCTCCTAGCTCTGTACACTCCAAAAAACTCTCTTTGAAATATGGGGTCATTTTTCAACACAGGAATACAGCAGAAGGAATTTTGTTTCCTACTTGTATAGCAGAGTACAAGGGTACTGTGAGCTTCCTGAAGTACATGCTAACAGACGTCTTGACCGATGAACCAGAACAGTGGCTGGTTTTTGAATGAAAATCCTCTGCAGTCACTTCTGCTTCCCATTTTGAACTTGGAGGTTAAAAGGAGAATTGTTTGATCTCTTGAATGCTTTCTGTGTTGAACACAGGTTGGAGACTTTTGACCTACCTCTCTTGCACCTTGTGTCTTAGTGTCCTACTGAGGCTGGTCTGTGCAATGAAGCCATGATCTTCATCTTCCTCAAATGATGGAGGCAAAAATTATTCTCCTCCACAAAATTTCTGCCAATCTTAAGTGGTGTTAAAATAGGCCAGAAACTGCCTGAGCCTATCCAAAAATGCCTTGCTTTGTCTGAGATGTGTTTCCCCCCCAAGTGCCCTGTATTTTTGTCTGTATTTTACTTGCTCTTAAAAGCGATCAGAATGGCTGAATGGATTTTTCCAGTGACCCTGCAGGAGGCAGCTGCTGCATGTGTAGGCAGCTTGAAGACTCTTGTGTGTGTAGTTTCCCCCTCATCCCTGCAAGGTTTACTTGGTAGGCATGCTTGTGATGCGGTTGTTTCAAACGCACAGTCTCCACTCCTAACATGTGCATGAGCACTTTAAGGAGAAGGAGATGTACAGATTCTCTAGTTTTAAAAAAACCAAACCAAACCCAGTAAAACCAATGCTTGCACTAAGGCAGCATTTTCTTTGTCGGTTTCCTCTTTGGGACAGGAGTTCTTATGATAGATATAGTTTGGAGTCACGAGCATCTTTGTTACTATTACACACGTTCATAAAGCACTGGTACTGTACTGGTGCACTGGTACTCTTACTGGTGCAAGAGTAAAGACAGAATAATTCTCTGCCTAGAAGAAGCTCTCCCTCCCCATTTTCAGAAATAATGGTGCCTCCCTCCCTGCGTTCAGCGACTCCAGGGCTAGTAGCTAGAGGTGGATGACTTTTAACACAGCCATGGGTCTACCTGCAACACGGTTTTTTTAGGGCAAACCTCTTGCCCAGGTACATTTCCTGGGGCTCTAAGCTTAAGGGGAGCTGAGAAAACCTGACTTCTGTCAAGATCACCTAGGCCAGAGGGCAGCATGCTTCAGCTTCCCACCCTCCTTTAATTTATCTTCACTTTCTTAATGACTGCTGTGTAGAAAAATCCTGGGATATGAGTCGCTCTTGATATTGCTGAGGAGCTTGGTTAGCAGTCAGAGTATTGTTCAGAGCCGTGGAGTGATAAGGCTTTGTAGGCTCAAGCTCTTTTGGGCTCCCTTCAGAGATCCCTGCTAGGATCTGCCCAAGCTTGCAGTTTTGAAGCAGCTTTTAGGGTCAGCCCCAGGTAAAGCGCATCACGTTATTTGCCTTTGCTCATCCTTGGATGCAGTTAAAAGTCAAGGCATGAGTGAAGAATAGAAAATTAGGAGGGGAATTCTAGATCACTGGAGGCTGCAGCGTGTGAGTGCTGGTGCTTTCACATGCTCCTGGTGGGGGATTCCCACTCCTGGTGCTTAACCTGAGGCAGGGAGAGCAATAGCAGCTGTTCCTTTCCTTCTGGTTTGAACATGGTGTAAGTGGCAGTGTACCTAGTGGGTGTTAAATACATCATTCGAGCTCTTCTGAAAGCTGAACTAAGTACTCGGTTGGTCACTCAGTGTGGAAAAAAAAAAGAATTAAAAAAAAAATGCCTCAGGCTTGCAAATCTGTGCAGAAACTGCCTCTCCAAATCAAACAGTCAGGTTTTGTGCCTTGGTCTGTGGCAATAATTTGATGCTTTTTCCTCTGAGGTTTTCAGTCCAAACTCTCTAAGCGTTGGTTTCACAAACAATTACTGCTAGGCATGAATGACTGGTTTCCAGCCTGGAATAATTTTACATGCTCCTGAGAATGCCGTTGCCTTTACCCAATTCTGTGGTTCTTTACTGTAGCAATTTATTCCTGTAATATTTGTGGTAATGACAACTGTAAAATAGAGTATCTGTAGTACTGTTAGGTTAGCAGAAACTAAAGGAAAGTAGTGATTGCTGAACTAGATGCCTTGCCAGAGATGTGACCTTAAGTCTGTACCTTTCCCATTGTCAAAGGAAATCCATTCTCATTCTCCTTGCAGTCACATATTTGCTTCATTGCTTGTACACAGAAGTGAGCTACCCTTTTTTATCCTACACAGAACAGTTTCGCCCTGGAAAATTGATCTAATTGGTATTTTATTTATTTTGGGTTGGGTTTTGGCAGCTTTATGGATACACTGGGATAAGGGACCGTGTGAAGTTACTTACTCTTTCTTGCCCCCAGCCTTTTGTTATGTAGGGGGAAAGTCATAATTATGGTGCCTGTCTTCTCAAAAGATTTAGGTAACGGAAGTGGACAGCTGGCAGAGCTGGGCTGCATTTGGCCTAGTGGTGTAGCAGTGAGGACTCAGTACCCTTTAGTAGGGGTAGGTGCTGCTAGGAGCAAGTATGTTTCTACAACTGTATGACAGATAGTGCCTTGAGACAGCAGGAGTCACCCCCTCTACTGTGCCGCCACGCAGGGACCAAGGAACAGCTCCATAACCTCCCGGACACTGAGCAGGTGGTGCAGCGGCTCACCCCATTGATAAGGGGAGAGGGTTGTTTTTTGTAGAAAACGAAGCATTTTTGACATGATCGACATGGAGAAGTGTACTGGCTCAGAGCTAGAGCTCCATGTCTGTTGTCCTCATCCCCTTTCCTGCCACTACTGCCACTAGCTTCAGCGGTGTGCTCTGCCCTTCTCTTGGGTTTAGCCCTCTCTGCTTGATGGCTGTCTTAGGTTTTCCCCCTTGCCCTTTCGTAATGTCTGGATCTTTTTCTGGTTTTTACATCCCTCTTGGAGGAAGATTCGGTATCTACTACTGCTGCTGGGTAAGGGGAGTGTACAGCCACCTCTGCAGGTCACATTTAACTGATGTTGGGGACTGCAGCATCTCAGTAGAAACTGGGAGAGTCCTGGGCAATTTAACATTCTTGTTTCCATACAGTAGCAAAACACTGGTGAATTCAGGATGCGGAGAAGAATGCAAAGGAAAATTTATGTGCTTTGTGAATTTAAAGATATAAATTACACCATCTCTGCTGGGTCTTACGATGTATTAGCTCAAAACTTGCTTATTTTGGGATCTGGTTCTTCATTTGCCACGTTTCTACGCATGTTTTGTCAGTCCTTAAGCATGGCTCACTTAAGCCTGGATTATACAGATAATGCAGACACTGCACCATGTGTTGAACCCTTCAGGGTTCAACCCTCCTGCTCTTCTCTTGTCGTTGACAACTTATGTGTTTATCCTATAGCGGATTATATCTAATATTATTATGCTGGCTTACTGCTGAGTTTTTTAACCAAATGCTACTGTGGCTTGCCTTTATTATAATAGAGACCTATTTTAAATTAAAATGCTTTATCAATATGAAAAAGCTTCTTTTGTTTTGTAATTAGAAAATTCTCTGTGCTTTTAATTAATACAAGTATTGAAGAGGTATTTGGCTTCTGAGTCTATTTTTGGTATTCCGCAGCCACATCATTTTAGTGATTTATAGTTGAAATGCCTATTGAAAGCCTCCATAATAAAAATAAAAAAGAGATTATCTCTGAGACTTAAAAGAACTGTTGAAGAATTTATTAGAACAATGTTAAAATATGCCCTAAAACAAGTCATGTTAGTCTGCAGGTTGAAATGGAATACCTGGGAATTCAGAGTGCTGTACTACTCCAGTTAATTAAAATGTAGTCAGCTGAAACCTCCACTATAATCAAAATTGTTCCCCAGGGTTTACCTTCATTACAGTCCTGGTGCAGCCTTCCAGTCCCGACCATTGCTGAGCTAAGTAATTAGTTCAGTTTAAAAAAATAAACAAAAGGATAAAATTACCATGACAGTACATAGGATTTATTTTTTTTATTGCTATGCCGGGCTCTGTTTGATCGTATTAATTGTATGTGGCCATTCTTTCTGCTGCCAAAGACAAACAGTGAGAGACAAAGTATCTCTGCTTTGAGGGCTATGCTGTTTTCCATATTGTAAGACTTGGATTATTTTACAATTGCTGTTTTCTGTAACTTTGGCAAAGACGCTGATCTCCCCGCCACACATGTGCTGCCTATCTCGTCCCTGTTGTGCTGTGGGTAGCGTTCTGCTACAGCAGGGTTTCCTTATCAGCAATTCTGCAGTAAATCAAGCGGGAGGAGACTATGTTTCCCAACAGGGTCTCGAATGAAGAATTCACAGTGTGTGAATTCGTACGGGATACCAGAGGACATCTGCTTTACGAGGCTGTCTGCAGAGTTGAGACTTCAGGGCCTAGATAAAGCACTGCTTCTGTCTCTCCCATACTGTATATATTCTGACCCCAGCTTTACATAGTCTGTCATCAGTTTGTCCTTGAGCTGGATGCGGTAGTGAAACCCTTTGGATAGGGCTAACCCTTACCATTCTCTTGTTTCATGTCAGGACACTCTCCCAGAAGCTGCTGAATAGCAAAGACATGACAAGAAGCGTTTCATTGTGGCTGTCGATACTGAGACTGGGCAATTGTAACTCCAAATTAAAAGGGATCCCATTGAGCTGTATCTCTCTGATAGAGTGAGCCCCAAGTTTGTTTTTCATCTTAATGATCTGAATGTAACTGGTTTGGATTCTCAAAATATTTTTAAAAACACTGATGCTTTTTCATGTCCTTTCTGTCTGAATATATTAAACAACTATTATTTTATTCTACTATAGCACTTTCTTCAAGAATCCCATAGCACTTTACGTACGTTATTTAGGCTCCAAAACACCCCATTAAGGGATATTTCTGCATCTTATTTTTCACAGTAAGACAAACTGAGATGGAAGAAGTGCTAGTGATTTGCTAAAGGCTAAGCAGTCCCTATCAGATGTAGAAATGTGTACCTCCAGGCTCTTTAATATAACAAAGCACATACATACACTTAACTTCCATCCAAATAAATCCTCTAGGATTCCCTCCTCTGACCACGTGTAGTGAGTATGTACACAAAGTGCAAAGAAAACGCAGCGTATCAACTCATATGTAGTACATCCTCAACAATTGTAAACTATGAAACTGCTCAGTACATACCATAGCTTTGCACTTTTAATAATAAAAATGTCTTCAATGTTAACAGCTCTTTGTAAGTGACATGTCACAGGAAAGGGCAGTAGAGAAGCAGCTAGCCATGCCTTCTCCAGTGGTCACTCCATACCCTGCATTGCTTGATGAAACCTGGCATTTCTTCCTTTTGTTTCACTGGCAAGGAGCAAACATGACAGGGAACCCACCTTGCACATTTGTGATAGGGCAGAAGAAGAGTCTAAAATGGAGGACGCTCTGTGCTCTGAAAGAGATTCATGAGATTCTTTGCCCACGTAAGGGGACAATGTCTGGGAAGACTCAAGAAACCTATAATTAGACTACAAGTTGTCCACCTTAGACAGCTGGAGGTCAGATGAAAGTTGGTGTGAGGGGGAGCGAACGCTCTGTTTTCCCCCTTCAAGAGTCTCAAGTTTCCTGTTGCAAAAGAGTTGAGAGGTCATATAGTTTCAATCTCTTGGTGTCTACTTATCTATATCGAGAAACTCCATCGCAACCTGAGCTGTCTCGCCTTCTAAGTGGGCTGGTGCTGGTTAGTGGGTGAACATACAGTGGGGAACGTGCAGCCCGTTAGCTTGGCTGTGTGAGACAAACTGCACAGCAACAGCATGTGCTCAAGCACACGAGTCCTGATGCATCATCTCAACCCTTCCTTTTTCTCATATACCAACAAGCTCGTCCTGTACCGCCCCACTTTCTTCCCAAGTGGGATTTCCTTGTCTTCCAGCTCTTTTAGGCAGGTATTGTGTGAGTGGACGTATGATGGTATGCATCAAGTTGTATTGGTTGACATCTCTAACCATTATATTAGCAGAATAAAACGTATTAACAGGAAGAATGGCTGCCACTCATTTTCTATTTAAATTGAGTGTTCTTAAAGACAGACAAGACGATGTAAAATGCCTGTTTTTCACTATACTTTGCACGTGATTTTTAAATTGTCTCTTTAGGGAGAGTATCTAAAACATTTGTCATTCATTTGGGTATTATTTTACATTCTTTTCATCCTTTGCTCTTGTATTCTGCAATATTATTAGTGGTTAAGAAAATTGCATGAGTACTGTGCTAAATACAACCGTGTTGTAAGTACTGATTTTTTTAATGTTATTTGCATGCTAGAGATTGGACACTGTTGTCCTGTTCGAGTGGATGCCTGAGGAACAGATTGGTATACTAAAAAGCTGCTTATGAGTGAAAAATGGAAAAGTTCAACTCCAAGGATTTATTTTAACAGGACTATGTTTAGTCAAAGTTTCATTTTATGTAAAATTGTAATTTACAGTTTTGCAGCTGTGCATATGCACTTTCACTCTCTGATGTTTGAGACAAAAGAATTCAGTGTTGTTGGATTACTTTCTGTGGTGTTTTAGCCCCAGTAGCGATCACTGTGCATTTGCTGCGATTGAAAAAATTTAGGCTTACGTAATGGAAGATAAGAAATTTGTGTTAGAGTTTTGTATAATCCCAGTTTTAACTATTTCTCCCTGCATGACTATGCCACATTGTGTAGGTGGGATTTACATTGGGAATTGTTTTAAAGTTAACCACCTTCATCTTCAAATGAAATGTACTGACACAATCTAGCCTTGCATATAATCCTTTTCCTTGGTAGATGTCACAGAGCAGCAGAAAGCCATGCATACACCATTCATAGAGAAACTGCTTCAGCAAAGCACAGCCATTGCTGTGCTGGTGCTTTCCCAGGCTCCCAGCTCCTGCTGAGCTCCCCTGAGAGAGCAAAGGTCTTTCTGTGAGCATGCTGTGTACCTCCATTACTGCCGTAAGAAATGTGTGCCCCACTGGAGCACTCTGTTTTCAGCTTACTTCTGTAGCTGTCACTAAACTTGGAGTTGGGAACAGCTCTATGAAAATGAGAAAACAATCTGTGCAGGTGGCCAGCTGTATGTCCTCAATTTTTAAATACTTTTAAAAGCATATTTTCAAGTACAGATAACCACCACTGCTCTGGGTATATACATGCTGTCTCATACCCCTGCATACTGTTTTATAACATTCCAGGTAAACTACTTTCAGTTGTTTAATTTCATTCTCATCATCATTTTTAAGCAAAGGTGTCATAGTTGCTGTCCATTTCATCTAGCCAAACTGGAAGTCCATATAAAATAAATGTATTTTTCAAAGGAGATGCTTCATCTTAGCTTAAAATACTATGTTTTGCTGTTAATGGATAGAGAGTGGGTCTCCACCCCCTGCAACTTTATCATTTGTCTGTACGCAACCGTGTACATATGTATGTGCATTTGTGTGACTGCAAGAGAGAGATGCAGATGTGACCAGGGAAAAGGAGGCTGCATCCGTTATGTCCTCGGTTGCACTGGTGGTCAATGTCTGAGGTCAGGTAGGGCCGCTCCTTCTGCCTCCCCTTCCCCTGCACTGCGAAGACCTCGGGTTCCTGTTTTTATGTGGATGCTGTGCGCAGCAGACCTTATCTCACATGAATGGGTTGTGTACCAGTCCTGAATAATCACTGAAGTAAGGGCTGAGACCCATAAAACTGTACTGAGTGGGACCACAAAGATGTCTGGGCAAGAAGTAAGGCACCGAGTGTAGCAGGCAGTGGTCTGCCTGCAGTTTTCACCAGTTTGGAGCTGGCAATTGCAGCTGCAAAGCAGTGTGGTACTGCAGGCCTGTAGAGTACCTAGATCTTCAAGTGGATTTTTTTTCTGTGCCTTATTCAGCTTAGATGTGAGCATGAAGCTTTATTGTGCTTTGGGTAGACAAGAGTGAATTTGCCACTGTTAAAAGTAATATTTTCTAATGCAAAATGTGAAAACCAGTGTTGGAGGTCTTTCCATTAGTCCCACCACTGTATCAGACTGAAAGAAAATGCAGACTGCTGAGGCTATTCCTCACCTCAGAGCAGGCTGTTTTCTGCAAAAAGATATCGCTATACCTCTGGTACACAGAGAGCAAAATGCAGCAGGGGACCCTATGGAAAAGTTCTGTTGTTTTTTTTCCTCCTATTTTTGGGAGATGGATTTGTGAAAGCAGGTCAGGCAAAGCTTGGGGCTGTGTGGCTTGTTACAAGTATGAACTTTGATTTCCTTCCCTTTCTCTGTTACCAGTAAGTCTCAGGGGAAAATATTCTTTAGCAGAATGACTACAATTATTTAATTAACTGTTTGCTTAACTATATCTTTGTGATTTTTCTGTGCCTATAAGTATCTCTCTTTCCTATACAGCATGTATTGGCGCATCATCCTGTCCCTTCCTGGAAAATATATTCAGGAGTCATGGCAATAGTCACAAAAGGTTTTGAAAGAGAATATCTATGTAGGTGTTGAGGTAGAGCTGCTTCAGCAGCTGTAGCAACTTTTTTTCATACCTAATATTGTGTTCCCTCCTCATGCAGGCATACACACACAGAACTGTGCCCAGGTACTCTTGGACTGACTCTCTAGGTGCCACCTTTACCCTTCTCACACTCTTCCATCCCCTTTTTCATGTCCCTGCCTGGGCGTTGGCTGCAGCACCAGCTATGCAATGATGGTGGTGGGTGGAGGTGAGTACTGGGTCCTGCTGGCTGACTACAGAGCCATGTGCCAATGATGCTGTAGCATCTGACAGGGCCTCTTGCTAAAGATACTTGTTTCAGGATGAGTTGAGGTATGCTTTGACTCCCCTCAAAACCCCAGTTTGTTTCTGTCAGTTCAGTTTGGCAGGGAGGGAGGAAAATCCCAGCATCGTTTGTTGTTTGGTTGCACCAGGAGAAAGCCCCCAAGCAGGAACATAAATACAGTGAGCAGTAGTAGGGATCTGACTGCTGGTGGGACTTACTCATCCCCCTAGTGCTGTTTGAATTTAGCCATCTGGCTCTGGCCCTGCTTACACCTGTCAGCTGAGGCTGACAGTGCCAAAGCCAGGAGTTTGTGAATGTCCCCTTGGAGCTTTGCCTGGCCAGCTGGCAGCATGTATCATCAGCCAAGCCTCCTCTTCCTCCTCCTCCACAACCTTGGACATGTCAGTCAATACATACAGCCATGCCCTCCCACCTGCAGTGAGGAAAGTGCTTTTCAGCCCCATCTAAGCCCCCTGAGTAGAAATGAAGGGTTTCAGTCTTTCTTTCCTGCACTAGAGGAGGAAAAAAAGATCTTTTCCTCCTTTTTATTTTCTTTTTCATTTCTTTTTTAAAAATTTTTTCCCTTCCATGGTGGTCTCCACTAGGATGCGTACATGGTGTCCATTGGAGGTCACACCTTAGCAAGATGAAGTCAGCTCATTCTGGTGCTGGAATTTTATAATGGAGAGGAGAGAATAGGAAGAGGAGGATCCTACCAAGCAGGATCAGCCCCGACCAGAAAGAGGTTAGAAGCAGGTTGAGGTTTGGCTACATTAGGACATGAGGCCTGTTCACTCAGATGTGCTTCTTTCTAACTTCTTCCAGTAATGCCATGCTCATATTTATCATTGAAGTGATACTGCCATTTTCCATTGCTGTCATCCTCTCATCCGTATGCCAACAAACCTCCCACCAGTTTGGGTGACAGAGACCCTTTTAGGCCCAGCTCCTGTGGGGAAGGTGTGATGACCCTCCTTTCAAAACAAGCCAGTCCCTGGCTGCCACTGGGACACACCAGCGCTCCCGCCCCTCTAGAAGGGGGGTCTTTGTGAATGCTGTGTTAGTAAGCTACAGTCACATCCATACTGCTTTTTTTTTTAAGCAACCCCCTACACCCCTGATGTCTTTAACATTGATGGGGAAATAACATTTTCCCACACACAAACAGAGAATAGGTGCCACAAAGTGTCACAAAAACTAAGTTGATTCATTAAGCAATAACTTTAGGCAAAACCTGAACATTTAAAAATTTATAAAGATGTATTTGTCCTCTTTTTCTATCAGTGTATAACAACTGTTTATAAAAGGTTGTTGCCAGTCTCAGGCTGCACTAGTTCCTTTTCTACTGTGAAGCCTTTAACTTGATGAATGCATTTGCAGTACTTCAGTTACCCTCCCATTCCAGCCTCTTCTTCAAGTCCTTGCAATATAAACCTTCTGGATGAATCTGAATTATCACATGCTACACAGCCCAAGTTGGCTCCACAGCATGCTACTCTAATTATCATTTGTTAAAGAGTCTTAGGACTGCTAGGAAGGTATTTTGTGTGAAATGGGTTGTGTTTATTACATCCTCCAAATTAACACTCAAGACTCCAAGCATAAATTACTAAGCAAAAATCAGAAGCAAAGGATGATGAAATGATCTTATACAGAGCTGAGAGTAACCAAAATCAGAAGTTTCTTCAGCAGGTAAGACTTTGGCCATCTTGTAATCTTTTACTTTTTCAGCCTGATGCATGGCATTGTTTAACCAGCAGGTATATTAAGGAAAGATGACCTGAAATAAGTGCAGGAATTCACCCAGTTGTCATGGCTTAGATGAACTCCCAGTGACTTAGTGACCTCTCTTGCCCTTTGCTTACTATTAATCCAGAACCCATCTGCCTTTCTTCAGATGTCTCTGCTAAGACTTTTACATAGCGTTTATGTTATGAAGAACTTTTTGGTGCTGTCGCATCAGTGTTTGGACCTTTGGGTCAAGTGGACCTTTCTACCCTATTTCTTCAGGTTCCCATTCCTGTGTGTTTGCTATGGTCATGTTGCATTAGAGAGAGAGAGAGTGTGTGTGTGCCAGTGCTAAATCCATGGCTCCAGAGTGTCTTTACATGATAACAATCTCCTCATGTTGGAGTCCACACCACAGTATCATGGTGTCCATGTGACCTGAAGTGTGTTAGGATCTCCTTACGGACAGGCATGCGATGCTGTACTCTGTCCAGGTTTTTTTTCCCTTAAGAGTCACAACAGTTTAAAATGGTGCTGAGGAAAACTGTTCAGCCATATGTGTTTTTAAAAGGAGAAGCAATGCAGGACCCATGTAAAGCATACAGTGGAAAGGAGACCAAATTCAATATGATCTTTAATCCTGCCTGTACTCTGGTTGAAGCCAAGCAACTTCTTTAGAACTGTGAAGGGATTTGAGCATGTGTTCATCTATTAATTTATTATTTTTTTATACCTGTGCTATTTGCAGCAAGCCCTATATTGCAAACCTGAAGCCATACTTTCTCATATTGTACAAAACAATGTGGATAAAACATCACTCAGCACATCTAAATGCATGCCTATATATGTAATCATCATGCATATAGTCACACATCTGTTTTTCTCTTACTTTCAGAATGATACAGTCTATTGGCATGGCTGTGTGCTTTTTACAGTAATTTAAACAGGTAAAATCAGATTATGTATATTCTATTGCACATGCTGATATCCTTTTATTTTCCCATTTCCTTTAGACAGTGATAATGAAAGTTGATGGTTTGAAATTGAGAATTTCATTATCCAAAAAAACCCTTAATGCTGACATGCAGAACTGGTCTAGCAGAAAAAGCATATTTGATCCAAGTCATCATCAACTGCTCTCTAATTATGATGACAATACAAAAATGAAGCAAGCTTACCTTAGCTCAGGAGACTCTTTTTTGCTGTATCCCAGGCAGTTTCCTGTCCTTATTCGCTTGAAAAGGGAAAATCCACTTGAATAAAGAAAAATAAATACTAGAAGAGTGAGGGATTTAAGGAGTCCTCATCTGAGCTCCTGATCCACTTGTTTTTAGCAAATTGCAAAAACCTCGATCCAGTAGTAGCTCAGAGTGACTTTCCTCTCCTCGTGTGTTCTGTGGGCTGAGAATCTGCAAGAATAGACCTGAGACAGTGCTGCGAGAGAGACAGCGGGGGGACCTTCACATGGAGTTGGACCAAACTCTAAATATAGCCCAACCCGCTTTCCATGCAGTTCTCTTCATACTCTGAAGGCAGATGACCTTGTCAGAAAACTGACCTCCCAGCATGTCACTCTCTACAAAGAGAGGATCTAAGGGAACAGGACTGCAATGTAAAAGGACAGAAAAGCAATCAACCATCTCCTTGCAGCAAATGAATGTAGGTATGAGCTCTATTTTTATGGCAGTTGCAACTGATCGAGTCCTAATGTGCTTTATTTGATCATTTAGACAAATGAGCCGCATGCCAGTTCACAAAAGACCTGTACAGATGAGAGATTGCATTGTAAGTGCTAGTCTTAAATAGAGAACACTGACATAGATGAAAAGCCTGTCGCCTTTCCTCCTGTCAAAAACCTTAGTGCAGCAGAGTGTGTAGTATTTCCCTAAAAGCTTCTGTCTATAAGAAATTATCCTTCCTTTCACTTGCTCTTATAATAAGACTTTTTGGAAAAGTGAGTTAAATCCACAAATGTATATTCTGGTACCGTATAAATTTGAGATGCTAGGATGGATTGAAAGGGCAGTAGAACCTGCAATATCAGAGACCAAACTGCAGAGAAATGTGTAGCATATGCAGAAGGAATCAAGAGAATAAGAGGTGTAGAAACATAAACCTTGCGCCTTAGATAGGGAACTGCTTTTCAACAGATGTTTTATAATCCGGGGAATTTGCCACTCTAACTCTATGTGGCAACATGTTAGGGTATTTTGTTCTTAACCTGAAGGAGAGTTTAACTTGATATGAGTCAACCTGATACTCTGTCAAACAGGGACCTGATACTGCTATGTCATATGAAGGCTTCTGAATAAAAAAAGATGCAGAAATCTGAGCAACTCAAAATGTCTTCTCTCACATTCTGTGTTAAGACATGTAGGAGAGTTGGCATAAAAGATTGTTTGCAATATTGTTCTTCAGTGGGATATATTTGTTGTGGGTGACATATCTAAGTGTATGCTACATTATATGCATGCATGCAATTTTCAATATTCAGAGAAAACCTGAGAAAACATCAGGACTGTGATAACCTTATACTATAGATGTGTCTGTCTGCAAATATGCATGAGCCAAAAAGGCGTGAATGATATCAATGGTATGTAAAGTAGCAATGTGTATCTATGAACAATTTGGGCTGTTAAGTTTTTGTGAAGTGTGCTATATACTTTTTTTAATTGAAGCCTACTATTTTTGGCAAGTTCCACTGTGTAATTTTATCATGATCTATCAGCTTGAAGTCCACAGGGTCAGCCAGACTCTGTGTTACCTTCACAACAAGAACTACAGCTGTGAGCCACAGCTGCTTCCCAAGATAGTGGGAGAACAGTAGAAAATATGAATCTCCTGCAGTATTAAGGGAGACATCACATCTGGGACCATACTACATTCCTGGGCAAAACTGGCTTATAGTCAAACCTAGGATAGAGCCCACCCATTAAGTAGTTTTATGGATTTATCCAAGTTCCCCTTTCATCCCAATTTACCTATTTCTTCCCCATTAACAAGAATAAATGTTTGTTAGGAGTGAATATTATAACAAATGAAGGATGCTGGTGTTTGAAGAGAGGACCTGAAAAAGGAATGAGTCTGCCTCCAGATACACATATGTTGAGTGACATACTAGCATTGTGTAAGTAGTGAAATGCTAAATGTACGGGATACCAACATCATTAAACACCAATAGCATTGTGCTATCTGCGCTCCAGGGTGGTACCCTGATGCGATCCAGACCAACCCTACCAATTCCAGCTCCGCAGTGCCACTGCCACTTCTGCCCCTCTCTCTAGTGCTGGGATATTGAAATTGCCACAGATGCCTTCATTCAGAGTGTGAGGGAGAAGAGGATAAGGGAGGGAATATGTACTCCCCCCCAGCATGAGTTAGGACTCTTCACCCTCCACAGCAAACAGCTGGAGCAGCTTCCATACATGATAGATCGGTAGTTCGTAGAAAAAGAAGAAATCACGGTGCTTGGTGGGTCCTTAAGCACAGGAATAGTCATACTTTTCCAGAAACTGTGACATGCACTTCTCCTATATGAAAATTGTGGAGAAGGGGTGATTTCTTGCTTATACAAATAATATGCTGGTTGGCTTTGGGGAGGGAGTGTTAATCTTTGTGGAGGCTTTTATAGAGCAGTGCTGTTTGTGTGTACAGGGTTGTAAATGTTGCCTGACCAACCCCAGTAATGCGAACTTCCTGAAAGGAGGGGAAGAGGCTTTAAGAGTGGTTGTATGAGTTTGTCAAGATGGATGGAACAGTAGTTTGTTTGACAGCTGTGTACGCTCAAGTTTTCTTTAGGATGGGTTTTGCATGAGTTTCCTGTCCACACCACCAAGAGGGAAATGTAGTAGGGAGTCAGGCCCTAGTTTGTGCCTAGCTTTTCCTGGGCTCATAACTTGGGTTTTCCTTCTGATGCTGGATGGTCTTTCTGCTTCTTTGTAGACAGTTTTTCTCTTTGACTACCCAGCCTTCTTTGGTAGCATTTCCTCTAGAATGATCTGGGTCTGGCTTTTCCAGAGCTCAGGCTGTTTTCTTTCTGGGATGTTTGCCTCTGTTGGGATTGATACTTATTTCAAGCCAACGTTGTGGGGTTCCCCCTTGTACAGTCACACATTCTGTAACTAGTATTTGTGAACTGATTTTTTTCTTTTAATTAACGCCGAATTCCTAGGCACTTGTACCTGTTTAAAGATCCCATGGAGCATTTCACAAGGTGAGATATGTGAACCATAATGTCTTGGCCAGTTTCCAACATGGTTGACTGTATCCTGGCTTGCCCCATTCCTCTGCTTTTCAGAGTTGGATAGAGTGTTTTCTTACTAGCATAAACTGTTGCACAGTATTGCTGGCATCCTTTTGAGTGGTTTCTAAAGTGACTGTAGGGTATATAATGCCTGGCATCTATCAAGAAGATAAGCCCTTTTTACAAGGTTAAGTATTTAATTTTATAACATTCATCCAGTAGATTTGTAAACAGCCAAAACCCATACTACTTACAAACAAACAAAACAGTCTCCCACTTCCTCATCTCTCTAGAAATATACTTTTAAACTGAATTTGGAGATTTAAGGAGATTATCAGAAGCTTCAGCATAAAGGATAGTTTTTGAGAGAACAAAAGAAAGAGAAATGAGGAGCCTGCAGTGAGTTGTGGATGTCATCTGAGCCTTCACTCATGGAGCCATTGGTGAAGGGTACTAGAGCAAACAGAACTGACTTGCCCTCTGTGCTGATGTATTATTGTATCTTCAGGCTCTGGTTGCTCTTGTTTGGCAGGCCCGTAATGAAGAAATTAAGTTGGATGGCAAACAATAAAAGGGCCTGTTATATTCCTAACATGTCAAATCTTTGTGTTTGCCCTTTGCTTACCATGGGTTTTAAAATTACAGTGACTAAATGAATATTGAGTTCTCCCTTCTTACCTTGGTGATGCCATTATTCCTTGTGCAAGGCAGCGATAGGATGTCAAATTCAACCCTTGTCTTGCAGGAAAAAAAGTTATTTTTATTAGAATGAGGGTGGCCTACTACTTTTACGTCTGATCAGTCACTTTCTCTGATTTTTCTAACATGTTTCTGTCTTATAAGACAATATATAAAAATGAAAAAGTTGAATTATGAATAGGGCTGGGTTGTAGCTCTACTACAAGCTGGGCCTAACCTTGATCATGTAAAGTTTATTCTTCTGTGCTTACATGTGTACAACAGAGGATTTCCTCTGGTCTTATTCTTAAAGGGATATGCCCTTTATTTTGTCTTTTGGTTCACTCCCAGTCAGCAAGTCAAGATGTGTCAAAAACTAGTTTGGAAGTACCCATTTTGAATATTAAAAAGAAGGTGTTAAAAATAAGGGAGAAAGTAGAGGTAGTTGTTAGAAATGTTCTGTGGGAGATCCTTTGCATGGCAGATAGTTATGTCTGTGTGCTAAAAATTTTTTATCATATCAGAGCATAGTGAAAATTAATTTGATATTATTCCATTAAGACCTGTTCTTTTTTGCTTGAACAGGCAGTGATTTTAATTTAAATTGCCGTTCAGTGTAAGAAAGAGGAACCTAAACTGAATATCCTGTCACCAGATTTATCGGGCAAAAAAAATTGTTTGTGGTAAATGTGCCTTCTGAACTGCCCAGGAAAGGGGTTTACATTTTTGTAAGAATTTTGTCTTTGTAGTACAAGCTATTGCCAATACTTAGAAACTATTACAGGGAATTCCTACAGACTGTTTGCAAGAAACTCTGTCTTGGCACAGGCTTAGGCTGGATGGAGTGGGAAGGAGCTTATGCCATCTGAATGTTACCTAATGGGACAAAATTGAAGCGCTTTTGATTCTTTGATAGGACTCCCTCTGTTTCTGCTCAGTCGCATATTGTATGCCCTTCATGTGTGCCTCACAAGTACACTTTAAAATACCTTTTTTGAAGTACCTTGGCAGGTAGAGTCTGCAGTTCAAGGCATCCTCACAGATACGAAAGCTTACTGTTGTGCTGGAATAGTCCTGTTTTGGGAAAGGAGTCCTTAGTTCATAGAGATGGGAAGGGAAAACAGTGCCCAGACCATGGGGGACCATGGCTGGTTTGGGATGATGGAGCACTGGCACCACATGTAATCACCATGGAGATTATCTCAGCCCGGGCAGGGAGGCAGCTCTGTTCTATGTTGCAATAGGCTGACAAGGAAAGTTGACAAAGGAATGGTAACTAACTGGTAGTAACCTGCAACAGAGCTTTACGTGCAACTTTTTACTTCGTAGTAACAATAACAGATACCGGTTCATTCACAGTTTTTCCTCTTTAGTTCCAAATGGTCAAAATACCCGAGTAGTTTAAAGCCTTATGAGTGAAGGCACTTCATTTGATTCATGACCCCGGTGAGAAAAGTATGAAAACTTAATCAGTGTTTTAAAACTGGAGTTGCAAAAGCTAAAATAAAAAAAAAAAAAAAAAGGGAAAGATCTTCATTAATTTTTGAAGTGGCACTCTGGTTAGCCATGTTGTCATTCTTCCTTGCACCAAAGATTTCCACTGAGCTGTAATATTACGTCTTTTGACACAATTAAATATTCATTTTTCATTTTCTGTCAGTATATGTGTTCTCTTACTGATTTCTAAGACTAAATCTTGTTTTACTATACTGTTTAAAATGATTTAGCTAATCCTTATTCAAGGAGGTAAGGGGATGATTTGGTTTTTTTTTTTCTGTAATCTGTCATCGGGATTTCTCAGTTGTGCCACTGCAGATGATGTGTGCCCGTGATGGGGAGAATTATTTATCTTTCTCGAGGTGCCAGTGGACCCTTTCTAATTTAGTCAGAGCAATTTGAGAAATGAAGAGGGTACTGACACTGTTGTAGCTATTTTTGATGCAATGGTTATGTGGTGATCTTTCCCAAGGACAGATTATTTTTGTAACTAACATTTTATCTCATTTACTAGCAATTTCTAAAGTATTGTCATGGTAAATAGCCAGCAACTGGTCTGAAGAATCATATTAATAATAAAATTTGCATTCTTAGCCATTCCATGTGGCTAGTCTGGAGGTCCCCAAAAGAGCTTCATAGCTATTTCTTGGCCAGTTGGCTTTACACCTTGGGCTCCAGGGCATCTGAGCTATTATTAGGCGTCTCAACAGGAAAATTCAAAGCTGCCCATTGCGTACAGAGAGGGAACTTAGAGCAGATTGTCCTGATAGATATGAAAGAGATCCTCCTTTCAGGATTAACAGTGCTGGTGACACACAGCTGAATAATTTGGGATCTGTCCAGGAGGCGGTCTGAGCTGCTGCTTGCCTATTGCCGCTGTGCACCACTGGCTTCTGTACCTACTTCTCCCACTGCTACACAGCACCTTTCCATCCCTTCCGACGGCCTCTCCTTGTCTCTCTATCCCTTTCCTTTTGTCAGGGAAGTAGTTGAGTTTGGAATTCTTTAAAATATTTAAAATGTTAATCCTTTTTTCTTAGTTAATCAGTCCCCCCAGCCAGGCCTGTTTTATTTAAAAGACCTCATCTGTTCCTTTGGATACTGGTGGGCAGCATGGCAGGCCCTGCCTGAGCTTCGTGTTTCCTGCTGCATTGAGGAGTGATACCGTAGTGGTATGTTAAAATACTGTCATAACTACTTTTAGCCCAGTTACTGTGATCAGCATAACTGTGGTGGCAAGAGGAGGCCTCTCGACTGAGCAAGGATGAACAGGGACTTGGGAGCCAATTTTGCTGACAGCTGTTACATTTTACAGAAAATTAATCGACCTTGCACTGTGTGTACCTGATGGACATGCAGGGGAGATGCAATGAGAAAAATTCAAAGTAGTGCATTGACATTAAGATTACTTAATTTGATTCACTGAAGATTTAGGCCAGTTTTTAATGGCAAAACTATGAGAATAATAAGGAAGTCTCAGACTTCAATTTTATTCTTTTCCCTGACCTCCTCTCTGCCCCTCACCTCCCTTCCTCTCAAAGAAAAGGAATCTAAAATGGCAATTAAGAAAAAACTCGAGATGTACCCAACACACGTAGCATTTTACTCAGTATCAAATATTTTTCAATCTGCTGAATTTAAAGCTGGGAGCCCTGAGAAATATTTTTCCCCCAGATTAATGAACACAGATCAGTACTGTTTAATCAACCAATAAATAAAAACATAGCATGTAAAGCAGCCTGAAATTAATCCATCATAGCACACCCAAATTGAGTGAACTATGCCCACCTACGAAGTAATGACAAGCACATACTTTCCTGTAACATATCTGAAACTAGAAAGAGAGCATAACAAATATAAAACCTATTTCCACAGTGTACAGGGCTTTTGTTAAAAATCAGAAAACACAGGCTTTATTTAAAGTCTGGTTTCAGATATGAGGCAATTTTAGAACAGTAAGAGGAGGATGGAAGGCGGCGGGGGGGGATAATAATAAATTACATACAAACTTTGTTTTCGTGTAAGTAATTCTAGTGTAGTACTGCTATGTAGCCCTGATGGGAGCATAAGGGAGGAAGCAGGGATTTCTGTTCAGACCCAGAGACTCTTGTGACCCGGAGTGTGTCTCTGACTGTGGGCCGTGCCAGATACATCAAATAAAAGTTGAGGGAGTCTCCCTCGTGGACACGTAAGGCAGGTTCCCTCCAAATTCTGTCCTAGAGATTAGTTTAACGGTAAGAGATGAACTTGTCCTGTACTGGCCTGTGTCACTGGGGGTCTTCTGGATACCAAATAGATGTCTGATCTCACTTAGCTTCCAGATCAAAAAAAAAACCAAAACCAAACTGGTGGAAATTATTCCCTCAGTTATCTTTGGGTATGTACGCAAAAGAATACTTTTCTATTCCGAGCTTTCTTTTTAATTATGTGTTCATTGTTCCTATATTATGAAGAGTTGTAAGCACTATGCCTCCTTTCTCTCAAAAAAACCCTTCTGTTCTCTTCATCCTCTCTTCCCTTGAGGAGCTTCTCATAGCTGCCATTGTTTCTGTGGGCTTCCTTTATCTTTATTTCAGTCGTAGGCTGTCTTGAACCACAAGTCGCATTTTCCAAAGAATTTTAAGATTATTTTCTGTTCCTTTTCAGTTGTAACTTTTTCTTTATTTTGGGGCATTTGGAGGTGTGCTGCCTAGAAGAGTTTCACTTTTTCAGTCAGCCTTAGTCCTTATAAGAATTAATTATTTATGTTGTGGTCACTGTAACTCCTTTGTTAATCACTTCAGAGTAGAATAGTGGTATGTGAAGGTCAGAAGTCTCAGTAATGGTGAACCAGCCTAGCAAGCACAAATTTGTGTGTACTAGCTATTTGTACGAACAAAATTGCATTCACATCAAAGCACATGTCATTACCTCCTATATCATTAAGGCGTTGTCTACCTTTAAAAATACTGGTATAAATAACCAAGCAAATGTGCATTCTTTGTGAATATATTAGTTAATAAAGGTGATGATTAAAGGTAACCTGTTAAATTATCTAAATATCTGTATGCTTAATTATTTATGTGCATGTGTATAAACATGCAGACATGAGTATGTATTAACATAGGTGTGTGTATGTATATATTTAGTATACATATTGACGTGCTTAGACATGTGTATGTATCAGTATTAAATTGGAAAGAAGTTAGAAACCATTGCGCTGAATGATTTTAAATAGTGATCAATATCATAAACGAGAAAGTCTTATTCATATATATATGTGTGTGTGTGTGTTAAGCATAAATGGCTTTTTCCATTTCAGCATGATTCAAAATAAAATCAAATATAAATACTTAATGACTGGGAAGCCTGTTAGTATGTGCCATGCCGCTGATGTAATACCAAAGGAAAAAACATGAAGAGCTGTGGAATTCACATTTATTTTTCTATATCGAGAGCATTACGTGACTGTTCAGACGTCTTTGGCGACCTTGTGGTTGCATAAGGTCCATACGCCGCAGGAAAGCAGATGCAGAGGATTGCTGTGCTGAACGACATCACCCCTTCAGCAGCGTATTCCATCAGCACCTGCCTGCCCACTCATTTTCACCGCAAGGGAGATGAAAGTCAACAGTGTATTAATCAACTAGGTTCTGCATTTGCGCCAGCTTATGATTAAGGAAGGATTTGTGCTCTCTCCTGTTCTGGCAGAGAGGAGTCTTCTGGGCAACTTGACACCTCAGAGCAGGGGAAGCAGTGCTGCTCTGATACAGACATGTTTGGGATCTGTGAGCTGGGTGCTTCTGAATTTGTTCACATCAAGTTAGGATTTATTTTGTGAATAACCCCACTGACATCAAGGTAACTATTTGCCGAGGAAGGTACACTGTTTAATGTGAGCAAGGTTGGCAGAGTCTGGCCTGTGGTACTTTGATGCCCACAACAAAATGCTGCTGTCATCACAGGAGCTGACATGGTGTCACAAACAATCACAGCTCGAAACTAGCTGCTGTCTCGACTGGGACATGAGTGGCTGTTTCTGGAACAGATAGAAAGTTCTCTTGTTGTATGAAATAAAGATACTCAGGTACTGCAGAAAGATGCTCAAATTGGAACTGTTTTCACAGGTGTTTTTTGAGTCTTGGGCTGGACATTGGTTCCCTCTTCTCTCGCTTCTTGCTGAAAGCAGAGGACGTTGCATCACAAAGTGCAGTCCAAAACTCAGATGGGCAGTGAACAGGTGGTACATTGTTTGTCAGGCTATTTCAGATCATGGAATCCATTTGTCCAGTTTTAGATTGCTATTGCTACCAGTGTATCTTTTCGTTATGAGAAAGAGAAGAGGTTATTTAAAACTTAGATGATTTCTGTTTGCCTTTCAGAGCATGCCAAGTGGGATTTAAGAAGGAATGCTTAAAGATCACAGGCAGTTTCCCCTGAATCTATTTTATGCAATTCTCATTTATTTCCAATGTGAAGTCAGTATGCTGAGAAAGAGCTGGCTCAGCAATTCAATTCAGTGAGACATGCACAGATGTACTCTGGAATGGATGTTCGGGGCTTAAACACGGTGAGCAAGAGGGACAAAGAGGCGATCAGTTCTGATTTCTTTGATGTACTTCATTTATATCGTCGCTCCACAGCGTGCTTGGATGTAGTGCATTCAGGACCCCGAGGGTGTGGAGCTGGTGTGTGTAAAAGATGGTCACTCCTCCAGTATCTCTGGAGTCAGGGCAGAAGAGACAAACGTCAGTGATGGGTTCTCAAACACGGAAGCTGCCCTGCCAAAATGCAGCACAAGAAGTTTGCCAGAGGAAGGGTGATACAGAGGGAAACAAGTCCGTGGTAATGCAGAGTGGTAACACTGAGTTACCAAGACACCTTTTAAACTTCCGGGAGCATGCTGGATGATGTAATTTTTCAGCTTCTTCTAACGAAATATCATATCTGAGATTCCAAAGTGGCCAAGGCCATAAGTGGTCAGTGACTTTGGAGAGGAATAGTCCAGGGAAGGAGCTGTTGCTGTGCAGTGGCAGGCATATGGTGCAGGACCACTTGGACATCCAAGAACAGAAAGGAAGAACCCAGTAGATTGACACAGATATTTGAGCTGTAATATAAGGAAGAAATTTCTTAGTTTCCCAGACCTTCAGCTTTCTCTCTTCCCCTGTTCACCTGCAGTGTTAGACTGTACAGGACTAGATATATATTTTTTGTGCATTAATAGTAAATTTATAATAAAGTAAGCCCATATCACCATTGATGATGATTTAAAAAAAAAAAAAAAAAAAAAAAAGTGGGCTTTGGAATACTCTCTCCTTTTTACTTCTGGTGGCCAATCAACTTTCCCAGAAAAATTTTCACCTTCAGCCAATGTCTGATGAACGCTCTTGGGACAGTAACAGTGATGTTCTAGCAAAAGTGGCAGTTATACTGGGGACGGCTGTTCATTCTTCTTGTTCATAATCCAAATGGCAGCTCAGAAGAAGAGTCAATCGGACTCAGTTTGTCCCTCAGAAGAGAGGGAAAATAGCTCATGAGGGCAACTCATGGAAATCAGTGCCAAATATTTCCTAGTGTACAAGTAAGCCTGAGATTTAGACTTGTCACCTCCCTTGCTTATGTCCTTTGAGAAGAGATCCCAGAATGGCCAGCCACCTAGTGTCCTCGGAGGTTGACTTAGCACCAGCTTAAGGGGCAGCTTAATGTTACAGTTAGCCTGCGGTAAAGGGCTGCCAGGAGTGACATCCCTGCTTTTCCCCTGCCACCAGCCACTCATCCCACATGGGATCTAGTACTTGTGTGGTGACAGTCCGTTCAGCTGCCGATTTGATGGCTGTGCCTGCGAAGAGAAGGAAGCAAATAGGCCAGCTGAGCTGCAATGTCCCCTTGGTGCACACATTTGTGCATTTGCTCTAGATCTGGAAAGCAGGGGCTTTTCTTGGTGGATTCCCATTCAAGATTTCAGAATATGTCTTCATCCTGTGTTGAGATGCAAATGAGTGCTGCCGTTTCTTCCATGGCGTTCGTTTTGGTCTGAATTAAGTTCATTAGCATGTTTATCTAACCCCTTCACTTAGGAGTCTATTGGTTGTACTGGACAGGAAACAAATTCTCTTCTCAGTTGCTGCTCTGTTTCTAAAGCTCTTGCGGTTTGCCAAGAATCTAACCTATACCAAGTAAGATTTCATGACAAACGACATCCAACCTGCTAAAATATTCACTGATTTTCTTTACTTGCTAGCTTTCAACTTCCCAAACATTTTTGAACTCTTAACAGCTGTCACAACCCAACTTTAGGATGCTGACTGTTACACAAGCTTTTCAAAGTGGGAAAAGGAGGGGAAGTTACAAGATGGTATCTTTCCAGGCATAAATATGTACCCCTTTTGTTACCCATTCTGTCGCATTAGGATTTTCAAAGCCATTGCCTGATTGCCATATAATATATAACATTGCATCTGTGGATGAATAAAGATTCCTTTTTCCCCTTCATATCCTTTTACTTACCTTTCACTTACATTCTTTGACATATCTTTCACATATCCTTTCACTTACCTTTTTTCAATAGGTACGTATTTCAACATGGAATTAGTAAATACCAGCCATAGTTGATTTTCTCTCTCTCTCATGTTCTCTGGCCATCAGTTTACTTTGCTCACAGCTAGTGATTGCATAGATGTAGTTATATCATCCATACTTGGGGTGATGCTTAAGAAATTGTATTGTTCCTCTTTATTCAAAATAAATAACTTAATCTTGAAGCTGTGAATTTGCAACTTCAGAATACAGGGGATTGCAACAGTGACTAAGTACCTGTTGGGCGGAAATATTCCAGATACAGAAATTGAATTATTCAGTTCTAATTATTCAGTTCAGTGGATGGTAATGCTTCTGGCAATGATCAGGGAAGTAATTCAGTCCCCAGCAGAAACTTCTGTGTTTGAATACAACATCTTAAGCACTAATATAGCACTATTAGAGGGAACTGTTGCTGTGGATATTTTTTTTCCCCAAAGTCTCTCTGTAGGTAAAAGAGATGAAGAAGAGAATGAGTAGAAACACCTTAATTTAAAAAGTTTTCTTTCAAAACATAAGCCTTTTTTAGTCTTGTGGACATTCTGCTTAAACTTTGGGAATGGTGCCTTTGCCTACTTATTACTGAAGTAAGAGACACACAATTAAAATGTACTTGCAGAAAATGTCTGCGTATATTTTTATACAATAGGACATTATAGCAATCTTGTAATTTTTCCTCTTGTAGGAAACTGGTGTCAGTAAGGCATTTGGGGCTTTTAGATGGAGGCTGGGGTGGTTTTTGTGTGCATTTTTGTGTGTGTTTGGTTTGATTTGGTTTTTTTCTTCCTTCATCTGCAAGAGTTGTTTTAGTAGGAGGACATGACTTACTCTGAAAGAAGTGTCAGCAAACTTAGCAAGAAAGATGTATTTTTACAGTGATCCTAGGGACCGTAGTGCCATTAGTCTTCAGTACCAATGCTATTGCTTGTTTTGGGGTCTAATGAGATAGGTCTGTAATTATATATGGTAAATGCAGTGCTACGGATCCAAGATTATGTTTTACTTGTTCTGAAATAATGCGGAGAGATGTCATGTGACTTGAGATGTAGTTTATCAAAAACATCTTCTTTCATTGTTCACTGCGTAGCTTAATTCAAGGGAGGTTTTGGAAAGATTAGATATTTCTACCTGTGATGCTGCAGCTGGCACCCACTGTGCAGCATTCCAGAAAGATAAAGAAATATATTGCCTCCCAGATATAATACTGTGAGGAGGAGGGGAAACCTGGGACTTTTCTTAGAATAAATTTCAAATACCAGTGTTCTAAAATGATAAAAAATTCTGTTACGGCTGTACTTATTGCCAGTCTTGAGATTGTATTATCGTGACAGCCTTTCAGCTGAAGATTTTATCCCTATTTTTGAATGCAAAGATAGGAGGTGGATTTGAAAAACAGTAACAAAAACTCTTCTTTTTTTCTCATTAGATCCTTCAGATGATGAAGCTATTGAGAAAGCAAGTGATAACAGGACGGCAACGCATAAAGATTCAGATTCCAAACCTGCTGTGACAAAGAAAAGAAAGCAGGTTTGTAAACGTAGCAATTGTGTAGAGCACAGAGATGATAATGCACAGGGAAATGTAGTCCCCTTTCATTCAGTAAAGGGACAGTTTTCTTCAGTCTTTGTCTGATCTGTTCATTTAATAAGACTGCTTTATTAAATTATTTTGCCTTATTTGGAAGTGATCACATTGCAGTACATTTCAATAATAACTTCACTTTTGTTTTGTGTGAGTTTAGATTGCCAGGCCTGTCTCCTACAAAGTGACTGTCTAGTGATAAAAGCCTGGATGTGCTACCAAGTGTCTTCCCCTGTAATCTTTTCCCTTTCCCTGCACAAACAAGGTCTTGAAAGCTATATTTATATGTTGTCCAGCATCTCTAACCAAGCATGTCCCCTGTGCAAGGTCCAAGTGAAGAAGAATTTAGGTCTACATAGATTGATGTTTCATAGCCTTTTACTACTAAAAGCTTCCTTTAAAACCAGTAGGAACTGTGTTGTTCAGCATTACATGGAGTATGCCAAGGAAAAGGCAGCAAGGTCTTTGACAGGTAGCATCACCCCAACTTGAGCAAAAAAGAGTCCTCTAGAGGTCAGCTGATTTTAAGAAGTCTCTTGCTTGAAGGTAAATTTCTTCTGCCTTCCTGATACCATACAGGAGAATCGACTGAATGGCTGTCAAAGAGCTAAAATTACATTGGAAGCTATCTCTCTTTGAGGTTATGGATATTAATTTTGACTCCTAGGTCAATAGTAAATTCACTGTGTGATGCCTAGGCAGTTGCCTAAGTGAAAACCATTTGCAGGGATGTTCTTTTTTTGTAACAGAGAAGTATAAATGACACAGTAGCAATTACTACGCTTTTGGGTGTCTTTCCAAGGAGACCAAAGGTGAAGTGAGCCAAATATCTGAACTGGTTTTACATTTTGATTAGGAAAGAGAGAACCAAGCAATACACGAGAAAGCTGTATTGCCTTTGTACATGCTCTACTGGGGGTCAGATGCTGAGGACTTCAACTCGGTGAGGATGCTTACGGAGCCACTTTTAATCACCATTATCTTCCCCTAAGCATTTAGAACTAAGTTAAGACTGTTTGTTTGGAGGAGTTGCTTTGCTCTTTCTATGAGAACATTAGAAAGGATAATCAACACGGGTTATCCTTCCAAGGTGGACCGGAACTGCTTAGCTGTAGCAGAACACCTGCCACAGCTCTTCCTGTCATATAAAGAATATCAGTCTGCATTTTGGAATGGGGTAATTTGATGTTTAGCCACGAAACTCCAGGAGGCAATGCTTTATGGGAGCTCAAAGTCATGGATGTGTTATTGCATGTTTTTTAGAGCAAAACACTTGCAAAATCAGATGTATTTACAGAAAGCTAGTAGTTTTGTAGTTCTGGTGCATATAACATAACCCATTTTACTCATCGCTGCCTTATTCACAGGTTGGAAGCTATTCTGCAGTGGACTTGTGACCTTAAAGCCAGTCAGGAGACAACCAAATAGAATTATGAACATTTATGTTTCTAGTCTGCAGGCTGTCCTCAGGCTTACAATGAAATGAATAATTTGTCTCCAATCTGAATGGCACATTGATGTGCTTACTTTGTCACAAACTCCAAAGATCAGAGTATATGGCTGACCTAGAATGTAAACTTTCACACACACGCAAGAATGTTTTCACTCTACATTTGAATTTCCAGTAACTTGGCAACGTGTAAAGAAAAAAAAATTGTTAGAAATATAATACAGGAAATATTTTATGTTCTGTCTATGATTAACAAACAAGGAATTTATGACATTTTTAGTTCATAAATCAATGGTCTCAGCATAAATTTCCTGTTTTCTGCATTTTAAGAACTTCCATGTAAAAATAGCATAAAAACACAGAGCACAAGGGAACTATGTCAAAAAACAGTAGGTTGTCTGCTCTGTGTCTTGCATAAGAAAAACATGCAAATGACCTTTTCTTAAGAGTGGCATGCAAAGAGCTATTGCATGAGTAGGTAGGCAACTAACATTTGGATAAGGGTCAGAAGTTCAGTCTAGATCAGATGCCTAAATATTTTAGACTGCAGATCATCAGAGACATGTAAGTTTACAGCCATTCACCACAATGAAGTTTCTCTTTTTCTTATGGCATTATTTTTAATGTCTGAATAAAGTGGACTTACTATTGCTGGGCTAATAGTATACTATGCCTAAATATATATATGCTGTTGTAAAGGAGATAATTTTGAGTCTTAATATGCTTCTCTGAGGAGGCAAGGCTTTGACTACAAGCCTGCTGTGTACTTCTGTTGCCTGCTATGTACTTCTGTCGCTGTTGAAAGAAAGGGTTACATACTGCCTTCAAAAAGAAGCCATGGCATTTGGCAATACTTCTAAACATCTGAATGAAGGGTTATCAGTGAGAAAATTTTGTTTCTTTTAGAGAAGATTTTTCAGCTCTGCGGCACAGTTTTATTCTTTTCTCATGCAGATACCAGTTGGGAGTGTTTTGCAGATTTATGTAAAACAGTTCACAATGTATATGAAGGGAGAAATGGGCCCGAAGTGAATGAGTGGTATTTTTCGATATGCTGAAAGAGTGGTGGCTGCGCTTTCTAGGATAGGGAACCATCATACTCTACTGGAGGAGATAGATTCAGGTTGGCCCCTTGCTGGCTTTTTGATTGCTTGGTAGTATCCCTTGACTAAATCAATCCAAAGGCTTGTTCTCTGCATAAAATATGATGTTGAACATGGAATTTATGATTAAAACACCTGGCAAGTGGTCTTTGAGTATCTATGGACAGCTGGGATGCGTAAGGGTAGAGCAGGAACTGAAGGCAGAGGGTAGCTCTGTTTCAGTCTCAGTGTCTGGGAATGCTAATGGTAGGGATAGGAATGAAGAAATTTATAGTGGTGTTTTAAAAGCACTTGAATCAGAGTCAGGACAGAGATTTTTAAAAAAGAAACAAACCAAAAATAAAAACAAAAAGCTTATGTTAACCCTGGAACAATTTTTTGAGTTGAAGTGAGTTTCCTTTTGCAGTCATTCTCTTGATTTCTAGTGAAGATAATATCTGTTTATACCTGAGAAAATCTGTGTTGTTGAGGCAAGATATGGTCCCTATCACAGCTTCTCATGGGTGGCTATTGATCCAGGCTATGTTATATTCCAGCCGTAGTTGTAGAGTGCTTTGCTGGTTGTAGCCAGTCCCCAAACAAGTCGTCTCTGGTAGTTCCTAAGTATTGTTTCAAACCTCAACCAGTTTCAGGGCCACTGCTATACAGTGCTACTGCCTTTGCAAGTGCAATGGCTGTGGTTGCATCACAGCACAGAAAGCAGGAGCAAAGCAATAGGTCATTTGTTTGTGTTGAGCATGGTGGCATCCTGTTTTTTATAGCTAAATTAGCCAGGGGAGTGGGGAGAAAAAGGGAAATGTAGGCATAATATGAACAATTACACTCCACAAAATGCTTCTGATAAGGATATGAGAGCAGGCTTGAAAAGGCATAGATGTGCTGGGTAGGGTCATATAGTACCAGTTGTCATGAAGTGTCCTCCTGTTAAGGAGGGGAGGCAGCGCAAGGAGGGCTCAGAAAGGCTCAGATACTCTGAACTTCTGTTAGCTTTCCTTTGGCCCTCTTGGCCCTGTTGAAGCTGCCCTCACAAGGGAACAAAGGAGCAGCTTCTCTGGCTTTCGGCTGGGCTCCCTTTCCTGCTGATACTTTTCTTTCAGGCTTTCCCCAGGGAGCAGCACTGGATTTGCTATTCCTGAGCTTTTAGTGCTCCATGTGATGAGACTTCTCTGCGGTTTCTCACAGGAGCAGATTTTTCCAGCCAAATGCATCCCAGTATCAAGGAGCTTTTTCCTGCAGTTCAGCCTATTTTCCCATTGCTCTTCATCAAGTCATTTATTAAGTTCTAAAGCCCGTCTATGTAGATTAATTTGCATTTCCATGAAGTGGAAGTCCCTAAGCAAAAGAAAAGAGAATGCTATGCTCAAAACAAGGAAAGCCTGTGCCTTGCTTCCTCTGTTTTGGACAATTTTAGGTGGCTGAGGACAAGTCCTAACCCTGACTTATGTGAACAGGGACTCTGGTACAAATGGACCAATTCAGCCTGCTCACTCAGGCACCAAAGAGGGTTAATGATAGGAACACATGTTGGATGAAGATTATTCTGAAATGCACCATGTATTTTTCTTGTGTGTATTTGACCCTGCCTGCTATGAGGAGACAAAGCAAGAACGGGGTAGAACAAATTCAAAACATGTTTTCCTAAATTTGCATTACAGATGTAAAAGGAAATCCAGAGCATGATTGTTTCCAATTATTCTCGCCCAGTTCTGTGGTATCTTTCACCTTCTGGATGCTCATCATAGACCCAGTTATTTTAGAGCTCTGTTGGCAAAGTTTAGAAAAACAATCACACACAATAATAGAGATTAAAAATATAAAGTTTGTGAAACGTTTTGTTTATGTTTTCCTCTTGATTTTTTTTTTTCTAATGTATCAAAACCTGCTTTTCACCATTTTATGGAATTGTGACTACAACCTGTATGTTTCAACTTTCTGTTCTTTTATTCCCCTCTTGGTTACAACAATATAGATCTCAATTCCAAAATTACTCCAGATATATATAACTGTAAGAATTTGATCCCTTCAGGTGAGGAAGCTTGTTTTTGTTTGTTTTTCCTTAACCCAGCATTATGCTTTCTGTGTCCCCTCTTACCGCCCTTTGGTGACTTTTTTTTTTCCCCCAGGTGATCAGATATCTGATGTTGAATCTTTTTTCTTACCTTTTTTTTTTTTTAAATATGTCCTTTGCAGCCTACAGAGTGTTTTCTAAGTCAGCCTGAAGAAAAACAAGAGAGCACTGTAAAGACAAAGAGGAGAAAGAAGGTATGAATGTCCTAGAGTGTGTTTGGGGACTGGGCAGTGGGTGTATGTGCTATTACAAGATTCAGAATTGGGACAACCCTGTGACCATGAGAACTAATATGGTCGTAATGTTGCTGCCTCTTTTAGAGAAGAATAGAAATTCCTACTTTTTTGACTTCACTCAAAATACTCATTCCCAACCTGAACTGTGGCATCGTGTCTATACTCTGCTCAAGGGTCATATATGTCTACACCCCACTTGCAAGTGTTGCGCACTGGGAAAATGTAACTGCATCAAAGAAAGGTGGAATTTCAGTTGCTGCAGAATCTGCCCCGTTTCAGCGGTGTGGTCAGGCTCCAGCTGCTGTTACCAAGAATTGTCCTTGTTCACTTTTCTCCTCATAGCATAAGTACATAAATAAATACTCTGTATTGTCCTCTGGCGATGCTCCATCCTCACCCTCAACAACAAACACACTCTGCAGTCTAGATGGAAATTATATGGCACCAGGCAAGTTAATTGTCTTTCAGGACAGACTGTAAATAGTTGGCTCCCTCACAAGGCTGAGAGGTGGCCTTTTTATATTATGTCAGGCCTCTTAATCATCCAGGGAATGGGAAGAGGAAAGAGTGGGATTTTGCTTTAAATGCAGCTCTGGCAGAAGTGACCATGGTACTTGTTCCACTGCTGCGAGAGCAAAAGCATCCAACAACAGAGATTGGTGAACCAGACCTAACAAAAAGACCCCATTCTCAGGCAAACAATATGCGCTTAGTTACACCTTTGGTTTCAGTGGGGTTAGGCCACTAAGCTGACATACACAGCCTGTCAAAAAATCCATCAGGAAATATTTATCAGATTGATCTATGGGTTCCAAACAAAGTACTCTCTCCAAAAATAAGGAAAAGGGGGGAAAAAAACCTGTGCTTTTAAGCATCTGGAATGAATTGGAAGAAAAATAATAAAACTTCCTGCATGAGGAACATTTCCCCACAGCTCTCCTTGAAGGAAGAGAGTTTGCTCAGGTGTCCTTGCTCTTGCTCTTACGGAATTTCTCGTTAGTATCAGGCTTCTCCCCTCCAGAGTGCCATAATTTTCCTGAAGGAACCAAGCGGACCAACGAATGACATAATGGTCCTGTGGAATGGCGCCTTACGCTGAATTAACAAGTAAAATGAGCCTGATAGTTCTCTCTTGCTGTCTGCTAAATCAGAGGTTCCCAAATGTGGGTCACTTAAGAGGCAGGTTGTGGGGCTGGGGCTGGAGAAGAGCATTTGTGGTTGATAGGAAGAACAACGAAGAGGTTCGGTTGTGGGCCTTACACAAAGGCGGTGTGTGCTGCCGATGGCCTCTGGACATTCTTTGGGAAGACAGTTGTTGCATGGCAGAAAAATACAACGGTGCCAAATGAGGGTGGATCTTGGGAAGGAACGCTACAGATTCAGGCACTGCAAAAACCTGCCGAACAGCCAGACGTCCCCTGGAAAGTCTTCCAGGAACTACAGAGGACTTTGCACCAGGCCAAAGGTGGACTGAGAGGAAGGCATAAGCACTTCATCTCCACATATCCCACTGTCAAAGATTCAGTTGGGGTTTTGCAAACACACAGCTGACTTTTAGCAGAGGTGAAACAGGCAGTGGCCAAAGTGGCAGACGGTGGGAAGAGGCAGCTGCCTACTTTGCCTTTGCTGTGGGGTGGAGTGGCTTCAGCAGCCCCCATATGGCTCTTCCCTGTTCAGCCTTCTGCCCCTTATGCTGCCATTATGGGAGTATTTGGGGTGTATTGGGCAAGAGGGAGAGACGGTGTGGTGGGGAATGGAAGAGAAGGAGGGAGTGGGTGCTGGGATAGAGTGAGGGCAAGAGGGATGGAAAATTATCTGTCCCCTGGGTTAAAATTCCTGCTATAGCTCTCTTCAAAATTTCCATTGATCTTTGCTGCCCCAGACTTTAGCCTGCTGAACTTGCACTGAAGGTACCCACCACCCCTCCAAAGCTGCCAAAAATGCTTCCAGGCCCACCTCATCTCTCTCTGAAATCCCACTTTGCCTTGCAGATACGTACCCTATTGCTCCGTCCTAACCACACTCTCCTGCTCCTTTTCACTTCTAGGCTTATGCTGCCATGCGTCCTCATGACAGCAAGTTCAGTTTAGCTTACACAGCTGAGAAACCTTAAGCTGGCCTTTCACAAATGAATCACGTCTCAGAGAGAACAAGAGAGGCTTCACATTCTTGCTGTTCTCTCCAGGCTGCCTCTGTCTTTGAAAATCTGCTGTTTTCTTAAATGGTGGCAGATCATTCAGATAACAGGAACCCTGGGCTATTCTACCCCCATGATCCATTTAATTATGGGGAAAAATAAGCAACACTTTCACTTCAGTGAAAATTCAGACCTGTTATTTGCTAACATTCCTAAGGTGTAAAACACAATCATTATGAACTCATGTCCAGGCTCTAAAAATTATTAGTTTGGTTTAAAAAATTATACATTTTGAAAGAACAAAGCAGCTGCTGAACTCTTTCTGCTTGACTGCTGGTTTTGTGAGCTTTTAACTCATTTTCATCACATTTGCATGGTATTCTGTGAACATAGCTAACCATCTTCCCTTCCAAAATAGATAGACAGTTACCCTGTTTTAATCAAAATATAACCAAGATGTATATAACCACTTGATTCCTGTTGTTATGCTTTAAGAATAATAAGTTCAAACAAATGATGAAAAAAACCTGAACTTTCAAACTGATACTTAAGTATAACAATAGCAAAACTCACAAAACTAGCTTTCAGTTTTGTTTTTGTTACGGCAGCATTTCAGGTGAGTGCACAAGATTTTTTGTCTTTGGTCTCACAGACCATCTCATCAAAGTATCTGAACTTGCATCTGAAGTCTGCATTCCCACTAAAGACGAAGGGAATCTTGTCCCATTGTGAGGTGTTTTTCTAATTAAGCTATAATTAAGCCAATATAACTGTATAAAGTTATGGAGGAACATTTATTTACAGTGTTGTTAGCTAGCCAAAGAGCAGAAATTATAGAAATACCATACTTACCCATTTTACTTGTTTTTTTAGAAGAAAATTTCTGATATTCTGGAAAAATCCGCTCCAAAACCTGGTGTCCCTGCAGATCTACAAAATCTGCTTAGTCAACATTTTGGTGAAAACCGTTCAGTGATTGAAATAGAGGAATTAAAGCTGTCAGGTAACTTATCCTATATTTAATAGATAAATAATGTTTTTTCATGATATTGTTGAGTTCTTTTTCTGCAGAAGACAGACGATTTTTGGGACAGGTCTTGAGTTGTACCTTTTTATGGAAATATTTTCTTATACCGTATATTAATTTGTTGTTTAAGTAGAGATGTTAGTTTCTTTGGAATAAATGTGAGGTTTCTTCGAGTTACGGAAATGAAAAGAGACATTGTTTAAATATGTCCTTTTATTGTAAAGTATTAATTTCAGGACCTCACTTTTCTAATAGAAATGATATGATTCCTAATAGTAGCTTCCAAGATGCTAACTGAGAGTGAAAATGTATTTTGTTTCTGGGATTGTCTGATTCAATCCAGACGCATAATAGGAGGGCTGACAGGAGTAGACAAAGAAATAATGAGACATCATTCTGACATGGTTATGAGATGTTGAACGCAATGGTTTTTCAGGGAGTGGCGTGAAATGAGATCGTAGTTTTGGTCCAAGTGTAAAGTGACCAAGTTTTAACCATGACAAGGACCCTCTTGGTTTCCCATATTCTGTCTCCAGCTAAAAGCCAGTAATAGAAAAGGCAAAGCAAGACAGAGCAGGGTTAACTTCTGTCAGTTGGAGGTTGCATTAGAGATGAAGGCAACATTGAACTTCTCTGCCTCTTACTCTGCAGATAAAGAGGCAATGTCATTTTATAGGCACTGTCCATTATTTGTTAGTAGTGCTCATGAAGAGCAAACGGCCTGGTAACTAACCTGCATATACCTTTGATACATTTTGAACTCTTGGTGACCTGTGGCCAATATAGGAGCCTTCTAGCCCAGCAGTGTTTTCTCTCTTTTAATGTTTAAGCCTGTCTTTCTAGATAAATATGCTCCTCCTTAACATCCACAATTCTAGGTTGACCCTTCTTTATTTCTATGAGGCAGGTGAAGCTTTCTTGTTGAATCAAGAAAACCTGGAGAAGTCCCGTACAGGTTGCTTTGAAAAGCTTGTGTTAAATATTTTTAGACCTTTAGGGTTTTTAGCAAATAATAAATTGCTTTGGTTTCTTTCTTATTAAAAGAGCCCTTTGGGCTAGTGAAGTGACCCATTTCCATATGGATTGGCTCTTGGGTTGGATGGAGACATTTTTTCATTCTTTTTGCGCTGGGAGTTGAAGGCTTAAAGTGCCAAGGAGTTTATGAACTTCTACAGCTGTCAAGTCATTCATATCAAAGCACTGAGCAAATAACAAACAAATACTTGGAGTTGTGTGTTCTTGTTAACTGACACAGTGCAGAAGATCAGGTTGGTAGTCAGCATGGTCTCTTGCTGTAGTCTGGAGCTGTGTGTTTCTTCCCCCTTTTCTGAAACTTTCATTTAAAATTGTTGTTAATACTCCAGTGTTGCTGGAGTGTTGGTGAAAAGTCAGTGACTGAAGCTTGTGTCCTTTAGAAACCATCTTTTGAATTGTTCAGTAATTAGTGAGACTTAATGTATTCAGAAGAGCAAAAGAACAGCAAAGATATTTTGCCACTGGGAGGAAAGGACCGTGGTGGGTGTGAAGAGCTCTCCTATTAGCACCAAATGCTTATGGAAGGGCAGCCCCTGCCCTTCCCCACCAGCGTCAAGTACATCTTTTAAACATGATTTTAAAAGTAAATCAGCTGCTGATCCTTCAGTTGTACGCATTCATTCCCTTTGGAGCTCTAATCCCAATAAATGTCAGTCTCTGGATTTAATGAAAGATCAGTGCAAAATAAAAGTTTTCAGCAAGACAACACCCATTAAATGGAAGATATAGTGATGGAGAGTGGCTATGCTCAAGAAAGTACACAAGCAGGACTTCAGCCAGGCATCAGCTACAAACCAAGTTTGTCACACTGTTAATTCCAATGGAAATCATGGATGGCCACTGCCAGCATTAGCACAATGCGCCATCCATGTGAACATGAATAACATCTGTAAGGAAACCTCCTTAATTTAGTTAATATATATCAGCAAACATCCATAGACAGGCACCCTGAGGTGCTGTGCTTCATGCAGAATGATGACAAATATGTGGGTCCCTGAAGACAGAATTGTTAATTCTCTGCGGGAGCGTATTGTTCCATCAGGCAAAGGACCCTTAACAACACTGGCAATTTTTCAGACCATCTAATTTTAATCACCTTTTTAAGAATTTAGACTTTCTATATAGACACTGGAGAAAGGACCTTCCAAAGAACCTGTTAGGACCTTGTCTTTCTTCATTGCCTCTATATGAAGCTTAAAGTTAAATGGCATGTCTGCCACAGAGTGCTTTCAAGACTTACTAGTTGACATAGTGACCAGGTAAAAGATAGGCAGTCAGTGGGAAATGAAGGAAGAGGAAGGCATTAAAATGCAGGTTAGGTGTTGCCATTAGGGTCAATATAGTTAGGTAGATTACCACAATATGAAAGGCCAGAAAGAGGAACAAACTTAGTGACAGGCAGATTATTGGTAGATTCTTGCGTTTACACAGTATGAATTGTCTGGGTGATCTACAAATGTATTGCATCGTAGGTAGATTGGAGGAACAGTCTAGCAGGTTGACTGTAAGGATTTTGGCTACGACTTTTGATTGATTGTGGCAAAGACATATGAAAACTTTTTTTTAAGTATGTGATCGCACCTGTGCAGCCCTGTATTCAGGGTTTCATGGTGGGAGAAAAGAAAGGAATTTCAATTGAGCTGAGAGATGTTACCTTCATTGATTTATCCAATATAAAGCTTCCTGTATGAGGTGTACATTAATCTTTGTTTCACAAATGGTAATTTATTGATGATGGATTTTAACACAGTTGTGATTTCATCAGTATAACTAGTGGTTATGCTGCAAACATATATGCTCCTTTTGCTGTTAAAAATACATCAACAAAAATATTTTTTCCTTTATGTTTTCAGATTCCTGTTTTCTGCCAGCCAATGATCTCACCCACAGTTTTTCTTCATACCTGAAGGAAAGTGAGTTAAAGTGTTGGTCTGGATGAGATGAAAGTTGCATAAAAAACATTGTAAATGCAGTATTGTTGCATTATCCAATATTGCAGTTTTTATCTGTACCTCCAAATATTTTAAATTATGAAATATTAATAACTTTAAGGGTTTTTTCTTTTTCTTTTTTTCATGACAGGTCTTGTTTTTCTCTCTTTTTTACTCTATCACTGTTTTTGTATAAAAATGTTCTCGGGTTTCTTTTAATTGCTAGGGATTATTTGTCAGTAATTTATTGTGGCTTCATAAGTAGGTGTATGTATTATCTTACAGTAAAAATCCTGCAGCTGTCTGCTGACATGAACCAAGAGAATTTTTATTCTCTTGTATATTTATATAGAACTTCTGATCTGGTAAATGTTTCTTTTCAATTGGTTTACTCTGATACAAATTGCCGTATGTGGCAAATGAAGACAATGGGCTTGTCACCTTACAAACTGTTGATTTTTAATGTTTATCTAATTTGTTCAGTTATGTGATATTTCTGTATTTTATTTATTTTGGGCATTTTATTTTCCAATTTCTCAGCCATGACTAAATGTAAAAGTGCTGCCAGAGATCCAGACCTCATAGGATTCAGCATGTGTGTTCTTGCTGCTGGCTACCATTCGTCATGTACTCTTGTAATTTAAAATTGTGGCATGTAGTACTTTCTCTGTGTGTGTACATGGGCTTTTTCATTGCAGTCTGTCCTAAGTGGGCAAAACTCCGTAAAAACCACAAGGAGAAGAAGTCGGTGGTGATGCTGGTTATCTGCAGTTCTGCCCTTCGTTCCTTGGAACTCATCAAGTATGTCGATAGCAAATGTTATGTTGAGGTTGGCAGTCAGTCAGAGGTTTTGTCTTGGAACCACAGACATAAAGGCAAAACTGGGACACTGTCCTCTGCTAGCCAACAAATTCACTGACTCAAACTGATGCAATATCCGTTGCTTCTTTAAACTGTGGAAGTGTGGTGTTTGGTTTTAGACCGAAGTAACACTTAGTACTTCAGTTGCATGGAAGTGCTATTTTTGTTAAAAACCAAAAATAAAGTGTAACCAATTTGGGGGAAACATGCAACATGTTATACTTGGGAACAGAGTAAACCCATAAAGCATCATGATCCACCACTAGAAATCGTGACTTTGCACCAAAGGCAATGAAGACATGGCGTTTCAGAGCCTCAGGTGCCAACGCGTGTGTCTGGCCTGAGTGCCTCCAGGTCTATGTCTGTGTTCTCAGCTGGCTCAGGCTGGCAAAACTGCTGTGCAGAGATGATGATTTTCAGTGTTCCCTGTCCTCTTTTCTTCCCTTCTCTATTCTCCCCATTCTCATTCCAGAAGTCTTGATGACTTTGATGAAATAATGTGTAACTCACAAATTTCATGGTTGTCTTTTGTGTCTTGACCTCATTTCCTGTGATTATCTGTCAGTACAACATGAGATGGAGAGTTGGGAAGTTTGACTCCATGCCACGGATAGAAGCATAGATAATGTGCCAGTAGTGCTTAGCCCCTGCATGCAAATACTACCATCTGAGACTTCGGTGGTTTATGTGTATGCTTGTATATAAACCTTTAGCTTTGCACAAGAGAAAATTGAAAATTTGGTGCACTGCAAAAAACATGCAGAGAAAGCTATCTTAAATGACATTCTGTAAATACTGAATATGTTGTCTCCTGCTTGATTAATACAAAACATAGAGTTGTTACTGTGTGCCAAAATGGAGTGTCAGAAAAACAAGTCAAGTTTTTCGACAAATGAATTTTGGTTAACTGGAATTTGGGCAATCTCTGCAGTAAAGACTGTGGCAGCCTAGGTTTTCCCAGCAGCCACGCTGCAGGAAGACTCTGTAAAATGTACATTGGTCCATACACGGATCTTTCCTTTTGTGCACGCACATGCATGTTCATTCATGCCTGTATCTCAGTAACTGAGATATTTTTTAATTAGAATTTGGTGATTAGTCAGTTTTGAGCTAAGTTAGCTGTGAAAGCACAGGCCATACTTATTAAATATTATCTGAAAAGCTATCTAAACAGTATTGCCCCCTACTGATATCTTCTATTGTGTTTGTCCAGTTGTTGATCACTGTTGATCAAGTAGCAAAAAAGAATGTACATAGTGTTCAAAGTACAAGCAGAGGTCACTGGGGGACTGTGTGTCTCAAGCATATTGAGAAATGCCAGTTAGTTTTGCTTTCCTCCTGTGTGGTCTTAATCCCAGCCCTGATGCTTGCATTTCCTTTTTCAATTCTTTTATCGCTAGGTCAATGACAGCATTTAAAGGAGACTGCAGAGTTCTCAAGTTGTTTGCAAAGCACATAAAGGTAAGAGAGCTGCAAGGGAATTTTGATAGAACAACTAACTAGTGTCGTACCATTTTCTTTTTAAAGCATTTAGCAATAATGCCTTTCATATAGTGTTCCTATAGTGTTCCTATAATGTTCCTTTCTTTAGGTAATACTTTCTTTAGTAACCCCTTGTTGCAGTTTGAGCAATCTAGCCAAACACCATCTCCAATAGCTCTGGTGCAATCCTATGCAGAATATAGATACTTATGCATGTGCTATGTTTTAAAGATGTTCCACATTCCTGTGAGGTGCTCATTCAAATGGCTTTTGCCTGTTTAAATAGAAGGCTTACACACATAGGTTTGTAGAAGCAAACTGTACCAGCACCCACATTTGCATTCTGCCAATTGGATGCCTGGATACCCAATATCCATACCTGTTGGACAGCACAAATTATGGGGATGTTGGAAGTAATGAGTGGACATTTGGCCTTTGATATAAATGCTGTCAAACACACAAATGTCACTTGCTTTATTTCACCCTTTCCAGTGCCTTCATCTTGAAGGAGTTTAGAGCTAATTCAACTTTGTCAGTTTTCCAGATATTTCCAGAGACTTTGGTTAAGTGCTGAAGGAAGCATACTGTTCTCACCTCCAAAAATAGTTGGTGCAATAGCAGATTTTCAAAGTTGAAAATGACTGAACTTCTAGAGAAGTGTGATGCCCAGCTGGCTGTTATATTTCTTAAACTTTCTCCCAGATATATCAGTTTGACAGTTTGAAAGATGAATAGCATTTGTTACTTGATGGTATTCTAGAAAGAGATCTTGAATTTATTTCCAGCTCTTTGAGAAGAAATTTTAAAACAGTTGTGGTTTTACTGTAGTTTGTCTTTCTCTCTTCAAATTAGATAAAAGAACAGATGAATATGTTGGAGAAAGGCGTGTTCCACATCGGGTTGGAACCCCTGGGAGAGTAAAAGCGCTAGTGGAGCAAGGTAGGAGAACAAGGAGGGTTTTCTGCATAGGTATCTTATACTTGGTCTCATAAGAAGCGAGACTTCAGTTGTTTTTGAAGTGCTTAGGTTGACATGAATCCGTGGATTTGGGTACTAAACTGTACAGTTCTGTTTCTCCACTTTTACTATGTCAGTCAAAACGAGGTCAAGATTCTAGTAGTTGATTTCCCTCCCCCCCAGTCAGTGCCCACTTATTCCCCCTTCCTGCTTCTTGTGCTAGCCCAAGAGTCTGTTTGGCAGCTCAGTGAACTGATCCCAGTTAGAACTGATCCCAATTAAAATAAAACCAGTGTGTGCACACAAAATCAGGTAATGAGCAGGCAGAGGTGGAGGACTTCCCCTTTTGGCAGGAATACTGATTTATGCTGACTTGAAAGTGATTGCAAAACCATGGTATAAGATTTAAAGCTTCAGGAAACCAAACACTGCAAGTAAATCAAAAAGAAATAATGGCAGCAGTCATTGTATCATATGTAATTCTGAGCTCAGTGTAAAATTTTGTTAGGGGTGGACAGAAGATCTGCTTGCTGATTTGATTTTATTACTGATTTTCTTGTAATGAAATTAATTATTCTATATAAAACTCCTTTCTCTTACCAAATTTTGGGTACTTTTACTTACTCAATAGACATTATGTACACAAAGAAAAACAACAAAATGAGAAGATGATAAAGTGATTCTTTCTGTTCCTCTTTCTAAACACTGCCTTGCTCTGACTGTGGTTTCTTGGTCAGGGACTGGCTGTGGATTGGGACTCTACCGCTCCTTCCAAAAGGGTACAGAGGTAGCATAATTTTGTTGCTTCCTGTGCCCTCCACCAACATTAAATCGTTACTGCTCAGCACGTCAGCACATTGCCATGTTAGGTGGAAGCAGCTTATGGCAGGGACACACGGTGTATCACCTTATCCTAAGGTCTAGTCCTTTTTTTGACACCCAGGTCACTAGAGAATGGAGAGGAGTCAAAACCGATACAAAAAATTGTGGGCATCATGTAGAAGACCAGGGACAAATAGGGGAACAGCTGGAGGGCCAGTTCAGAAAGGACTTTTTTCTTCTTTCACCACCATTTATTTGGAGGATAAAAGAATTCTTCAGCAGTACCACTGACCTGACTCACATTCACATAGCACCCAGTCCTGTAAATTGCTAAACACTGTCAGTTCCCATTAACAGGAGTTTTCAGGCTAGGGTCCTTGTAACTTACCAGCTCCTCGTCAGCTGTGGAAATTCAACTCCTGCGGTTTCATCAAGAAGAAGCTTGAGGAATTATTTTCTGGCAGGATGTTAGCTCTTGACAAGCCTGGCAACAGTAGTTGTTCTGCTTTTGTGTTTATCTTCCAAAAAGCATGGGATTATGTGGTTAAGGGAGTTTGCAGTGTCAGTGCGTTAGTTTTCCAACCAGCAAATGCAGTACTTAAGTGTTCAAAGATTAGTTTCCTTGGAAACAGACAGCAAAAGATGTAAAAGCCAAAAATCATTTTGATAAGCACGTCATATTATCTTGGTAGTAAGATTTATGTTGCCTTTTTAGATGGCCTGTGCTTGAACTCCACAAAATATATGATTCTGGATTGGAACTGGAGAGATCAGAAACTAAGGAGAATGATGGATATCCCTGAGGTATTGTCTAAGCACCTGTATATATTATATTCTGTGTATTCATTACTTTTGTTTCTAGTGCCTGGGTCTTGGTCAGTAAGGTTTTCTTTCTGTAAAGCTGACTGTAGTGGTCTAGAAACACAAAGAAGTCAACATTTGACGGGTAAGTCTGTACTCTCAGGCCTCAAAATTACCTCCTGAGGAAGATTTTTTCCTTTTTTGTTGCAAGTCACAGCTGTGACTTTTACAGTTGTGCTGTGAATTTCTCCTGTTTATGCTAGATGATTGTTCTACCTGTTCCCAGGAAGTTCTCTCAGTAAGAGGACTTTGTGCAAAAGCTTCTTCAAAAACTAAATAAAACTTTGGAGAAGCATTTATTTGTCTCCACCTGAGAGTAAGATAACTTCTTGTGAGTAAATCTACAGACAGTTCTCCTTTTGGTTTTGGGTTTTTTTGGCAAGAGGTCGTATACAAACTATGTAGAGCCATCCATTATTTGTAGACTCCTTTTAAGATAATTCCCCATTCTTTTCAATTCTGTAATCCAGCTTTCACATTTATTGCTGTGACAAGGCATGTTTACCATATGCTGTGGGGCATCAGCTGGTATCTAGCCACAGAGAGTGAAAGAGGCAGATTCCTCCGTCAGTCGTCGTTATAAAGCTCCCAGTTGCCTGCAGTGTTTCCTTTTGTTTTTTTCCTCACTTTTAGAGCAGGCCGATATGCAAAATCTCCAGGGAAAAAGGACTTTTTTTTTGCATATAGACATTAAGCTGTTTCACAAGTGAAACAAATTATCAGTCATTAATCCTTTTCTGCACTTGTCTATGTATTTGAATGTGCTGTATTTTACAGGCCCACATACACAAAGATACATGTTCCTAATAATCTCAGATAAAGCGCCCCACAAAAAAACACATTGCAGAAATGAAGTAGCAAAAACAGCTTTGCTTTTTGAGGCAAGGAGGCTCCCTCTTGTGGTAAATACATAACGCTTTTTTGTATGGTGCTTGCACTTTTTTTAAAGAAGAGAACACAAATTCACAGACATAGCAGGTGTCCAGCACAAACGAGCACAAAGGTGCTGATTGCAGTGGGATGGATTATTTAAGTCAACTGAAGTAAATATACATACAGTAGACTATAGGTGATCCACCTCAAACAACTGAAGATTATGTTGCTAATACTTGATTTTGGGCTGCTGCAAACCTGAACTATCCCTTTCAGCTCACTGTAGGTAGCATCACAACATTTCTGCATGTCTGTCTAGGAATATAGGCCAAAAATTGTGGCTCCAGATGTGTTTTATTAAGGCAAAATCTTAAGGCTGTCTTAACATCAAAATGTTAAGGTTTAGTTCAAGTTAAAACCAAGTAAGTAAGAATTTTACACCTTCATATATAGTGTTAGCATAAGGAATAGATATTTATGTGTGATTACAGAATAGTGAGTATGTGATCACAGAAAATTCTTCAAACCTGCACTTGACTCAGGTAACACAACATACCAAAAGGTTTTTGATATCTTCAGTTATATAAGTGGAGCATCTTGCAGCTATTTGTCCTGCTGCAGACATCAGGCAGATTTGTGAAAGTTACTTATAAGGAATGTCAGCAATAAAAGATACCCAAATAATGTTTTGGAGATAAGGCATCTTAACACAGTAGAAACCAATGGGATGTTTTGGGAACTTGCAGACTTGAAATATGGAATACAGTCTTAGTGTGTAGCAGATCTTACTCTTCTACTTGTGTAAAAATTGTCAAATACATGCTATGAATAGTCATAAGTTTTCTCAAAGAAGAGAGGAATTATAGTACCAAAAACGTAATTTAGAGAATTGGCAGTTTGATGTACTAATTTCTTTCATCCTGTATTAGTTGTAGAGGCAAAATTGTACCCTTAAAATTAGAAATGAGATATACTGACCTATTTTCTGTGCAAACCTCCATTGTCAATAATTTCTTTGCGTATTTAAGGTGCTGCATTGCTAAATTTCATTGTAATTACACCAGAAAGCAAGAACAGCTGGAAGCACGTATCCATTCTACTTGCTGTTTCTGTACTCACCTGATGTTCAGTGGAGAATTATGTACACAGTGGTATATTCTGATAAATATATGAATTTAAAAACACATGAACCTTCCCACATGACATTCCTGTATCCCATCATATCCACATAATGGATGGTGCCCTGATCCACTGCTCTCTCAGTTGCCTCAACATCTCATTGGTTAATGCTGTTGGATTTTTTTTTTCTCTGTTTCTGTGTCTCCCGCTTCATTCATCCCAAACAATGGAGAGAAGGAAATAAAAAGAAAGCTCACAAAGACGAGGAGTGAATGAGTTTATCAGACTCTGTCTTGGCACAATGGAGTTATACTAAAGCATAAAGGTTAAATAAAAATTGATCGTATACTTTCTGATGTGACCAAAGGACAAGCTTCCTGCTTTGAAAGTTTTGTGTATAGAGGTCGATGGCAATACAGAGCTGTCTCAGCTCCTCAAATTACTCATTCATAAGATTTAAATGGAATTTTTTCAAGAAAAAATAATATTGTATTGTCTGCAAACAATACAAACACTGAGCCTTGAGTAAGTTTGAAAATACAGAAAGTTTAAGTTTCAGGCTTCATGAAAGTAAAAAGGTTTGTAAGGAATGGACTTGTGATAGAAAGACAACTGTTTTCACCCTCACATAGCACATCCAGTGTGGAATAGAGATTGGTCAGGCTTTCTCACATCATTTATTCCTGTGCAAAGTGGAGGCACAGAAGGATATAATCCTGAGAGAAAACTTGCAAATAAGTTATTTGTAAGTGGGAAGAGGGAGCTATAAGGAGACTCTGGACTAACCATGATGACAGAGAATCTTGTGTTCCTGCTGAAATATGTAGTCAATATTTACTCTCGAGTACATTTGTCTTTTATCTTTAGATAAGCAATAAGCTACAGCCATATCCGTGTTATAAACCAAAGTACTTTGCATGCAGCACATGTAGACCTGACCTTCGTGCTCACTTTCATTCACGTGTCTCAGACACAGACAATGTTGTGGCTGTTGCAGTGCAGTACTGCCCTTGGACCACTTGATACTGGTTGATATTCTGGAAAGTCCCATAGGGATTTTGCAGCCAAGAATGGACCTCTTGCTGTGGCATGCTGTATCAACTCCGTACCAATGACAACTTTTCTGTAGCCATGTTAGATGGGACTTCACAAGCCGTAGTTGTACTTTAGGATTGCAGAGCAAATGCTAGATATTTTACAAAATGGAAATATTGTAGAGCTCAGGACCTTGTATGGGAACCTCTTCTTTAATTTCTAGTCCTATAGTAAGGTGCCTGAGTAAATAAATAGTGGTATTTAGCCAAAGCATTATCAGTAACCTTTGATGCTTTCTTTGATTTTTGTTTTCTTCAGATAAAGAAAGAAACAATTGACCTACTGGAGATGAGTATTATAAAGCTGTGCAGAGAAGGGTCTGTGAAGCTGGGACTCTTTTAATGGTTTTACCAACAAGGAAGTCATTTGCAGCTGCATTTTACTGTTATCATGTCTGCAACTGGCAAGTGATTAGCAAGTGATGGAATCAAGAATTTTGACTATTCAGAGGTCTATCAATACAGAAAGAATGCACACTGCAACTTAGAGTTTCCTTTTCTTTTAATAATAAAACAGAAGTTTTGTTTGTAGTTTTAGTATGATTTTTATTGCAGGAACAATGTGATACTGAAATGAGAGTTACATTGCGTTCACCTGCTAGATTTACTACTATATGTCACTTTTAAGACTTTGAAGATGAGCAAACTTGGGTGTGAAAGTCTTTGTACAACTCATTTTTCTGTTATCTCCCTCTGCTGTCCCAAAGGAGACATTTACTTCTCTCACAAGAGTGGTAATCTAGTTCTTGCCCTTGAGAGTCTTTGAAAAAGTTGTATGAATTCCAGTAATTTGTCAAAAAGGTATTTTTCACCTATCTGTTCTAGAGCTGGCCAACTGCTGTTTTTTGCTATTACGTGATAAATTATCTGTATATTATATTGAGACTTTATTTTGACTAAACTGTTGAAGTGTGCAAAAAATATTCTGTTTGTCCATTTAAATTAAAAGGAGATGATCTCTGGGTGATTCTTTTGCCATTGTGGATAGTAGGGAATGGATGGATTTTTTTCAGAGGACAAGATGAATAGAGGTGAGCAAATCATCAGCATCTTGGAAAGCCATTGATCCAAATCATATGTTTTGAGAATGAGTTGCCCTTTCGTGATAAAGAACACGTAACCTTTTTACAACTTTAAATTGCATCTGAATCAATAGCAATGATTGTAGTAGGTTAAGAAAATTTATTTGATCTTCCAAAGCAATGTTTTCTGTCTAGTGCTGTCTCAGCACCTGCAGTCCTCCGCAATGGCATCCAGTGCAATTGCGGTAGAGCTCCTTTCATTGTATGCCATGCCTGTTAGCTTGGCAGCTATGGAAGTGAAGGGAGAAGAAATAATGCATCTGAGATTACACAGAAATTCCAGTATAGCTGGCGGTATCCCTGCAAATGAATAAGTCATAACAAATCCTACTGAATTGCGGGGTAGGAAAAAGCATATATTTAAGCTTTTCCAGGAGGCATGAGCTGGACACCCTGACCAAAGTATACAATCGTTTGATTGGTACAAGCTGATCATGGGGATCCAGGCACAAATGTAGAAAATGAGGAAGAGAGAGATCTAGTTAATAAGTAATTCCTGGCCATAATGCAGGTTTGAACAAACAACACAGTCTCTCAACAGTAAGGATAGTATCTCAGCTTAGACACTCTCCAGCACAAGTATATTGTTCCCTCCTCTCACCAAGAAGAAAATGAAAAACAAGGCAAGTTTTCTTCCGCAAGAAGGAGAGGCACGTCCTTCCAGATGTCCGGATAACAGTGCATTCAAACAACAGAAGCTACCAGCCTGGAAGCCCCAGCTTACCATTGCGACTGTGCTCTCCAGCTTCTTTCTCACAGGCGTGTTCTGCCTTTCTGTGGGAGTCTGCCTCATACTGTCCGCAAACAGTGTCAGAGAAATCCAGGTTTGTTTGGGGGTGGTGTTCTTAGATATTCTATGAAGAAGAAACTGGGCTACATTTGGAGGGAAAAGACTTTGAATTTTTGCTTCTGGATAAAGATGATAATAATGGCTTCATGCCTTGGACATGTGTCCAGCAGCCAGTATTCCTGTGAAAATCCTCAGAGATAGTTGGTCACTGATAAAATCTGAGTACTGAGTGGTTAACTGGGTGGTAGTATCTGAAATATGGGTGGTAGTTACTGCCACTGGCTGGTAATATCTGAAATGTTGTCATTATTTCCTGGGTTTTTGAAGGGAAATAAACTAATCCCTTTGATAGTGTTTGCTACTAGAAGAACACATTTGCTGGGGCAAAATCTTAAAATGCAGAGAGCCCTGATGTTTAAATGCCTCCTGGAGGCAAGGTTGGTTAGACCTGTGATGGTGTTAATAGACTCCTGGTTGGAGCCAACGCTCAGCATTACATCCAGGCTGTTCAGGAGGGGTGGGCCATAATGGGTGTGGGGATTTGTCAAGCATTACTTGGTCAGCCAGATCAAGCTGCAGAAGTGTTCTTCACTCAGCAGTCCTTTGCCGAGGAGCAGATGTGGAGGTTCTGCAACAGTCAGCAAAAGGCTCTAAAGCAGCTTTAAACTAGGGATAAAATTTGTGAATGTTCATTGAGGCCAAGTCCTGATTCTCTGCCTCTGTCAATTTTTAACAATGTTTTTGGCAGTCCAGAGTCACTTAGAAGAGAACTGCTCTGAGAAGTGTTGGAGATAAACCACTAACCTTTTCCTGTGTGCATGTTCTTTATTACAATATCTCTGCTTGTTCACTTCTCTGACAGATTGATTATTCAGATAAATGCTCAGATTGTTCAAAACTCCGTGAAAATTCCTCTAATTGGAATAAGGAATGCCACTGTTCTGTTAATTTCACGCTAAAGGAAGATATATTGGTAAGTGGATGTGAGAAACCAACTCAAGTTGCGTAATACCTCCTGTTACTTACATCCCTATATGATAAAATACACTAATTCTGTTCTGTAGAGCTCCTGACTAAATTTTCTTTGTACCTTTTAAAAACATGAAATACTCAAAACATTACACTTTTGCCTTTGCTATTTGTTTTGGTACATGTTAAAAATAATCAAGATCAGGCTACCTCTGTCCTTGGTTGGGAGATGTCCAAGGAGAAGATGGGGATGGAGGAAATGGTGTTTGATTGTATGGAGGTGACTTCTCTCTGTCTCTCTCTCTTTAAGTCAGTAGCAAACCCTTGCCCTTGGCCTGGGGTTAGTTGTTACTGTACTGCTAAGCTCTCAAATGAGAAGGAAATCTGAAGCTCTGACCACTTGTCATAAGTAAACTCCTGTAGTCTTTTTTACGAGGGTTATGCTGTTAATCCCCAAGGTCCTTGAAATAATTCAGGTCTAGCAATGTCATTCTGCAGTTTCATTTGGGAAAAGTATCCTTAATTTCCTGTCCTAAACTACTGGGTCATGTTGCTAAGACTGTTAAAATGCTTCATGTTCCGCCAAAGAAATCTTATGCTTAGTACTGCATAAATGATCCCTTAAAATTACAGTGCAATTTTAAATTATAAAGTCACTTTAGGGTTCTTCAGTATTGAAGAGGCTGTTAAAATACTCTGTAATTCTTCAGATTACAGTGATGTTTGAGATGAGAAGTTTATTTAACTGAATAATTTTTTTTTATAGTTTAATAATCCTCTTTCTTGCTTGTATTTGCCTGCCTAGCATTCTCCTTTTAATTACAGAACTAAACTTTCCAAAGGGTTCAAATAATTGATGAGAGGCAGCCTTATTTTTCAAAAAAATCTGAAGGAATTAAGAGCTGACAGGTACTTTTTGAAGTTTTTTGTGCACCTTCTTTTATGGAAAATGAGCATCTGTCTCCACAAAATTATTCATTGTCATTGCAGGTTCATGGCCAAGCCGTGCCATCTTGAGTAAAATAATAATCAGGCATTTTTATTTTAGGTTTCATTTGGTGATTTAAAGTATGTTTAATTTTGTGCCAAAATACTAAAACTTTCAATTGGGGTAAAGACTAGATTCTAGCCAGTGTCCGCTGAAGTAATTGCTTAGAGTGTAGTTACCAACACTTAATTATGAATTGAGTACTCTCTTCCCCTCTCTTTTTTAGCAAGTAATAGGATTTTTCTTTGTCTGCATGAACTCACCTTATTGAAGGGACTTATCCTTGAATTCTAGGGTGATGTTTTTATGTACTATGGCCTGCAAAACTTCTATCAAAACCACCGTCGATACGTGATATCAAGAAGTGATGGGCAATTGTTGGGTCGAAATGTGAATGTAAGTTTTCTTCTTCATATTATGAGATCGTGAGTCTTTCCATCAGGTGCATCTTTGGCCATATGGAGAGCTAACAAGGCGTAACTGTAAGTGTGTTAAGATGGCTCTAGGGAATAATAAGAAGGTACAGATTTTCAGTTTGGTCTCTGCTTTTATGATTGTTAGGGCCATTATGTCTAATAAGTTAATAGGAGAGAAAGATTGATGGGATAAATAAAAGATGTCAGTCCAGTGTTGCAGTTCTCAAACCTGCACCTTGTAGGGATGCTGATTAAAAATACATTGTCCTTTTCAAATAAATTTACAGAAAGCTTTTCCTTCTAGTGTTTTCAGTCTTAGCCAGAAATGTTTTAAGCTGTGCTTTTATTATAGGGTTAGGGAATTAAGTTATTCTAAGTCTTTCATTTTGCCATCTGGCTTTGGAAGCAGACAAGGAGCAGGAAAAGGTTTATGGTGAAATAAGTGATCATGTAGCATTCTCAGTATGCAACTTAGAGGTCTAAAGAGGAGGCTAGACAGCATCACCTGCAGCAAGCCTGCATAAGGAAATTGGAGAATGCAATCATTGCATTCAGTTTTTTTACTTACAAATCTAAAACTTGTTTTCTTTGGCTTAAAAGTAGCATTTCTTAATATACACACAGTCCACACACTGTCCTCTCAGTACCTATGATGATTGTGCCATAATAATCTGTTTTTTCTATAAAATGCTTCTCGTAACTCTCAAGCCATGTTCCCCGTTGTCGTGGTTTAACCCCAGTCAGCAACTAAGCACCACGCAGCTGCTTCCCCCTCCCCCCTCCCAGTGGGGTGAGGAGGAGGACTGGGGAAAAAAGTAAAACTCATAGGTTGAGATAAGAACAGTTTAATAACTACAGTAAAATATAATACTAACAATAGTAATAATGAAATATAGTAATAATAATAGTAATGAAAAGGAATATAACAAAAAAAGGCGGGGGGGGAACCAGTGATGCACAATGCAGTTGCTCACCACCCGCTGACCGATGCCAGAGCCACGATCCGCACCTCCCGGCCAACTCCCCCCTGTTTATATACTGGGCATGACGTTCCATGGTATGGAATACCCCTTTGGCTAGTTCAGGTCAGCTGTCCTGGCTATGCTCCCTCCCAGCTTCTTGTGCACCTGCTTGCTGGCAGAGCATGGGAAACTGAAAAATCCTTGGCTTAAGATAAGCACTACTTAGCAACAACTAAAACATCAGCGTGTTATCAACATTATTCTCACACTAAATCCAAAACACAGCACTGTACCAGCTACTCTATTTATAGATAGAAATATAAAATAGAAATTAACTCTATCCCAGCCGAAACCAGGACACCCATACAAACAAAACCCCCAGGTTCTGTGCCTGATTGTTCTGTGACCTTGAATGCAGATTCAGAAGAGCTACTGCGCGCCCTTCAGCACCTACCGAAATGGGACGCCCATGGCTCCGTGCGGTGCTATTGCCAACAGCATATTCAATGGTAAGTAGGTACCTTCCACATCTGCCTTACTAATTTCCACTTGAAACTATTCTGTTACCCCAATCCAGCTGAGTCCTGATATTGCAAGGTCTCCGTCTTTCTCCCACAAAAGGTTTTGTTTGGAGGTGCTACTGTGGTGAATATGGGGCTCTGCTTCCTACTGTTCAGTAACTTGCCCCTCATTTTGAAACTGAGGAAGATTTTTCATTTAGTAAGGCCCTCTTCAATGTGAGTATACAACAGGACTGAGGAATTGAGTCCCTGGTGAAATAAGAAACGATGATACAACAGATTTAGTGTACTTCCTTGCTAAAAAATACATTCTTGTACAGTGATGGGAGAGCCCAGATTCTGCTTTCCCACAGTGGTGTGCTTAGAAGGAGGTGACATGTTCTTCACATTGGTTTGGACCTTTGGATCTATGCAGTTGCATTTTGTTCTTTGAATGCGGGAAGCATACATAGTCTTACTCAATTCGATCCCAGGTTTGATCTTGTTTGTAGTAACCTAGTGGGCATAATCTGCCTATGAGTACATTTAGGCTGAAACCTAGAGGGCTCCTAGCCATGAATACTGGCAGATTTCAGAATGGATTTATTTGGGAGGAAAGGAGACAGAAAACTTCTACAGACTTTTCTCCCCTACCCCATCCTTTTTGTGTGCCACCCCCCCCCCCCTTTTTTTAAACCTGTTCCATGCAGCAGTTTTTGGCAATGCAGCAGCTGTTTTGAAGCAGCTGAGCCACCCACACCAGAGGACTTGCGAAGGGCAGCTGCATTCAGTAACTTCTAGATCCATTTGATTTTCATATGCCTGTGCGCCCACCTGCTCCCCTGGAAGTCTGATTTACTGGACTGGGCTCAGACCTAGACCAGCAAAGCTACCTGCGTGCAGTCCACACTGTTCTGCAGCCCTGGCTGCAGGACAGAATGCTCCAGCAGAGAACTAGAAATAGTAAGATTTTAAAATGCTGAGGGTAAACCTCCCAGTGTCTGCCTTTGCACCTGTCCTTAGTGCACAGTATGACGAAAGGTTCCAGCTGCTGGTGATGTGGGGGAAGGGGGTGATGTCCGAATTCCCCCTCTGGTAGCTGCTTTCTGTCCCTCTGCTGTGAAAGAGGGTGGTTGCCATTCACTTTTGACAGTTTAGCCGGTTGTCTAATTGCTCTGTAATCTTGTTTTGTAAAATGAGGAAGATGGCCAAGTTCCTGCCATGGGAAAGGTTTTTAACCAAAACTAGCAGGTAAGGGAGCAGTCAGACAAGCAGTTAAGCAGGCAGAGCTCAGAGAATTGCAACTCCTGTTAATAAACTAGTGACAAACAGCTGGGGAGGTAGTGGAGCACAGAATAATCACTAACTCAGAAGAGTGTGTCTGAGCCTTAAGGAGCTGTGTGAACACAGGTTTTGTAGCAGGATGAAAAAAAGTATGTTTTCATTGATGCTCATGCAGTTGAGTTGTGTTTTTCATGTTTCCTAAAAAGCAGCCCCTCCCCATCTATATCATCTAACTATCCCTGCCTGTCATCTCATTGGCTGCCTAGGTATTTACATAGATGTTAATGAGACCTATAATGTTTTTGCCTTATGTTAAACTAATCTAAGTAGGAAGATATAATGGATAAAAACAAGTGCTTTTTGCCCACCGAAACAGGATGGCACGGTTAAGCACAATTTTAACTAAATGTTTTTTGATTGAAGGAAGTGTTCATGTCCAAGTTGGTAGACAAGGTCTAATTAGCATAAAACCAAAGCAAAATTTTCTCCAAAGGATCATGGATTCCCTTGATTGTGATTTCACCTCTCCCCTGTTCCCTGAAAACATGTTATATATAGCAAAGCAATCAGTTCAGGACAACTGTCAAAGAAATTCTAGGGAAAACGAACTAGGAGAGTAACTTCTGTAACTAGCTAGAGAGCTCCAAAAGTGCTTTTGAAAGAAGTTAGTCACACAGGAGTTGATGGACCTGAGATACCTGCACATATTTCTACACAGGGATTCAAGAGGATTACTGGTAGGAGCATGTTCAGTCTTTAAAACTTCAGCAGTTCTAAGGCTCTGGAACCTTAATTCTTCTTGTGGCTGTGTGCTTCTACAGTGCTCTGTACACAGTTGTGATGAAACCTTTCCCAGGATTTTCTTTTGTTTTCTATTCACTTGAAGGATGCTTCAGTGTGGCAGTTTTTGTTAGTCATGCTGGTGATTAGAATGACTGTCTTTTACTCATACATATTGCTGCTTGTATTCCCTGCAGATACTATCGATCTTTTTTACAATCTTAACTCATCTGTTATGCAAGTACCACTGCTGAAGACTGGAAACAGTTGGTGGACAGATAAAAATGTGAAATTTCGTAATCCAAAATCACACAATCTCTCTTCTGCATTTGCAGGTAAGAATGGTTCCACTGGTATTCCTTATTTTTCAATGGCTTCCCTACCTCCCCCCCCGGTGTGTGAGGGTCTCCCATTCTGAGACAAATTGCCTTTGGGCAAAATACCTCCCAAAGCAGGTTGGAGAAGCAGCTTTAGAGGGTGACTGAGAGCAGAAGACCCAAAATATCACTTTTTTTTTTTTTTTTAATCACTGACCACAGAAATTGGGAGAAAGTGGTTTTGGAAGACTGAAGTTAGCCTACGTCAACACCCTTCTGTATAGTTTTTTGTAAAGCTTAATCTGTCCAGAGAAAGCAAGGATGCAGTCACTTTATTTTTTCCTATTGAAAATGTCTATGAAGGAGAATTGCATGTCACATCTTTCCTTCTTCATGCCTTTGCAGATTCTTAGGCAGTTGTGAGACAAGTGAGACTGCCATTGTCACTAGTTCTTTCAAACAGCTGTTTCCTAGGACTGTTTCTTTGTTATGGTTGATCTGTATTGAAGTGGAACTAAAAGCTCCCTATTCTGGATCAGGGCAGTGCTGTGCTGGATGCAATATGCAAGAGTTAATTATCTAAGTCGTTTTCATATGACAGATTCTAAATATCATAGGCTGTGCCGTTAGACTGCAAAAGGTGCCTTTCTGGTTGTACAGGAATAAACTAATGTATAAAAATGAAGGCAAGCTCCTCATTATAGAGAGCACGTTGCTTGCTGAAGAGGCAAGAACCCAGAATGAACAATATTTTCATTTGTTCAAGTCACTGTTTTTCTTGTGCTTGAAGTTTCTAATGTGTGGCAACCCCTGGGTACTGTTAAACTCTGTTCATTCATGTTTGAGGTAAGTGGAGATGCTTGGGTGAAACGTGTTATCTAGCATATATAATTTTTCAATACTGGACAGAGTCTTGTGTCTTTTTCATATCTCATATTCTGTGTTGGTTGCGGGTAGGCCAGAAGTTAGTCACCGACCACTGTTTTTACTGACAGTATGTCTTCCCTGGTTTCTTTCTTTTTCATCAGGGACAGAAAGACCTCCTTACTGGCATAAACCAGTATATTTGTTAGATGAGGAAGATGAAAGGAACAACGGCTATGTAAATGACGACTTCATTATCTGGATGCGAGTGTCAGCCTTTGCTACATTCAGAAATCTTTACCGTCGTGTCAGACGGATAAGGCAGTTTGCGGATGGCCTCCCAGCAGGGAATTACACTTTTCGTATTTCCTATAGTATCCTTTCATATTATCCAAGACTATTAGTTACGATGAGATGGAAGTGGATGGAGCTTTGTATAGTAAAACGGCAAAGAAACTGAGCAAAACACCCCAAACTAAATCACCTTGAAAAGACCTAGTTTTGAGGGTGATGAGACATGACAAGTGGATTTTCTTTAGCCCGTGCAGATGGAGTTAAGACATGTTACTCAAATGGCAGCACATGACTTTGGAGTTTACTTCTGAGGGGGCTACTTTTGGCTGGAGACAGCACATGGGAGCTTTACACAAAGGGTAAAACTGAAGAGTGGGAACCTGAAGAGATGGTTGAAGATGTTGTTTTAGCTGAAATATTTAGTAGTGGCCTAATCAGATGTGTAGACACCCTTACTGGGATGCACAAAGTGCCAGAGGTATCCCTGCCGTGGAGAGCTGTGCGGGATGCCTGTGTCAGCAGAGCCCTCTGGCGGATTTGGGCCTTGTGCTGACAGGAACTTTTGTGCTGGTGAAAATGCACTCTCACACTGAACAGGGTGAACTTTGCTGACTAAAGCACTTGTTTTGTCAGCAGGAGTTATGTCAAGATGACTATAAATTTCTCTTCTCTCTCAGCCGACAGAGCTATGATTTTAAATGTTGTAGCACAGTTCTATTCTGAAAGCTTCCACGTGGAGAGGTGAAAGGTAAAATCATGTAACGTTCTGGGTAGACAACATATTAGGTAGAGGTGAGCACTTCCCCTCAGGGAGAATATGTGGAGTATCATCATGATAAGCTGCCCAAAAGGCTCATTTTCAACTGAGTTTTCATAGCAAATTAACACACTAGCAGTTACATAAATTATGAATCTGAAATGTGTAATGTAAAAAAAAAAGTATTTCCATGTTCACACAGAGACTATCTAAAATAACTGGATTTCTTACCACCAGCTGCTACTGGGTTTTTGGACCCAGAATAGGAGAGACATCACAGATCAGTTAAAGGAATTTTTGCAGCAAATGCAGATGGAAAGGTTTTTATGCCTTGGAAAGGTTTTGAGCATTTACCACTACATTTTCTCCTCCTGGAAATAATGTAAACTTTGTTAGTGAAACCTTAACATCCTTCTATCAGATTTCCCTGTTACCAAATTCAAGGGGAGGAAGCATGTGATTCTTTCAACCGTGGTATGGAGCGGAGGAAGTAACCCATTCCTGGGAATTGCCTACGTGGTCTCTGGCACAGCAGCAACGCTGACAGGTTTTGTCATAACTGCCATCCACTTAAAGCTCAGAAAAAAGAAAACATACTTTCAGAAGTAATAAGGTTCCCTGGCTTTCTGAACAAAGGCAAAGGTGTGCTGTGAACAAAGAACATGCAGCACAGACCTTTCATTCTTTCCCCTGAGCTCTGGATGTGTTTCAGTAACAGGTTTGGTGAACGTAAGCAAATTGAGGGGCAGTGCTATTCCATCATCCAAAACCAAACTTACCTGAGGCTGCATTCTTATTAATGTATGTGTGTTCCTAAATTTGTTTCCTAGGAAACTTGTAGTGAAATGAGCTTCAAACAACAGATAGTGTAGTGGGTTAGAATTGCAATGGCAAAGAAATTATATGGTTCTAATGTCTGGCCAGAAGTAAGGGTCCATATTCATTTCTTACTCAGCCATTAATTCAGACAGTATTTTTCTTGACTTAAATGGAGCTTTGGATGGGTAAAAAGTGAGGTCTTGATCCAACAAAATGCTTAAGCAGGTAGAACTTGGTGCTAAAATCTGTTTGTGGGCCACATGCGTGGGCTGAATGGCTTGGCTTACGTTTTATATACCTTTATATACCTTTTTCAGCTATCCTGAAAAAGCAACCAATTTAGCGCAGCATATTCATCACAGTTTTATACTCAAGTTATGATTGAATACAGCGCATTTTTTAGGAGTTTGGAGTTTGTTTAAACCCAATTTATTGGTTTTATCTAGAGATAAAACTACTATCTACTGAGACTAACCTGCAAAGATAGAGGGCATCAAAACACTGATTTACATTTTTTAAAATTATGATTTAATAGAAAGCTTAAATTTAAAACTCCCTTAATACTAAACATCTTAGCAGAAACATCTACCTAATATAACTATTAGGCCATAATTGCAGTCCTACCTACCCGACCCTTCCACGCAAAAGTTCACAGACTTATGTGACATGAAATGTCTCTTCCCCTTTCAAGCCCCCATTTCTGTGGTGTGGTGACTTATTGTCAATAGAAAACAAAGCATCAGAAAATCTGCCAACTTAATTTTCAGAAAGTAAACACTGCAGTTCGTGAATAGGCTTATCAATTTTCATGTTTCATGTTCAAAATTTTACACATTTAGGAGTTATTTCCAGTCTCTCACAAAATGTAGGAAGAGCACGGAAGAATTTAGGTCAAGTATACCATGGTACATCCAAATTTTTTTAAATAATTGTTCTGTTGCAAAAGTGCAAATGGAATAAAATACTTTAATTCCTTTGTAAGTATTCTGTGTGCCTTACCTCCCCCTCCCCTAAAAAAACCTCCACACTAAACAAGAAAGAAATCACAGACTAGAGCAAGAGAAGGGAATGCGGCACAGGGAGGCTGTGTGCCACTCTCAAGGACACCCCCCGTCTGCTTTTAAAAGTGTCTCAGGCACTTAGGAGCTCGTGACCTTTGACAGATGGCCTCTGGTGAATCTGTTTGCAGCCACAGAAGGTACTGTTTCCATTAATCTCTGCTTCATAATTGTGCCATGAGCAGCAGAAGGGGTGCTGCTCATGTTCACAGCCCAGCCTGTTAGTACAATTTCGCTCCATCAATGGTTTATGCTGACCTGCTGGGCTAAGGTGGGTGGCCCCGTCTGCTCTTCCTCGTTGGGGCCAGTCACGTCCATCAGAAAGCTGTAGAAACGGGGTTCCAGTATTTCAAACCCTTGCATCTAAATCTGTCAGGAGATGTGGGAGAATCCTACCCCTCACTGCACCGGACAAGACAGAGCATGAAGCAGTACGTTTTGCAATGCTTAAGCTCATTAGTCTAAGTCACTTTTAACAATGAGACGTGCTCCTAAACCTTTTCAGTCCTTTTGAAAATGTAATCCCATGCAGCCGTCTGGAAAGCCCTGATGGGAGTTGCTGCCAAAGCTGAACTTAGGATTTCTGGCTCCAAACAGACCACAGGAGCCTCTTTCTTTTTCTCTTTCTTCTTTCCTTCTTTTTTTTTTTTTTTTTTTTTTTTTTTAAATCCTCCAAGAAACTGACTTTCAGGAAATGATATGTCATCTGGGTGGTTAAATCACAGTGCAGTTGTCACTGAAGTCTCTGGTAAAAATGTTAGTAAAAGGAGACTGAATAATGAGGTATGTATTTCAGTGAGTCAGTGTCTACCAGTAAAAAAACTTATTTAGAAAACACAGTCTAGCAAGTAGTGCCCATTATCTCCCAGAGGTTTGTGCAAGAACCTCTTCTCTTGAAATGTATGTTGTCTTCAAACCCCTCCACAGGGAAAACCTGTCTTCAAACAAATCTTCCTCTTTCTGTTATTCCGGAAGTTGTCTAAGTCTTTGTTTATAAACCCAAAACCTCTTTTTCATCTTACTGCAGCTTTAAACACATCTTACATCTTTCTTGTACCCTCTGAACAATGTCCTTGGAAGCTGCTGCTGGGGCTCTGGCAGTTACTGTTGTTAACTCGGAGCAGCTCTGCAGTGTCTGTCTTGTCATTCAGGATTGTGCTGCCCAGACCGGAGGAACGGGAATGGCAGTTCTGATGAACTACTCCCAGCAGATGGAATCTGCCTTGCTCAAAAGGGTGGAAAATAAGTTTTAGCAACCTCCTTACACTGCCTTTTGTGCCAGTGCTACAGCTATGCTGTTGGTCTGCCCCTTGTGCCAGAGCTTGCATGAATGTGCCTTTTCAAGAAAATTTTGTAGGTGTGTTCCTCAGTGCCCACATTGGGGAATACTCCTCTACCTATATGAAATGTTTATTGGAATTGTTTTATGCTGCTGCTGCCTTATTCCCTTGTGTGCAGGGGCTGAACAGAAGTGAGAGCCCTGGCTGAAGGATTGGCCTAACATACAGAAAGACAGTAAAAGCCATCATTAACTGCTCCTTGTTGTGGCATGTCTCAGGGGATTGTCCCCTTTTGTCGGCTGCTGATACCAGCAGGAAGCATGATTCCAGACAAAAATCCAGTGTGATTTTGAATTAATTTATTCTGGCTATTAGGAGATTGTTAAGTCAAATTCATCAGGGAAAGCACACTGAGATTTGGAGAGCAAAGGTATGAAGGAACCAGAGATGTTGCACTTCTACTGAGGTACAAATTGCTTTTAGAATACCTGGAGTGTCATGACAAATACTGTGTCTTTGGCATGGCACTGTTTTTGCCTTGCATGTTCAATTTTATGAATTAAGATTATGTGTCTTGAGTAAAGAAAAAAAAATAAAGCTTTGGTAAAACTTTTCAAAATTGAATTTTAATTAGCTTATCTATAAAGCATACTTCCACCAATAGTAAGTGGGCCTTTTTCTATGAGAGATTAATTTATGTAGACAGGTCAATTCAGTACAAAGATGTCCAGGTTTAAGATTGCTGAATGAAATTAAGAGCTGTACCTGGGAAGTGTAAGTCAACAGCACCACTGAGAGTGCTACATCACTAAGCCATAAAAGACTTATTGCCATTATTTGTAGTATTTTGGCATATCAAAATTAGTAAATTGGTTGAATCCCTTTCCTACAGATGCCAGTCCTTCAGAAAATAGCAAAATACTAAAAAAAGTATTTTTTGCTTTCAAAGGAAAACACTAATTCCTTTGTTACTGCTACTTTTGAAGCCTTATCTTGCATCATTGCTGTATATTCAGTCCCTTTGAGCTGATGGAACTTTGCCTATTTCCTTCACTCTCAAAAAAAGAAGGATGCATGTCAGAAATGGGGTTTAAGTTTGGTGGACCGAAATTAATGATATCAGAGATGCTTAAAGTACTAGAAAGTGCATTTTTTTCTTTTCTTTTCCCCATCTTTTTTCTAGAACAGATAAATAAAAGAGGACATTATTTATACAATTTTTTTCTTTTGGGGAGTGGATATTTAATAAATGGAAAACTGGACAAAGGATTCCTGTTAGTAGATGTAATCTAAATTTTTATGGTAAACAGGGACTAAAACAGGTGAGCTAAATGGGATGTAAGTTTCTGTGGGTTTTTTTTTAATATAGGTTTTCATTTGTAATTTTGAAGATGACAGTTATACATGGGAACGTTTTATCTTCTGTAGTTCTGTAGTTCAGTTTTAACAGTGGCAAAAATATCTGGAGGTGAAAAGATCCCATTATTATGAAAAACTTATATGCAATTTAAATCTCATTTCTAAATTACAGGGAGGTAGAAGAGAGCGCTGTATTTTAATGTCAAAAACTGGTGTACTACTTTTGGTTACCAGCTCCCTTTAGGATTTAATTTCATTAATGGGATATATATCTATATCTAGAGACATAAAAGTGAAACAGGAGTTACAGGATATTTCAGTAGCACTTCAGTTACAGAATTTTTCCAAGTCTTTTTCAGGCTTTACACTTTCATGCATATATGTCCAGTATCTGTCTGCCTTGGTTGGTTTTTCTGTGTTCTAAACATAGATATTTGCTTAACTCATCTAAAAATAAAGGGATGAGTCCTTCATGTGAAACAGATTAGCATGATCACAGACCTATAGAATCTGGAAAAATTAGTTACATGCTGCATCTATTTTATATAAACAGCTGTGTTGCATGGAGATTATTAATAATAGTGTTTGGATGGGGTGCCATGTATTTTAATGACGCATTACAGTGTAAAAGCTTTTTCTCCTTCCTCTGAGAAATCAAACTAATACCAGAGTAAAGTCAAAGATAGCAATTCAGGGAAGGGAGGGCTTGGAAAGTTTTGATAGTGTAAAGAGAGATTGCATACCAATTTGGATTTAAGTTTAGATCTAAAACAGGAGAAAGCGGTTGCTTGTCACATGATAAGGTGCTGTCTTCCTCAGTTGGGAGCAGTATGGTATGAGAGAGCGAGCTGATTTGAGAGAAACCTATAATCACACAAGGAGGGAGAATAGTGGAAGGGGCAAAGTACTTTTTCTGCTCTTGGATATGGAGGCAAAGAAATTTGGCTGAGCTGCTTAAGATGACAGCATACACTGACATGTGATCTGGAAAGCCCATATGATTTTGGGGAGCAGCCAAGTTAAGTAAAAAAATTTCTAGTTTTTCAATTGAAAGTACACACTCTCTGAACTACGGTGCATAGTTTTTGAGCTAAGGTGTTTTGACTCAGTTCTCTCTAATTGCATTATTCCCTACAATTCCAAGAACAATTTTGTTACGAGCCGGGAGTGCCTTGGGCAGCTGCCTTTGCTTTGGTGGCCTCTTGTTTGCAAGAGAGGAATTGTTGAGCAGTTCTTGTTTGCTCTGTGTCCCGCTTTCTCCCCAGGCTATGGGAAGCCAGGCAGAAGAAAGGTGGGGCTTGTTTGGCTTTTGCTTACATTCATGAGTGCCTGAAAAAAGTTTTATCCCTTTCCCCACATAGCCAACTAGGAGAGGAAAAGGACAATAAGGCTGATTCTGGTCCAGTGCAAGTAGAGGTAATATTTAAATGATATCAAATGGTAATTGCCATAGGTAAAGAAATCAGAATAGCTTATACCCTGGAAAGCTTGTATTTCAGACAGCTCTAATCAAAATATCCGTGTATCTACTGAGTATGTACTATGTACTCTGCTGGCAAACAAGTATGAAACGATGAAAAAAGGCCATTTAGTTATACTCCCACTCAATTGCATCCATTTGCATTAAAGTGCCTAAAATGATCTCTTTCAAAGTGAAACAATTAAAAAAACTTGTGAAAAAACGAAGTCTTCTACTGTGTCAGACCCAGCTACCCAAAGTTATTTGCCTTTTTCCCCATGATGATTCCTGTGTGTTATGAGAAACTGTTCCATTAACAGCTCTGTTAATCCAGTTATAATACTGGGGGATTCAGGGTTTAAGATTAGGTTAAAAGTTATTGAGGTTTCTCAAATAACTTCTATGAATCCCTGGGCTTTCTATGGACTGTATTATTAGTGACAATAAACCTGAAAACACTGGAAAAAAGAAATGTGTCAAAAACCCCAGAACGGTTAAAAGAAAAAGGGAAGGAAGTAGTATCTGCCCGTAGCCCCAGTTGTCACAATGAGTTGACATTTGGGGGGCATGTACTGAGCCACTGTCGCTGCCTCTGAGGTAAAATGTGGCAGTTATTTGAGAGTGCAAGAGAGAGGCATCACAACAGCTCAGGACAATAATAACATCTGCAGTTAATAACACGCCTCCCCACAGTGGGTGTGCCAAGAAATCTGTCACGGTGGCAGAGGACAATGGGACCGTGTCCCCCAACGCTGGGCGGAAGCAGTGATTTAACACTGGACGCCAAGGAAACGCGCCAGTGGTGCTTCATCCTGGTGGGTGGCAGGGTGTGTTTCGAAGTCGTGTAATGAGGTTACAGTCCCTGCATGGGCTGGCTTTTGCTGGCCTGCGTTGTGCCATCCAAAAGTGGGACATCCAGAAGGAGTTTGAGACCACTCCCAGGTGTTTGCTGAAAGCAGTGTGTGCTGCCAGGACGTCTCTACGGCTTGCTATGCTTCTGACCTCTGTAGTGGTCTGAGTTGCCTGCAGAGTTAAAGTACGGAAATGTAGAAAAGGTAAGGGAGCGGGAAGAGCACCAAGGTAGTGCTGTGTGCAGTTTGTCTATTTTGGAGGCTGACAAAATGAGGTACAGTCGTAAGAAAAGCAGCCCATGGACAAATCAAGTGGTGGCACGAGTGCTTTTGCTGATCTGTCTTGGTTCAGATCCTGGGAATTTTATTTACAAACAGAATTTAGGCAGTAAGAGACTTTTGAAGTACTGTCAGTTTTGTGAAAGAGGGGCTTTGCTTCAGCTTTTACTTTGGTTCTGTGCTCAGTGTGTTGCTTTGACTGCAGCAGTGTTACTTTAAATTAAAGTCACTAAAACTAAAAATAATAAAAGAATAATCAGTGAGTCATCAGCTACACCTTACAAGAATTAGAAGGCCTAAAAAGCAGATAGGTTTCTGCATCTAAGGTCTTTCATAGTATTACCTTCTGATGACTAATAGGCCATGGCTGGAGATTGGCCATTGGAATCCAGGACTGACAAACATCGGTGGTGTTCACATGTAATTTTGGTGTCAGACATTCCTGTTTTGACTGAGCAAAACAAAGCACAGGTTTTTATTTGATGAGTTCGGTAAAGAAAAAAAATCCAGTGCTTATAGTCAAATTTCTATGTTTAAAGCTCGGTGTTGCTGGGTCTCGTGTGAGATCCAGCAATGATCACAGAAGGTCTTTGAACAAGCTTTCTTCATGCACTGTCATTTCTGGCTTTGCAGTTAATCATAAAAAAAGGCATTGATCCTGAATGAAGTTGATGAGCGAATAAGTAAAGCTATAGATAAGATTTTATCTCTGCATATTTTTGTTACTGATAAAATGAATTAAATACAAGAATTGCTTAACAGATGTATAAACTGTAATTGTGCCAATGGGTTTTAGGCTGTAGCTTGAGGAATTTATCATTCAGATTTCTAAGTTCATAACTTTACCTCAGGCAACCAGTGGAAAGCCAAGTCTTAACTAAAAAGGTCAAGAGTTGCTTTTCAAAGGGAGGTGAGAAAATTAGAAGGCAGAGCACAAGCCTGTTGGGCATTTTCATAATTTTTGGATTTTGGGGGGTTTTGATTGAAATGGAATGTCTCACACAGCATAAGTAAATAGGCTAAGTTTTTTAATTTTGGATTTGCCCTGAAACTTACTTGTTTTGTCAGGAATTCTCCTATCTACCTAACAGGTAATAGTGATCATGTCATAGAAAGAAATGAAGTATGAATGTGTCAGGTGTAATTTTAAGTGTTCTCAGCTGTTGAAAGATTATTTCCCATAATGACTTCAATTCAGTAATGCTGAGTTGTAGGGAAAAAATGTTCACTTCCTACAGGGGGGGTATAATTTTAAAGTTTCAGGAACATACCAAAGTTAATTGAGTTGTCCCCATTTTGGGTCCTTGGCTTTACTTCTTTTGTAAGAGGCGGACCAGTAGCTCTTAAGCAAGGAGGTTATATAGAGGTAGCCTGAGCTGTGTATTTGTAACATTGTCTGCACTCTGTCTTGTTCACTTGCTATGTCATAAAACTTGTAAAACCTGTAACATCATTGACATGTTGGCAGGTTTTCCTCAGCCAAACGTTCCTCAAAAGTTATTGGGGGGGGGGGGAATACAGGCAGGCAGAGCATGATTTCCTTAGAAATTGATGGAAAAGGAAAGCCTTGTATTCAAGTCTTTAGCATATTTGTTCTTTAGACTTCACTGTGCTGAGAGTAAAAACACTTGCTCTTGTAGGAAAAGGTGGTTGGTTGATGCTGGCCTTGCCCAAAACTTACACTTTCTTAATGGGACGGACATAACAGTGGGGAAGAAACTGGGATCTTCTTAGCCCCTCCCTGCAAGGTAAGTTTTGTCAGATGAAAGACTTAAGAAATTCAGGAGCTGTCGGCAAGTGGCGTTCGTTCCCCTGAGGTGCGGCTGACCATTACCGCACACCGGAACAGGGTGTCCTGTAGGTGCCCCCTTTCAGAGATGAGTTGCAGATTATCTCCTTCCAGTTTATCTGGCACAACCCGTGCATGTTTCTGGCGGTAGGATCCTTTGCCATCCTCCTGCTTCTCGCCGGTTTGGCCAGCGTACCTTTATTTTGGTTAATTTGCGAGTTCTTGCCCGCCGCGCTGCCACAGCCAGCTGAGCCGTCTGGGCCGGCGCTGTCGCCAGGGGTCGGGTTCTCGCGCTGATCGGCGGGGGCCTGAGCCAATTGGTGAGCAGCGGCCGGGAGGAGGGTTGCTCATTGCAGCCAATGGGGCCCCGAGGAGCTGAGGGGGTGGGACTGACTGCTCGCGGCTCTGGAGTGGCGTACCTCGAGCAAGTGGAGGCGGGCGGTTGAGCGCGCGGCTAACCGCAGCTCGCGATCGGCGCATGGGGTGGCAACGGCCGGCGTGTGGCTGCGCGGGCGCCCTCAGCCCGCCGGGGCCCTCTGCGCTGCTGGGCCCCGCTGTTCGGCCCGGCCTGAGGTGAGAGGACACTGCCACCGACGCGCCGTCACCGGGTCAGGGAGCGGGCTGTGGTTGCAGCAGGGCCGAGGCAGGCTTGGTGCTTGCAGCTGCTGGGCCCGAGGGACTTGACATGCTCCCTGTGGGCTTTCCCGGGGACGTGTATTTGTGAAAACGCGGCCTCATCACACTGGATCCAGAAAGCGCTCTTTGAAGCTGGTGCTTTTGGTGGTGCTTTCTCCGTGTTACTTTTGCCAGCATGGCTGGCAGCTGCGAGTCTGGGTCTCACCTGAACCTGCAGTGGAGTGCTTGTTATGTGCCGAACACTTTGCGCTTCTGTACCAGGGCTCACAAGTCTCCCACACAGGAATCTGTGATAGTTGTAGCCTTAGAAGAGATGCCAGTGTTGGATCAAACCTGCTTTAGCACTATGTCTATATGAACAGAGTACCGGTTGTTTCTCTTTTATTTCTTTTTGCATTTATTCGTATGGTCAGACAACAGCTTTTTTGGACCTTCTGTGTATGAACAGCCCTTGTGAAAGCAAGCCCAGAGACCCCCAAATCACAGGTAGCAGTGGGCAAAATTGGTAGCATATGAACAACCTTGAGTGGGTCCATCTAGCATGGTACTGTCTTCCAATACCAGCTATGAGCGAGGAAGGGGTAAAAACAAGGCAAATACAAGATGATAGGATGTGACAACTGCATCCCAACCAATGCACCGTGTCTAATCTTGTATCTTCTAAGTTGAGATTTACATCACTAAATCAACATGTGTGCATCCATTTCAGCTGTTCCAGATGCCTTTATATGAAAGAGGCACATTTGGACACAATTTATTCATTACTAGAAAGAACATAATCAGGGAAATTGTTTTGTTTTGTAAGCCTAAAAAACCGTATGCTTCCCTCCAACTCAGTTCACACATAACATGTGTGATCCTCACTGATCAATAAAGTGCCTGAGAGGAAAATGCTGGATTGATCCTGGCATTTGCCAGGCATTAACGCTTTCCTTCTCTAGTAGAAAAAACAGGAAGTCTGTGGTTCACTTATTTTTGAGGCCTTTTGAATACAGTTTTCATCTGAAAATAGTTATGTTAATAAAAATATGTACAGTAATGTCTTGTAATAATAAGTATGAAATGCTTTTTTGTATAAATAGTGATGTGCTAAGCTGAATAATACCTCGCTTACTTGATATGAAAGCAAAAATTTTATTTTTCTTGTTTAAAGCTGAAATAACCCACATTCAGAATTGAGGCAATTTTAAATTTGACTCAGTAGGGTTTTTTATAAGTATTTACCATTGCATATTTAGATTATTCAATCAAAGTCTTACTTTGCTAATCAACCTCAAAGTAGCTGGTAATAGAATCCACTTGTTTTGTTTCCATGGAATTGTCAATGCTATGAAAAAATAAACTTCAGTTCATGGCAAAACCGGCTGGCAAGTGTACCGAAGAAAACCTAATTAAGACAGTGGTATTTTTATATAATTGGTTTGTACAGAAAAAATGCGGTTTCACATGCTGTTTTTCCCCAAGTTATATGAGAATAAGGGCTTGTTTTTATTTTGCAAAACTTTGTAACACTATCTTGAAATAGAACTACATCTAGCATATAACTGTATAAACAAGTATTGTAAATACATTCTTCATGCATGTGTTTATAGATAAATGATCAGTCAAAGAAAATCAACTCTAAGGTTAAATTTCTGTTTAGTTCTATATGAAGCTTCATGGTTAGAAGACATGCAAACCATCTGAGGTTATACTCAAGCAAAGTCTGAAGACACATAAAAAGGAATGCCAGGTAAGCATTTTTTTAACTACATGAATGAAGGTCTTCTGAAAATACTTGTGTTTGAACTGCAGAACTTGAAAATAGTGAATTTGTCAAATATATCTTAGAATGCAAAATGAAAGGGAAAAAAAAACCTCATTGAAATAGTGTAAAATTGTATATACAGCTCCTCGGAACTCTTATGTGTCGGTCTGCTGGCTCTGAGAAGTCCTGCATCCAAGATCCTGCAGAAGTCTGACATTTCATCGCTACTTAATTTTTCCTAAAAAAACCTTAAAGTATAATAGTGTTGTTCCCACAGGAAAACAACTTCCTCATACCCCTTTCTGTTTGCACCAACGAAGTAATTCATCACTAGCGAGAGTTTTTAAACTGTTGTTTATGAAGGAGGATTCAACTGGTATATAGTTGGACCTAGTCATTTGAACTGTTAGGCACCTATCCTGCAGACTGATAAATCAGAGAAGTCATTGGTGGTGGAGACTGACAGAAAAATAAGTGTCTCAAATGCACAGATATATATTAAGGAAAAAGATTAGCTATACCAACAAAAGATTCACTATACCAATATATGTTAGAGTCTCTTGGTGTTCAAATTCTGCTGGCATTACAGAAAACAAAAAGGTGATAGCATCCTCTACAGCTGAGAGTATGGGAGGATATATTTTTTAAATTTATTAGAGGCCTGGTATCATGACTTATGGGAAAAAAAAATCTTGGAATTATTTAATGCTAACTTAGTCATACACGTGCCTTATAAAAAGTCAAATTTGGAAATACGCACAAGTTTTGAAAGTAGTAATACAGTTGTATTTCAAGTTGTCTTGGAGGTCAACTCAGTGGGAACTCATTTTTGCAGGCAGCTTTATTAGTGCTGGATATCATGTGGCTGTTTCGTCATTGTATGAGTTTAAAATCTGATACAGATGCAAAAAACATTAAAACTTTTGGAATAATGAATAATAGTTTCAGTCTCTTGATACTGACAAATTTAGTATCTGCCACTGTTTGGAGTGGGAATACTGCCAGTGGAGGTCTAGTTTTATGAGAAAAGTTTGGTTTAATAATCAGCATTTTTTTAGTAGCTCTATGTAGGAGGCCAGTTCTTTGTGTATATGGTTTCATCTTCCTCTACTGCATTGAAAAAATGCTGTAAAATATGCATAGAGGCATAAATTACTTTTATTATTCTGTGAAAACATAATTGAAACGTCATTAGTTATAAACTGCTGTTAGGAACCGGAATTTTGTTAAGATGTTGGGTTTTTTTCCTTTATATCAAAGTACTAGATTTTGATCCCCTTTAATTTTGGAAAATGAAGATAACTGTCAAAATAACACTGTATTGTGGTTTGCTGCGATTACCAGAAAGCTGGGCTGGAAGACAACTCTGAAAATTCTGTAAGTCCATGGTGCTGGAGGAGTGGTTTGAGTGTTTGGTCTTAACCAAGTGCCCCATGGTTTATTAAAGCTATGTAACACATGCTTATAAATACCTTCAGGAATGTAAAATAATAAGCTAGGCAGCTGGCCATCTAGGCTGGTAACGGAAGGATTGATCTTAGGCAGGTATAAAAGAAGGAATGATAATAAAAAACAACCAGGACTTAGCAAGCAGGGAAAAAAAACCAACAAAAAACAATGAGGACTTACCAAGCACATGGAAAAAAAAATTTAAAAAAAACCAAACCCTTTTCGAAGTTACAACAGAACTTCCTTGGAGCCTGTTGTATGTTCAGCCCCTGTCATATATTGCCCGGGCAGATTCTGAGACCTAGTTATTCCAGTGGTGTGCTGGACCTTGCCCCACTGAAATCAATATGGAAGCTGTCCTATGTTAACCTAGTTGCAAAATTGGGACCTAACATTATGTTGGGGATCTAGCTGCTGCTGCTGGGAGAGAGAATGTCCTCATCAGACATGTCACTTATTTGAAGCCTTAGAAACTTTATGGATGCAAGAGCAGGGCAGGGGGGAGCTTGCTTTTGCTTTTTGCCTGTGTTATAGCTGAAGAGTTTGTCAGTGTTTGGAAAGCTGCTCTTCACTAGTGATTAATGAACTATTATTAGTGTTTGAATCTCTGAAATAATTTTGTGTCTTGAATAATTTAAGATAGTGAGATTTATCTAGTAGGATCGAACACTGTATATTTTAAGTATGTGGTGCATGCTTATTTATATGGTGTGTATTGTGCCAGATATGACTTAAGACAGGACGCTGAGTAATTCTTTGAGGACAGTAACATGAGGTCTTTTTGGCCGCTTGTCTGAAGGAAGATGACTTTCCAGGATTATAGCTAAAATGCTCGTACGTGGGCTGAGAACTACAAACCCTATTCTGGCTACCTTTTTACATTAATGAGTTTTTAGACGCGTGCGATGCTTTCTTGTTGCTTGAAACTGAGGCTGGGAAATCTCTTAAAGTTACGAAACATTTATGTGAGCTTTACTGAAAAATGCAAGTTTTTGCTCCCAGTGAATCAGTCGTCTTGGGCAGGAGGAGACACTGGAGTAAGTTACCTTTTAAAATAGATGGCTTAGGGACTTCCTTTGGGATTTTTTTTTTTCTCCATTTTGTTTTTTGTTCCAAAATTGTCATCATAAAACCTGAAGAAAAAAGCAGAGGCTTGTTTGCAGTATTTTGTCTCAGTGTCTGGAGAATATTCTGATTTTTGTTCTGCAGATACAATCCTGAATGAATCCTGAATATATTCTAGCGTAGCTGTTTTACATACACAAATGAGTTTACATTTTTGTGTGTGTTTTACAACGCTATTATTTCTGATATAGAGTATTACTTTGTGTTCACAGCAGGAGCTAAAAACAAATCTTGAATCTCAGCAAGATTCCTGTGAATCAGAAATTTTCACTGCTGTGTCATGAGAGTGAACAATACATCACATACCAGTTCAAGACGGGTACTGTTTTCATGTCTGTATGCACTCCTGTTTAAGGTACTGCTATCTGCTAGACTGCAGTGAATGTAAATTAGACATTCCTGTTTCAGTTCCCATGCAAATTATGTAGCTTTGTGAGGGGATCCTCTGTGGGGTGGAGCTTTGAGGTAGATTTCCCTGGACCTCTACTTACAGTGAGCTCCCTAAAGAACAGAAAGGCTTTTCACTTTTCAAAAAACTGGAGCAACTTAGAAAGGAGAGAATCAAAGTTAAGGCAAAACAAAGACAGACATCATAAATCCCATGCGTTCCTGTGGTGTAGGTGTCAGCTTCGTGTCAGCGCGGTTCAGGCTTCAGTTTGGTTTTTAGGCTCAGGCTTCAGTTTGGTTTTTAGGCTTGGTTTCAGTGCTGCCTGGGTTTTGCACTTTCTAGCCTGTAGGATGCATCTCTTTGCCACTCATGTGCCGTGGTGGTATCTGTCTGCTCCTCTCCGGAGTCTGTCATCTTTACAACACCCTTTCTTAGCTTCAGTGGTAGAATTTGAAATGTAGATAATCGTAGATAATTGTAAAAGACCTTTGTTCTTATTTTTTCTGGGCAGTTTCTTTATAGTGTATTTTGTATGACAGTCCATGCTGGTTTTAAAATCTTGTACTGAGGAGTTTTCCAGTGGTTTGTCCAATTTTCATCTTTCCTTTAAATTGAGTTTACTATGGTAGACCAGAGATGACTGTTAAAAGTAAGGTTCTGTTTTCTCTCCCTTTGAAGTATGAAGGAGTATAAAATATCACTGGCCTTTTTGGTTTATTTGCATCAGGCTCTTAATTACTTTCTTTATTGCCTCTTAGAGGTATGTGTGAAACTTGTCTGCCTTTTGATCTTAAACTACAAAAACTACTACGTTAAAGGTCCTCATCATTTAAAATTCCCTCTGCTGTTTTCTTTGTAGCCATTCCTCATTTGTTCCTAATAATTGCTATGAAAAACTCTTTTTCTTGCCTCTTTAGTTCATGAAATGCAAACCAGATAGCTTTTCATGACTTTGGCAGGTAAGGAATGTCATTTAACTGTTGAAACAAGGCTTACCTTTTAAACTATTCCATCTAAGTTGATACTACAAACCTCCACTGAAAACAGGACTGCAAAATTTTGCAGTCATTGACAGGTCAGGGAGTGCAATCAGCTTTTCAAAACTATTAATATAGACATATGTATTGTGACAGTTGTTCCACTGCACTTTTTCCGCTGTCTCCCTGCTTTCCTTTCCTGAGCAGATCCGTAAGAAGCCTTGACAGAGGCTGCACTTTTATGCTTTGCTTGCACTGATGGAAATTCTTGACTAATTATGGAGCTTTTAAAAATCCATTTTATTATCTTTTCTTGAAGGAATTGAGGCTTTCTGCGCTGTCTGCTGTGCCCTCTCCTTTGCTGAAAGCATTGTGCTAATTTCAGCCAAAGTTGAAAAAGCACAGTCTTCAGGATTTTTTGTTTATTTATTTAAAAAAAAAAAAAAAAAGTGGATGGCTGGGTGAAGGAAACCCAACTGAGTGCTTCCCACTGCAGAGCAGCGGACGGAACTCACCTATGAACCTTCCATTATGCTCCAGCTGGTTGGGTATTTTGGAGGAGAGCATGCACAAGGAGACCAGAAGGTTGTATTTCACTTCCTTTAGGCTAGTAATAATACAGTGCAGCAAGCTGAGCTCTTCTCAGATGGGAATGTATTTTAGCAAATTATTTTTCCTCTCCTGTGCAAGTGCTAGGCATCTTGGTAGTAAGAAAGTTGGCATAACTCCTCCCTTTAGACAAAAAAAAAAAAAAGCATGCATTTCTTTGTGACCAGGCTTCAGTGAAGTGAGTATAGGAAGAGTATAAAGAATAAAAGGTTACAGATGCACAAGGGAGGATTTAGAATTTCTTCAACACATGAAAATCATTCCCAGCGTAGATATTTTAAGTAAGCTTATTCATACATTATGCGAAAGGATGAGGAATGCCAGGCAATATTCCCGCCCCCCCCCCCCCCCCCCCCCCCCCCCCCCCCCCCCCCCCAAAAACATGAGCAAGACATGAGAAACTGTTCCATACTTCTGCATACTTCCTTATCAGAAATCAGATTCTCATCTTGGATATCCTTTCAGCGGAGAGGCAGTTGCTCACCTGAATTACAGGTGACTTTTTTGGGTGATCCAGTCCCTTCCTATCCCACATTCACAGCCTGGTGGTTGTAAACCGTGTGACATGTACCTACAAAATTCAGGTTACAGTGGGGTAGCAACTTACTTGCCTTGGTATTACCATGATTGTTGCTGATAGCCTCCTGAAGGCTGTACAGGTAGAACCGAGTTCTAAAGTGAGATTTTTTTTTCCTTAAACCAAGTACTATTGTGTTTGCACACTGACAAAAATAAAGCTAGTAACTTTACATTGAAAGGTGGAGGGGCTTGGCTGTGTGGGACAAAGATGCTGTTGATTAACAGCTCAAAAATATGTATACCAGTATAAGTAAAATCATGTGGACTCATGACTGCTCATGCTGAGAAAAACAGCTCTGCTCTGGTGTCCGATTTACTTTCTCAGCACAGTCAGGGATTTCTGGGGAAACAAAAAAATCAGCTACTTTCTAGAAAAGAATAGCTCTAATTCTGCACATACTCTAGTTTTCATTCTTTGAAGTGCTTATACTTACAGAATATTTTGTACATATTAGATCTTTGTATCTTACATGTTAAGAGCTAATGTCCTTTCACAGGCAAAATACATTCACTTAACAGGAGTTTTTCCACACAAAAACTCTTTTCACAAGACGTTTCTCCTCTACAGGGGGAACTAATACCTGTACTAATATTCTGTAGAGCAGGCAATGGCAGTTCTACCGGTATAACAGAAAAAAATGCAAGAACCAAGTGTGTGAGAGGCGGTGTAAGATGGATGCTGAAAATTGCTTTTTTTCTTAATGTGAAACAAAGTAATTATTGGTGCAAGAACTTCAGCTGTTTATTGGTAGTGGTTTTTAATACTGCTGAGGCTTTTTGTGGGAGCAAACGAAACCTTTGCCATGATTCCCCGAGTCAGTGTGTGGCGGTGCTGAGTGGCTGTTTTGGTGCTGGAAGGTGACCAGGCAGTGAGGCACAGTCCCCCCTCAGCCGTTGTGTTCCCTGTGCCTGGAGATGCTGCAGCAGGATTCTGGCAGTTTCCAGGCACAGAAAGTGGGTCACTACTAAGTGTGGAAGTACCAATAAGCCACAGTAGTAGTAGGCAGTCGTGCTGCTGGACATCCCGCTTTCCAGGTGAGACACTAAAACAAAGTCTGACCATTTTTCCTTACAAGAGCTTTAGCTTAACTTCATTACCAAATCCTACTTCTTGGTAACTTCTCCTAATAATAGGTACAGCGTTTAAACACCTAAGTGGTGCGGTCTACTTCAGAGGTGGGTAAAGTGACGAAGCATTGTTGTCAGTAACAAGGCTGCCTTTGGGTTTTTTGATGCAGAAAAAAAAAAATCTTCACACAATTACTGAAGGTACAGCAGTACAGACCGTATCTTTGAATCTACTTGTGAGAGGTTATAAAGTAAACCTATAGAATGGGTTGAGATAGACCTATTTCTGTGCCTTCTGAAGGAATATTTTAATTAATCATCCATGCCTTTGTATCAGCTGTTTTAGATGTGCATCAGATGTTTCATACATAAAGCATGGATTCTTTTTTACTAATAAAATTCAACTTTTTTTGCCTTTGTTTCAGAAAGACTCATGTACTAGAATAGTCCCATATGAAGGAGCTTTTCTGAGCGGAACGGATCCTGGCACTGAGCCCGTTGTCACCAAAAGCTGGTTTTGGAGAGCTAAAATCTTGTGAGGCTGCAGGCTGTTCAGGAGCAAGGCAAGTGAACTGCTGGCACTTAGAAAATAATGTAAGACTTTATAACAGTCTGGAAATAATTTTTATGTGTTGTGGCATTGTATTGGTGTGAAACCTGACCTGTCGACTTTCACTTTCCCTTTCAATTGCATCCTGACTGTTTTGGACTCTGTCTTGCTTAAAGCCACATACAAAGGTAAAAAAGCTAAAAGAATCACAACATTATTTAATTTTGAAGGTTTTCTTAGGTAGATTGTGATTCTACTGTAATTTGACCATAGAGCTATTTGTGTAGTCACTCTAGGTAAGTTCAGCATGCAGACAGCACACTTAAAAGCTGTTCTAGTCTTCTGCCATTTACATGTGAATGTAGGTAGGAGTGTTTCTTCCAGTTTCATGTGCAGTACTGTCATTACATCTGCAAAAACAATAGTGTGTCTTTTCCTTTTGCAAGGCAACAGAGACAGCTGTTGGTATAAACTTCTGGCTGTGCTGAAAACTGACACCAGTTTCAAGTTTTATATGCCTTTTTTAGATCAGAATTTGGTTAGTGATCGTGTGGTTTCATAAAAGTGATAGTTGTGCATCCCTTGAAGTTGAACCATGCTATATTTGATTACATTATCAATAATTGTTTTAAGACTTACCTAAGGAAAAGTTTGAACAGACAACTTCCCAAACTGACTTTCACTGGACTATCACGTACAGTAAAATTCCTTAGTGCTAGTCTCCTCACAGGTCAGCATCACCCATTTTAAGAATGTGCATTTCTTTGAAGTTTTAATGCTAAGAAACATCTGAGGTGTCTCGTAGAGCAACTGGAGTTTCTTCCAGCTTGCAACGAGACACCTGTGAACTCCCAGTACAGGAGAAGAGAGTTTACTGCAAGCATAAGTATGTTCTGTTTTCATCATTATAAAACAAAAACAGTACAAATGCTGAACACTTACTCTTATGCATGAAGGACAAATTTCGTTCATTTACATGAAAAGCTTTACTTTTTCAGGAACTTTTCTTCCTAGAAATAATGCATTATTTGTGTAGTGAACAGAATACTTAGCCTTTTAACTTAAGCAATTCTCATGGTCTTTCACTATTTCTGTACAGCATTTGTGGGAAAGCAATACAAAATAGTGTGTCAGGAGACTTTTATGCACACTAAGGTCTGTAGAAGTAGGGTGTTTTCTGCTCCTGAAACATTCTCAGAAATCTAGATACATTTTTGCCTCAATTTTTTTTTTCCCTCTATCACCCAAGATGTGGAAGACCTTAAACATGAAGCTGAGACAGCCCAAGCTGAAGTAGCAGTACGTCAGGTAAGCTGCGTTTCACGCAGAATGTATGTTTAGCAAGATGCAGAGACAGCTAAGGAAACAGCAAGTGTTCTGCCTTGCACAGATGGCTGTCCCACTTGAGAACAGTCCTCCAGAACGCTGGTCAACTAAAGCAGGGATGCTTGCAGGCATGCTGGCATTCATTTTCCAAAGACAAGTCTGCTTGTAATGTTAGAAGGATGTTTCAGTTTGAGAAGCACAGGACTAAGCCATCCAATTTTAACCTTGTACTTGCAAAAGAAGAGTAATTATGATTTCCTTATTTTAGGAACTGCAGTGCTAGAATTAAGATAAAGAAAGGGAAAGCTTTGAAAGCAAAAGCAGCTTTTTTTCAGTAATTGGAAAATAGCCATGGTCTAGTTGAAGAATAAACTAGCAGCCCCTCTACCAGTATAGAGGTGGTGTGCTGACTGGGGGGTGGGGACTGTCTCTGCATCTAAGCAATGGGTTATTCTGGACCGGAGCCTGACTTTCTCGTTACGCTAACAGAGGGCAGCTGCCTGTGCTGTGCCTTAGCCTCTCGCCACGCAGGACTCCAGAGCCAGCATTCTGCCAGCAGCAGGTAACTCCAGGGAAGCTCCCTCCTGTAAATACCACTTGCCCCTGCAGCAGACTCCAGCCACGAGGAGAGCTCTGGTAAGTGTCAGTTTACTACTTCTCATGCTTGGTGAGATGGGGTAAGGACCCACCCGTCCTCTGTGGGGGTGTTAAATGCAAACATACTGAGTAACACGTATGTACAATTTATTTAAAATACTTTTTAACATACATATAAAAACCCCTCACTATTTATACAGTCTAAGTTCTAGCAACATATACAAATACTGAGCAACTACAATACATGCTGAGGTAAGAACATACATTCTGGGAGAATACTCAAGCCAAACAAGATTGAAGTACATTTTATATCCATATGTCTTCACATGTAAGAGACCCCATTAAATGTACATCTGCTTGTATTGTACACCAGAGAATTCTAATCTTAAGTGTGTCATGCAACTTACATTTGGGAATCAATGTTTAACAGTTTGTAGCATACATTTTAAACCCAACCGTTACATATTCAGACTTTTCTTCTTAGCCCTAGCAGGTAACATGTTCAAAGTTGAAAGCAGCGAGCAAAGCTTGGGACCAATTTCTTTCAGAAAAGGGACTTAAATTCTTAAAAACATCCATTCCAGTCAACAGCTCATGCTGCTCAGATAATGAAACTGCATTACAGTTGCTTAAAAAATAACGCACTGTAGAGAAACACTATCTTAGCCTACAGTATATCCACAGTTCTACCAGTAAAAATTAAATCCAAGCGTGTTAATTTTACTGACTTGAACACATCCATTTATTTTTATGGTAGATTAATTTTTCTAAGCCTAAACTGGTACCATTTGAGAATGCAGAGGTTTCTTAACTTGGCTGGAATAAGTATGTCACATCTTGGTGCAAACAAATAACCTCCCAACCCTTTCAAATAAAATCAGCTCAGATAATTTCAAAGTCATAGTTGCTGCTGATGGGTAAGAACACTTACTTACCTGTTTAAGCAAAACTACAAAGAGAGCACACTAGCTTTATCAAGCAGAAAAAGTTGCGATAGCATCAGAAGTACAACTACAGGCAGGAATTTCTTTTTCATGAATGGGTCTTACATACCACCCTTACTTACATTCACATTTGGACTCAGACACCCAATTCTAAAAAAAAATTAAAAAAAAAAAAAATCATTCTCAATGAATGAGAATGAATGATCAACAAATTGTAGAACTGAGCTTTAAGGTAGCACAGAGTATGTAATAATGTATTCTAGATGTTGAGCAGGCCACAAGTAATTTTGGATTTACTGAGTTTCTATACAGCCCCTGTGCAAACAAATTTTCAAGTGGTAAGTTAGGATACCGTACTGGTATAAAGACATGGTGGCAGCCCTCTTGAACAGTATTTTAGTTTCAATTTGGATGTTCTCCACCTAGTTTAGGGACACTGTGCAATAAACAAGGCTGACTTGAATTACATCACAGAAACAAACAGTAACTACTGAAGTCCATAAAACTGGGCTAATGTGTAGGTAGGGGGTTTCACATGTATAAATTAATTCAGCACCCTCCCAACAGTGCTGTTACAATAAAAATAAAGCATTTTTATTGTGGTTTTTTTCTACTACTTAGGTTAAAAAGCTGTGCTTTGTTTCTAACAAGATAAAAAATGGCAAATATGACATCCAAGTTGTTTTCATTTCATGATTACGTAGCTGAAACTAGTCTACATTATTCCAAATAGAAGACTGACTGCAATGTTTTCATAGGAGAGAACACTGGAACATTCAAAGGATACAAATTCCATTAAACGCTTCTGAAATGGACACTCTTTGGAACAGTACTGGTTCTCTTGCAAAGGTTTTGGAATCTTTTATACTTCTAATAAGAACAATCATAAGAAAAGCCCTAAGGTTAACATTTTTCAGTTGTGCTAAAAGGTACCATATGTGCTAAATGCGTGTATAACACAGACTGTGCACCATTAGAATATTTGTGTGCTTCCTTAAGCACTCACAAAAGTATGTACATATCTTTCTTTGTATATGCTCACATCTTAACACACAACAACAGATACTCGGGGGCAGGGGCGGGGCAGTGGGACAGGGAGAACCTTTCTGAATTCAGTCACCTCGAACACCTGGATGCTTCTTGCACATTGACCATCAGGGAAGTCTGAATTCGAGGCAGATGCTATTCAGAGTAGCCTTCCCTTAGTAGGGAAAATGTAAAAGCAGTTGCCACGTAGTTTGCTTGTGTGACTTCTTTTAGTCTGTGCCTCCTGCATCCCTAGGAACAAGATGAGTGGCTTCAGCAGATGAGGCAGAGTACAGACAGCAGATTCTAGTTTTGGAAAGCTAACAAAAATGGTGGGAACCTTCTGAGGAACACACAGCTGATGATTCCTAATCCTGTGAACAGAAGCTGAAATAACATAATTTAGAATCAAAACTATTTTATGCCGTGAAGTTAATGGGATTTTTGCCATCAGTCCTGATACTCCAAAGTTGTGCAGGCATTTTATAGGGTAAAATGAATTTTAGAAACTATAGTGCTTACATATAGATCTTAGAAACTTAGGAGCTTTGGGTTTTGGGGTTTTTTCCCCCCCCTAGAAATAGTACCATTAGCAAGAAATTATTGGCTTTCGTACTTTAAACTGTTTCTCCCAATTTATCATTCACATCTCTGAATTACTGAAGCTAATCTTGAAGAGTTCTTCTCTCATGTCTGACAGCCAATTGTACAGTAGTAATAAAGAAGTCCACGGTTTTGCAGGAGACAAGCTGTAATTATATATACAGCTTAAGGAAAGGCAGAATTACTTGTTTCCCAGACCTCCAATACCACATCTTTTGGTTTAACATTGTGTTATTTAAGACTAACAATATCAAAACAATGCAATTAAAAAACAAAGCTGTCAGCTTTATGGAAGTGGCTTTTAAAAACAAGCCATCATTCTACCTTACTTCATCCTTACTGCCAGTGGAATGGGCCACACTCTGTGGTACCTGGTACACCAATTCGGCAGCGGCACCTGGCCCCGGTTGCCCCTTTGGTGTATCGTACAGCGCCTGTGCTGATGACGTGCTGTCTGTCCTAGACAAGAGTTTATTGTAAGTTCCAACCAGTGGAGGAGGTTGATTCCCTGCAGCTTTGAAGGTGGAAATGGAAGGAACGCCAAGAGGTGTGCTGGGATGGCTGGACATGTCCATGATTATTGGAGTTGCATATTCTGGTCCAGTTATAGGTAGTGGTTCAGCATAAGCATGGTAAACTTCTTGTATGGGTGAATTGTAAGGGTCCAAATCGGCGTAACCTGCTTCTTTTCCTTCCTCTGGTTTAAAGGTTGATCTCTGATGAAGCGTGCCAACAATTCCCCCTACCAGCGGCTGAGCATACTCTGTGTTGCAAGCCCCAACAAAACAAAATAAAAACATACTTAATGGAAGTTTTTTTACAGTGGCATCACATCAAATACAACACGTCAGTAGTGTCACAGAAACTATCCTAGAGCAAACCAGTGGTCTGTCTCTGTCCGCCAGTGCCAATTGCTTTGGAAAAAAAGTCACTTCCACCCAACAGTTAAAGCCGTTGGGATAGCCACAACATCCCCATTTCTCAGGTTTGTACTTCTTCCCTTGTGAGCTGCAGTTTCCCATGCTGTAACTCTGCCTCAAAACAAAGTTTTTTGAAACATACTTCCCTGCAAAATTAGAATTAAATGAAATTATGCTGCCTGGCTTTGGATAAAAAGTGGTCCTTGGGGCAGAGGGTTTGTCCTCTGAGGGGGGAAGCCTGCATGTGGTCAGCTGAGATGTTTTAGTTCAATAGATAATCTGAGTTACAAAAGCTGGAGGTGAGAAACCTGGCTAGCTGGGTAAAAACAGACAAGCAGCCAAAAAGAGAAGAGTAATTCTGCCTGCTGTGAAGCCATAATTCCTGCGCGTCTGCGTATTTCTGCCATCAGCATGTAAGCACAGAACCAAAGGCACAGTCAGTCATCTTCCTCTAATGACTGGTTCACCAAGGAAAGGGCGTATGCCATTATCAGTAACTCCTCCTTTTCTAGATCAAAAGAATGATTTAGTCCATACAGTCAGTGTAGGGAACCAAGTGCCACATTTCAGACGTGTGCATAAAGATAATGGGGTGAAATTATTTCCAGTGCATCAAAACATAACCAAAAAAATCCTTTAGCCCTTTATGGGGTTTAAGAACAAGTACAAGTAAACAAACTTTCAGTTATTGCATTAACTTGGGAAAGTGTCTATCCCCAGCACGTCAAGTCAATTCATACATACTTTTATGATACTCCGAGAACAGATTTGAAAAAGCCTGCATTTTAAGAAATTTACGTACCAACAGAACTATTCAGTTCTCCTCTGTTAATTAGTTCCTGTTTGTTTTGCAGAAATGTAGCCAAATTCCTGACATTTTTTGGCATGTCATATATATATGTATTACATGGCCCACAAAAACAGTAAAATGTACCTGCAGACTCTGTTTGCAGCATTGTTGGGACTTCTCTTGGTCTTAGGTGACTAATTTCACTGCTGCTGTAGCGTACGGGAGTTTCTTCACGTTCCGCTGATTTGGTCGGGAGAAACTGCTTCATTCCTTTCCACCATCCTTCACATGGATTAAAAAAAAAAAAAAAACCACCACCCAAGACTGCATATATACTGTGTTTTAAGCTACTAAAATATTTTTACACCACAGCTTGTATTTTGTAGTAGCAGGTAAACAACTCAATTATCAGTATTTGCATGACTCTAAGGTTACAAGGTATTTTAACATTTTCTGGCAGACTGAAGATTCAGAGGTGACGACATTACGCTCACCCAATCAACTTGCCTGAATGCTCCCCCTTCAAACACCTGCAGTCTAGTGACTCTATCCCTGAATGTCCATTAGCAGCAGTGCTGGGGCTACTCATCACATTAATAAACTCATAAAATACAACACAGAAAACCCTAGAGAGTCAGCCATGATTCCAATTTGTAAATCAAATATTTACATAAAATTTTAGACGATCATCTCAGTTATAACCTAAGAGTACATTTAATTAATGTGGTTTCTGGCTGTTAATGTCATGTTTCTAACTCACACTGTTGAAAAAGGTTGATCAGTGAATATTTGCAAAAACCTGAATGAAGAGGATTTTAACTTCAGTGGAAATGAAAAGGAGTGACTGTGGTCATGAACGTTGTCTTGAGAGAAGGTAGGGAGGGTTGGTTTTGTTAGGTTCCCCCCCATTCCTTCCTCCAGTAGCCAGAACCATTCTAGTTTTCCTGTCCATTAACATATTTCATTCCAGCTGTAAGAGACCATCCTGTAGGTAAAGCCCAAGAAACAGGTGGTTCAAAACCACAGAACAGTGTAACAAAATTTGAGGTAGCCTGTGGGAGGGGACAGACAGAGGTTCCACAGAGAAGCACAGCAACACTATTTTGATATTGCATTTTGCCAAATTTCCTTTTAAAACAGACCTGCGTACTGAACATTTAAATTGAAGCAAACAGGAGAAAAATGTAGCATGTCCATCATTGCCATTTAAATACAGGATCTTTTGAGTCTAATATTCTAAGACAACAATGCTGTGACCTATCAGAAACAGACATGTAATAAATAAAAGTAAGGTCATTAAAAGGTTTCTTGTCTAAAGGATAAGGCATACCTAAAACTGCCAGTGAGCAAACACCTCATGTTGAAAATTTCCACATCGAAGTGAAGCACGGTCATACAGACAGTACAAACCCAACTGCTGCAGCAGCCCTTTATGCTGTAGCACAAGCATTTTCAGGACACTTGCTAAGTGCTGCTTGGTGGAATTGTCTGATCTCAAGTTAATGGGGCAGAAGACAGTAGGATGGAAAACATGCCCACAAGGGGCTGCAAACAATCCCACGTGCTTACTAGGGCAATGAAGAAAGACAAAACTTGACAGACCATATCCACTAAGATGAAAGTTTTTTTCCAGGACAAAAAAAGTACCAAATAGATGATTATCAAATGTATACAGGCATTCCTCATAAATGATTTTTCCCCTCATGTTGTGTAAGCAAGAGGTTCTATACTTTGTATACTAAAAAAATTCTGAAGCTGTAAGCTCTAACAGGAGACAAGGCATTTTCTATTTCTGAAAAAAAATTCAGAGCATGAACCAGTTAAGTCTGTCCAGAAAAGAAATTCAGTGTTCACTAGGCCTACATCAGTTAGTATTAGAGAAGCTTCTGCTAGTGGCAATTGTCTATGTTACTGCAATCTGAAATACGCATCAAACCAAAAATGCCAAGTAAAGGATTTCATAAAACCATTTTGTTACCTGCACGATCCCAGTAAGGCAGATCATAAGTGCCCTCAGTTTTTTTCTTGCTGTGAAAAAAAGAAAAAGGGGCTATTTTAGCTAGTCTGCTTATCAGAAGATGCATTAATTAATGCTCAGCAGCTATCACCTTGGCTGTAACTGGTCCTCAAATTTAAAGTCTAAGCACCAGTAACCTGGCTTGCCATCACCAGTCTGCTGCTACTGGAGAAACCAGTTTTCAGTAAAAGCACTTCTAATGAAAACAGTTACAAAAAGCTGTTTTCACTGTCCTCGCTACCCAGGTGAACATGTTCTCACAGAGAACACAGTTCTGAAAAAAAATCCTTCCACAAGTGTGGACTGTGTAGTTCCCATAGCGATACATGCAGCATTTCATTCCCACACACCAGGCTAACATTCATGTAAAGCACTTTCATTAATCTAGTCATTTACCGGTTTCTCCAATGCCACGCACAAACTAAGATAAGAATCAGAGTAGTGAAGACCATCACCAGCACTGGAACCAGAACTGCTGCCAATGCCACATCTGAAAGCCATTAAATTAAGTGGTGTCAGACAGAAGAGCTGCTCATAAATCAGTTTTTAATTTGAAAATTACTTGGGTAAAGCACATAGTTTTTTCACATATAGCGTTTATCACACCAGATCCCCCAGCTAAGCTACCCTGCTGGATGCTCCCACAGGGTAAATGTCACTTAAGATCTAGCTCTTCTACATGTATGCACAGCTGGTATTTTTGCAAGGCTTTTCACCAAAATCAACAGATTTGGTTTAACGTAACTAGGATTTTTTCTGTTAGAACAATGTATTTTATTATTAACAACGAAAATCAAGAGAGCCCAGGAATATGCAACCACTTAAGTTTGAACCTCCTATAAGAAGTAAATACCACAGTACCTTAACAGTTAATCACAATCAGCCTATGCTGGGTCTGCGTGTGACATGAGACCATCCTGTCCCCTGCCATCCAAAGGACACTTCACCAATGCCTGCACCTGCAGTGATCTTGCTCCCTTTCCTGACAATTTTCTTTGATAAAATGATGATGCCACATGATGTTTTGCGAATTTCGTGCCAACATGACTGCTCCGTAAAAGATTAGCTATGTCAAAAGTGTTTTGTCCTAAGAAATTATCAAATTAAATAAGAAAGCAGTTACATCTGATTAATTCTGCAGGGAAGTCCAGGTTGCAACTTCTGACAAAATTTGTTCAGTAATTAAAAGCTGAACTCAGTTTGAAGTTTTGAAAGACGGAACGTAATGTATACATGTCTTGGAAGACTGGTTTTGTTTCTACATGCAGTATGCAACTGTACATTTTTTATCATGTATATTTAATAACTGGTAAATATTAAAAAGATTGATAATTTGCTGTAATATATTAAGTGTTGAGAAAATTTAAATTCAGAAAGCACACTTAATGTATGCCAAAGTACTGTAAGGAGTTCCAAAACACTTCTACTGCTTAACTGTGGATACCTTTGGTTACACTTGGAGTCACTGTGGTGTTTTTTATTTCAGGTGTGAAAGTTGTTTTATCTGTCTGCAATGAAGTCTTCACTGAATGAATGAAGTCATCACTGAAGTCATCATTCTTGTCGTCGTTCCGAGGTGGTGGCGGCATGGTGATTTTAGGAGCACGGCCTTTAGAAGAAAAGAAGTTTTTTGAAGTGCTAGTTTTCCATGTTTCCTTTTCAGGAGAAGACAGCTGGAACAGTTTGCTCTAAAGTTTTTGTTCATGTTATATAATGAGGAAAAAAAACCCCATGAATCAATAACATGGAAAGGAAGTAACTCGTGTCTTTTGAAACACTTATTTTCTAAATTACCTTGTTTATGCCTAAACTAGGTATTTTCCAGGTTAAGTGTAATAACTTCAGAAGAAATTTAGAAGTATCAGTTGCAGAAGGATTATGCAGCTAAGTAGTACTTTATTCTCATTGAAAATATACCCACAATGTAAGCTTTGCCAAATTATTTCACTGCTTGTCTTGCACAGTTGAAAGGTTTTCAGTTGCCTTACCTATACTAAACTGACATCCTAGTAATTCTACTTTCATTGCAATTTTCTGGTGCCATTTTAAGGGGTTAATCCTAAAAAAGCGTGCAATAATAGGTGGAATGAAATTATTGCGAACTTCCTGGTACAATTCAGTGTTCCCTTGAAATATCTAGAAAAGAAAAAAAAGAAAAAAAAAAGACAAACATTATGTTATACAAATGTAATAGCAACTAAGTAACTACAGCCAATTTTGACGTTTTATTTAGGAAAAACAAGCAGTGCAGAATCCTGAAAATTCACCCCAGAACGGTGCTGCTGCCTGCACATCTCCACTCACTCGGCCCTATTAAATGTGTAACTAAATAAAGTTGTGTGTGTACATGTACGCACGCAATGACTTACTTCGGAATAAAGGTACCATGTAATATGCTCCCCAGGCAATGCCTGCTGTTAAAGACATCTCACATGTTTTATGGCACTGAATAATTCTAACTCAGTGCTTTTTGCTATTTTGCACTTACTCTTCACACAGCCTCATAGTTTAAGCATAGTCTGTCCTGTGACTGGGTGTGGCATTTATTAGAAAGCATTAAGAGAGAAAGCCAAGCATGTAATCACACTGTCCTCTAGCGGTTGCTGTCTACAAGGGCTGAACCACAAGCAAAATAAAAGGATTCAGGTTCACAATGGGAGAGCTCGCTCTTCAGAGTCTCATAGAGAGCCATGCGGTTCTGGAAGAGAAGGGCGCAGACTTTGCCTAAAGGATGAGCTAAAGCTGGTCCTTCACTGCTGGTCCTCGCACACAAAGAACTCCTCAAAATTTGACAATACAGACAACCAGGTTTCTCTGGTTGAAATTTAAAACCAATAAGCAGATAGTCACTGTACGATGCAGCGTAAGCACACTGACAAACTTACAGCCAACTACAGGTTTTGTACTGAGCTGCTTAAAACACTATAGTAACTAGGCCCAGTACTCCAACCCAGCAAGCCATCCCATCACCACCTTTGGGAGGACTGGCTTGGTATCATGTTCTGTGTAGGAAGTGAACTGTCTCTCCATGTTAGTGCACAGCAGTTGGGCTTTGGCGCTGCAAATGCAGCTCTTGGGTGCTATTGCAACCCATGTCACCACAGAGGTGACAGTAAATGAGTAACGTTTGTTTTTGAAGCACTGATACAGATGTTGCAAATCATGTTGGACATAATGCTGAACAGAATTATGGCACTTGCCTGAAAAATAAATGTTATAGCGAGTCTTCTGCTCACTCACACCACTCGGTAAACAATAAACCACCTTGCCACTCTTAAGGACAAGCATTGTATTGTGTAACAGCTGATGGTCTGCATAAAATGGAGCAGTGAAGAGTTTTTAGCACATTTCTGATCAACACAGATCGCTGGTGTTTCAACCTTGATACACAAGATAGAGGTTTTTATATCGCGCTCCTGTGTTTAAGTTTTTGGAACAAAATGACTAGAATATCCCTACAGGTTTGAAAGAACACAATTATTCCAAGAAACTATCCATTCAAAAACCCCAAAAAACCCCAAACAACAACCCCAGGGACCTTTAAGGAACTCACACCTGGGCTCCCTGACGTACATAGCGTGTCTCCACTCTCAAAAGACACACAAGCCCCATTACTATTACTTACACGTAAGAATTTTGGTTTGTCCTTACATAGGCATTAATTGTCTTCGTGTTTGAAAGCACTGACTGATCAAATAGACACATAAGTCAATTTAGTTAGGCACGGAAAAATAAATCACTTGGTAATTTAAATGCAGTACTTCACGACTGAGTGTGTTGTTTTTTCTACATCTTAAATTAGTCACCAGCATTTTCATTTTTATGTATCCAAGTAAGACTATCAAACTAACTGCTAACCCATTCATGATACTAAAAATCTAGGTAAGCAAACACAAGGTATTTGCCTTGAAAGTGTATAGTCTCTGTTCCTCCCCAGCCTACTGCAGTGCAGTTACAAGCACATGGCTCTCGGTGATATTTGTCCTGCTCTGAATTTAACCTTATTGTTCTTAAATATACTTACTAGCAATGAATGAAGACAGATTAAATGTGGGGGCAAGTCTACAGTGGTATTTTGGAAATAAATGAATAATACAAAGCAGTCGCAGTTTGTGTGTCGAAGTATTCGCAGTCTAATGAGACATGGCAAGAACACAGAAGACCGGGTTTCCAATTTACAGCCACTTTTCCCCTAAACTAGGGCAAATTTTTTTTTTTTTTTTTTTTTTTTTTAAGCTGACAGGCTTGTAGCTACAGATCTCATCAGAGAATTATTTGTTTTGGTAAAGCAGCAAATGAGCAGCAAAATACAGAGGTGACTCTTTGAGGGGATGCACCCAGCCCGAACTGCTGTACTGTATCCTTGTTTGCTCTGTGCCATGCCAGTGCCCACTACTAAAAGAAGGTGGAAGCTGCATCTGGCTACCCGAGCAACAAATGCAGAAGTTACAGATCAGGAAAATAGATGCCCAACACTGAAAGTTAGTCTCACTTCAGGTTTCTGAGGCTGAGCATGTAACAACAAAGGCAACAAGAATCGTTAACGTTGACTATGATCTTCAAGAAAGATTAACAGTAAAGTACTTCTTTACTCCAGGCTTTTATTAGTCAAGGTTTTGATGTCAAGTGTTAAGATGGTAACTTCACTTTACCTGCAGCTCAGCATTTCTTGTTCATTTAATTTTTTGCACAAAAAAATTTGCTTCTGAGCTCACCACAATGCAAGTTTTTTGATGAGAAATCACTTTCATATTCCATTTATCATCAAACTCTCTCCATTTGCCTCTGTGCTGTCAAACAAAACCTTTCCAACACTGCAACTTTGATTTGTCATTTTCCCCCAACTGAAGCATTTTATTCTTTTTTTATATATTAAAATTTTAAGAAAAGCTTTTCTCAAGCACTGACAGATCTCTAGAAGCTATTTGCAAAGAGGACTACAGGAAAGGCTTGGAAAAGCTTCTAGTCTCCTGAACAACGTTAGGAATTTCAAACATCTTTCAAAAAAATGGGGAATACCACCTCCTGTTTGGTCTGGTGTGCAATTACGTAAGGCTCAAAGGGAGAAGCCTGCATGCATACACATCCAAAAGCAAAGCTGCATCAAGTGAGATCATGTCAGACAGAGGAAAAATCTGCTGGTTTGAAGCCTAAGAGATCAACCATACTGAACCCTTTCTTCTGTCATTTAACTACAGCTGGCACTTCCTGGGTATGTATGGTTCTTCACACATTGTACCTAATGATACAAAGAGTGCAAAAAAAGATCTGTTGCCCGTAATTTCAAGCTCCACAATTTGTTTCATTTCATGAACTTGCAAGAAAAACCGTATGCCCAAATTAAAAGGCAACGGCTGCAAAGGTTTTCTAAGAAAATAATCAAACTAAACGTGAAGCCTAAATCTAGGCAGCTCACTAGCTGAGATTTTATTTTACAGCCAGAAGAGGGCATTCGAAAACTAGCAAAAGATGCTGGATTCCAACCCCCCCCTTGACTACTCCAGACTAACAGTCTGTTAGTTCACATGTAGGTTCAAGGAGATGGACCAGCCCCGACAATACAGTCTCCTCCTTTCAGGAAAGTTTCCTACTGTGACTATGTTCAGTGTTCAAAAACCTCTTAATTTAACAGAGAAGACACTTCAACATTTCACTTCATCACCAGGATGGTACATCCTACCTTGAAACATTCTTAACCCACAGTAAAGAGAAGACAACCACGTACAGCTAAAGAGTTACCATTCTTAAGACCCATTTCTAAAAAGTTACTAGGTTACTAGTTACTATTACAAGTACGTAATACCACAGGCCTATGGAAGTAAGGTAAATTACATCCAAGAATTTTAAGAAAAAGAAGGAAATTCTAGTTCCACTCAGGTTACCAAGAATCCTCTCATTTGTTTAAGAAAATCTGATCTGAACCACTGGGAAGACCACATAGGACATTAATATTCTCATTTTTACTGTCTATTAAATACTGCAAAACTGTAAACACAGGGGAAATAAGATTATCTTGCCGCTAACATTAGGTGATTTTCCTGTGTGGCAAAGCATTTGCAATCTGAACATACCATTTCATTTTTTAAGAAAACTGCCCTCTGCAAGGGCTGTTCTATTATAAAGGACAGAAACTTACCAGTATTTTGTCAAAAAGATTGACAGAAACATTATAAGAGATGGAAAATTACACAACCCCTAACATTTATTCTGTAACCATAAGAAGATAAGAATGTAAACCTTAATTTTGAAACATACAACCTATTTTGAAAGAAATCTGATTATTCTTAAAAGGACGCAGCACCAGACAGCCTATATAGAATAGTATAGAATATTCCCACCCCCAAATAGTAATGAAAATAATCTCTGAATTTCAGAACTGTTCAAATCCTTACATATTTGCATGTTTTCGTATTTTCTTCTGCATAGGTGCTGTTTATGATTCAAAATTACATTGAAAAGGAAAGTTATTTAATGCTTCCTCACCGTACCAAAATCAGTCATATTTACAATTGTGAAATCTCCATAGAACATACCTAGAAAGTGTGTGGTATTTTTACCTTATCTTTATCCATGCCAGGTTCTCTGTATACTGTCCATTTCTGTGCATCATCACTGTATAAAATTCTGTAGGCTGAGACGTAATAGTAGTACTCTGCTAAGGTTGATCCAGTAGTTATAATACCTGTAAAAATGAAGGTGCCCAGTTAGACAAAAAACTGGTACCAGTTTGTAAAAATTAATAGATCCGCTTTTGAATCCAGAGTTACGTAGCTGGAATCTCCACTGGCCAGTTACATTTCGAGAAGTTTATCCAAGGTGCCAGGGTCTGAAACTTCTACAGTGACTGAAACTTAATAATCATTTTACTTACTTTTAGATTTTAATTCTCATGATATAACCTTGCTAAGCACTTTTCCCCCATTTCTTGATGAAAACGGCCTGTTCATTTGACCATGGCCCACTCCTGTCTCCAGCTGCTGAGACAGCACCACTCTTCCCTGCTTTTGTACTGCCAACCTAAAAGCAGCATTGAAAGAACTGTAGCTTCCTAAAGCTGACGCTTCAGTGCTGCAGAACGACTCACATAGGAAAACTGTTTGTAAAAGCTTATTAGCACAGGAATTAGAGAAGTAATGTAAAATCCAAACAGTCCCCAGGGAGGTAATAACAAAGGCTGCTGGTAAACCTAAGTTGCTTAATGACAGGAAGCCAAGCTGCTGATAGCAGGGTGAGCAGCTGAGCTTACAGAGAGCAACTCACACATTTGAGACAAACCCAAACTGATCAAAGGAAGATGTTTCACAATAGTCTTAAAGCCGGGACTCTATGAAGCACTCTTACCTAAAGCCGCTTTATTTTTGATTTAAGTCAGATTGCAAACGTGCCTGTTAACAACAGCAAACCACCTCTGAATAAGTAAATCAAAATAGAAAACACTAACGTCAGCACAGAATATACAATAGCTGCACTGCCACTACTTAGGCTACCCCTGAGGTTAACCCCAAAATGCAAATGCCTCAGTGCTTCACTACTCAGCATGGGCCACACTGCGATCAACAGGAACAGGTAACTATGAGCTCACTCATTCAACTCCCAAAATGTGAAGGAAGCCATCCAGAGCAGGCTGGCAAACAGCACCTCCAGCTGTCTCTCCAAACAAACACAGCTACTAAAATCCATGACGGATGGTCCATCACAATCCTCCTGTGAAGGAGCGGAGCCTAACCCAGACTCTGGCTGCATCAGTCTGCACTGTTTGGTCCGTTTGCTGAGGGGCCCACCATCCCCAACTCTCAGCCCAAGTTCCGCTTCAGGCAAGGAGGTTGAAGGGGAGGCTGCCAGCTGGTTTTACTGTCTGCTGCTTATCTCACATCGCACTGCAACTGCTCCCGTCTCCACTGTTGGATTCACTAAGGCCATGACGGGCAGTAGGGAAAACCTAGAAGCTTAAGTCAGTACACCAAGGAGACAATCAGCAGGAAAAGGGAAGCATTAAGGATCCAATAAAACCACAGGAAACACTTCAACAAATTCTGGTGGAAAACGTGTTTTCTGCTGTGAAACTCCACCTGTTTAACTCCAGGCTCCTCAGTATATTAGCTAGGATATGGAACCAACTTTGCTGTAATGGTAATTAAATGTCACCTGGACTTTATCGAAGACCAAGCACTGGAAAAAAGGATGTCAGTAACCAAACTTTTTGAATGCTGCTTAAAAGCCACATCAGATTCACTTACCTGTTATTCTCTTTTCTTTATTCAAGTCAATCTGCAACCACTGATGTTCATCACTGATAAAAGCAGCCCAAGGAGGACCAACCCTTTTTAGTCTTGCATTTTCAGGTTTCCAAATGTTCACTTGTCCTGTTTGGTCAGACCACTCAAGAATAGATGATGCCGTGATCTGGGAATCAGGGATTACCCCAGATTCCATCCCCAGTGTCCCATAGCAACCTAAGCAACAGAAAAGGTGAGGATTCAAAATGAAAATTCAAGTTATACAATGATTTTACTGGCTTGGAGTTTAAGACTTCACATGCAAATATTGAACTGCCATCTAAATTTATTCCGTAACAACACTACAACAAAACACAGAGTCTTCTGCTTTCTAACAGTGATGCTGGAACCAAACTTGTGGTCACAAGTATTCCCTGATTTATGCCTGCTCAAGAGTAATGTGGATATTCTCTCAATCACCGCCCACACAGAGCACTAGACGAGAAGCTCTGGGGGAGCTGTCATGGTTTAAGAGTATGTATGGTTGATGCAGGAATGGGAAACAGACTACTTGATCATTCGTTCCTTTTCTGTGTCTATGTAACTTCTTGTTTTTTAAACCCACTTCAGTATGACAATGTTAATTCAAACAATACACCAAAGCATGTAGGAAGCCATGTCATAATCCTGGCCTTGAGCTCAAACACATCCTTGAAATTAGTTATATTTTTTTGTCACCATTCTTACTAGAAGTTTCTTCCCGTGTTGCATCCTGCTGATGGCTAAAAAGCATGTCCTAAATTCCTGGCTAAATTTCCTTGTGGCTAGTTAATATCCATTTGCTCTTTGCTAAAATCTTGTCCTGTAGTGCCAACAGTTTTCCCCTCTCACACATGTATTCCCCAGACACATCAGTAGAGAGCAATCTTTGCCTTCAGTCAGCCAGCCTGAACAACCCAGCCTCGTTTCCCTCTTGCTGTGAGCTCCCCCTCTCCGGGCAGGTCCCCTTCAGCCCTCCTCAGCACCAACGTTGGGTGCTCATCCCTCAAGGGAGGCACAGCTGGCAGAGCCCACGTGCAACTGGACCCCAGACAAGGCCTTGCCAATGTCTTGTGCAATGGCATTAACAGTTTGTTGTCTCTACTGGACGTACTTCACCTGCTACAGCACAGGATCACACTAGCACTTCACTAACCAGATCCTTTCCTTCATCTGTCATTTCCATCTAACATGCTGCCCGTTTGAAGCAGAAATGCCTCAGTCTCTACGAACCCGACCTTATACTTTTTGCTCTGTGATTCTTCAATTAATTTCCATTACTCAAGTCTCAAAGTCAGCCAGGTCTTCCTGTACAAGTACTTGCATCTTCCTCTGCACTGACCAGACCTCTAGCATTAATAACACACTCCTCTATTTTGTATCAAGTCATGAAACCAACTATTACAGAAGAATGACACTAGTAACTTCACCACAGTCTGATTAACCTCATTTGAGCATACTACGGAGTCCTCTTTTTCCTTCAGCTAATTCCTAGGCCACCCAACTACATACATTTTAATCTAGACCTGCATCTTGTCTCTAGCTTATTCAATAATTTCTCAAATGTGTCACTGAAATCCAGATAGTTCAGCATTTTGTCCTATCTCTTCATACTTCGAGGCCATTTAATTACTTTCATATACACTATCAGATCACATTTTGAAAGACCAAAAACCCCAACAAACCCTGCCTCGATCACTGTGTTTAATATTCTCCATGCATAAGGTCACCAGACATGCAATTCCTTCTTCCAACTCTTGCAGAGGTTTGGGAGAGAAGTTATTTGAATATTATGTGGATTCTATTTTCTGATTTTTGCTTGTTTGTATACATTTCCATCTCCAAACACTCCTGCCCATCAGATTCTTGCCTTTATATCCCCATTCAGCACCACTTTTATTTATATATTACAAAAAGTATTTGTTTACTTTTGAGCAGTATGTGTATGATTCCCCCCTTTTTTGTTTTTAACTTTACCCCTATGGAAAACAGATGTAATGCTTTTGTTAGGGTTGGGGGTTTTTTTATATTGTTATTAAAACAGTTAAAGAGACTAAGGAAAGGCCACTGTGTTCACAATACTTCCAACATCCATTCAAAGATGGCATTTAAAGTGACTTACAGAAAAGCTAGCCTCCATTTAGAAAACTACAGCTAATTTATTTGAAAAACAGGTAATTGATAGAAGGTAAAAACATGCAAAGCAGTAAAGCTTTAAAAAGGGGCAACACTTGTTATACCAATCAGCAACCTGGTACACATTTACAAAACAAAACATGGCAGCCAAGAAGGAACACAACTTACACACAGAGCAAGGCCCAAGAGATGCCCTTCCAGAGCAAGAGAGACAAGTAATTCATCAGGAGGGAAAAAAGTAAAAGGGGGTGGAGAAAGTTCAGGAATCATTTTGGGATTTCTCCTAGCTTTCTTAGCAGGCAACAAGGAAAGTGTAAGCACTAAACCTGGAAAAAACCTAGAATGCACAGTTGTTATAAATAAAGAGCAACTCTTAAGTGCCCAGCTCTGCTTCAGCGGTGTGTTTAAAGTATGGGAGTCAAGTCACTTTAAACCAGCCTATAATAGAGGAACATAACCTGAAAGAATCTCTTTCTGCACATAAGCAAGGCTTACTTTATACATCACCATATCTATAAATGTAGTGATGATTAATCATCAAAATGAAATAGTAAAACAATCGAAAAATATACATTACTGAGGAATGCAGTTAAAAAAAAAAAGTCTAACTAGAACAAAAAAATAAGAAAGAAAATACCTGCACACTTGTTTCTACTCACAAAATTTGTATGAAAGTATCAACATGTAATATATGTGATAATGCTTACCGCTCGTCTTAAATGTGAAGAGACTTGTAGATAACGGTCCCCTGCAGAGAACAAAAGAAGATGTTTTTTGCAGTAGTCAGCGAGGAAAATTGAAACAAACTGTCTTCAATTTATTTTTCTTGTCTCACTGCTTGCCACTGAAACCTATGCACATATGCCTAAACAAGCACTTCACAATTGAAGTAACACTTCTTGTCACCAAGTTGCAGCGCTTTCAGTACAAACACCTTTTCAACTGAAATCTAGTCCAGAGATACTATCGGAATTAAAGGCTTTCAAACAAACATCTGCCCAGCAAAACGCACGACTTCATTAAAATGCTTCCCTTTTAAATTAAGCTAATCATAATAACAAGAATCAATCTCCTCTGTGTGCTTTCATTGCTGGGACTTCTGAGATAAAATGACAAGTTACACTCTTCTCCCTGCAACTAAAAAGTTGCTGTTAAATTATTATTTTTCCACAGACCATTAGGAATTTATGGTCATACCATGCATTTTGGAAGATAAAACCTCCTCGTAGAATTTGGAAAATTAATCTTTATGGTCTAGAGGTTAAAGATATCCGGTAAAACAATCACACTGTAGCAAAAGAGCATTGTGAGAACCTCACAGAAGAGAACCTGTCCATGGAACACATAGCTCCACTAGCTGAAATTAATCCTGCGATGAGACACTACCAAGATCTAAGGTGCCAAAGATAAGGAGAACACAGGAAGTACACTTACACTTTTGAGGTGACATTGTTAGCCAGGGAGCCTTCATAGTACGGAATGCCCTTGCTGATTACAACGTTAATTTGGCCACCCAGAGTATTTGACACAACGCCTGCATGAACACCAGCCATACAAAGTGATGACGACTTGAAAAAGGGGGGAGAAAGAAAAATTTAATACTACATTGCAAATAAATTAAATACTACACCATATATTGTAAATGCTACATTGTCCAGTTACAGTCTTTGTTGTTATTATTACATTAAGATACTGTTCTTATTTAACTGTTACCTCTGTTATTTAGAAACCATTCATCTTCGGTTTATTATGGAATTTATAAAAACACAAAAAGAAGGTCCTACATTTCACTGCATCCTCACCCAGATGTATTTGGAATGTAACTCTTGTAATTAAATAAGCTCAAACAAACAGCAAGGTGAATCAGTCTGAAAAAGCCAGACAGCCAGACTTTCAGCCTATAATAAATCTATTATGTTAGACAACAGAAGTTGAATACATAAATACATAGGAAACCTTTTAATAGAAAGCACATTGAAAGTATGTTTATTCATTTTCTCACAATTAAGGAGAGACACACTGCAGATTTTGTAGCTTTTAGCCGATGGGTTCTATTTTTTATTTTAACTCATGGTTAAACATGGTTTAACCATCCAGCACTCTGACCCATATAAATCCACAGTAATACGTGAATACAATTCGTTCTAAAGAAGCCGATTACCTAGGTTGTACAGGTCAACGGAGATCAGTTACGCAAAAAGTTTTTGCAGGACATCCTGTTCTTTCCTTCTCTCCCTGGATGACTGTTAGCCCAGATTCACGAACAAATGCCACAGTGACACTTCCATTTCCCCGGCTCGCAGGCTAGCTGTGCCATAGAGAGCACGACTGACTCACTACACCAAGTCCTTCGGGCACAGCACAGAGTGAGCAGAGCAAGACGCCCTCTGTCCCCTGCACCAAAACTAGCCCAGGAGATCGTCTCCAGCTGGGAAGCAAACTGTTCCAGGCCAAAGGGGCCTGACCAAGAAACATCCTAGTGCTCAGGACCAGAGAGCCAATCCAGTTCCAAAAAAACCTTAGCAGCACTGGCTTTGCACCTGTCCACATGCACCAAGGTTTGTGGAGGATTACCGGCTATGTACAGTGCAACAGGCATAGACAGCTATTCTCAGGCGTTCCTGCAATGTGCAGCACTAGGGTATGCACAGACACGTTGCAATTCTGCAGCCCCTCGCTCTTATCCAATGAGACTGAGATCAACGTGAATTTCAGAAGATCAAGTGGGCCCACGCTGTCTGTGAAGGACCACCTGGGTATCTCCCAATATACCTTCCAGAAACCATATTTAGCTTGTTACTACCAGTGTGGTATCCCAGTGCGGACTTGCCCAAGTCGATAAACAACAGATGATGACTGCAGATTTTTATTTACTGTTAACAGTTGCTCCCCCAAACAAAGTCCACTGCTAGCCGTTGCTCCTGGACACATTTGCTGCACTGCTCTGCCAACCAGTCCACTGGGTGCTATACAGCCTCACCACAATTCTTTAAGAAGGAATCAGCAAGTCCTTTCCAGAGAAGGAAGACTTCATGGATGATTTTCTTTCTCACATTATTTTAAAAACAAAACAACTTTCTCCATTGTAGCTTCTTTAGAAATAATCACATGGTGCAGCAGGCCAAGATGCCCCTATATCTCAAGCTCACTGGCAAAAAAACCCGCTCACTAAGACTTTTCCAAACATAATTCTCCTCAGTATATTCACACATTAAAACTCTAACCCTATTCCCCATCCCAAAAGCTTTCTAAATAAATGTAACTATGTCTCGCTCATGCATGCAGCTCCCCTTTCCTTTCCTACTTTCCCTTGAAAGTAAGAGCATGGGATTCTGCAATAGATGCAGCTCTCTCCTGCCTGCTCACCAGAAGACATCAGCAATGAGCACTCCAAGTCCTCAAGGACTGTGGACATTAGGGTCACACACAAAAGAATCAAGATTTAGGCTATTTTTTAACGCAGCAAGCAGCTGCTGATCATTTGAAAGAGAAGTATGATAAATCTCTACCTGAAACTTTGTCTAAAGTGCTGGACAATTTGACTTCTTTCCACACAGCTTGACTTCTGGGAAATTCTCTGCCTTTTATTCAGAGCAATAAAGTATGCAAAAAGAAAGTCACAGGGCATTTATTCCCTAAAGTTTCCTTTTTCCTCCACAGAAGAGTTTTTCCAGATTTTGGGAAAAAAAACCCTCCCAACAAGCAGAACTCCTACTGATGCTGCAAATACGTTAGGCAGAGAATCAACTTCATCTTGTTACTAGCTACAAAAATTACCTGGCAGCCGTTTAGTGAGGGCTCACTGTGGACCAGAACATACAACACAGTTACGCTGTGGTGACATTTTTACATACGGGTAATTATTTAAGCAGGTAGCCTAGGATTTACAGATATTTGAGAAAAGAAAATCAGAGGCACACTTTAGGTTCATATTTAATATTAAAATCTGTGCTCACTAACATTTTAAAATTGTCTTTCCTCTGTGCTAGATCTAATGGTTTATTAAAAGAGTATTTTAAGATAAACAATGAGATTTAATGTAACTTTTGACTAGATTGCTAGCAAAATTATAATCACTTAAAAATAAACAAAGCAAACACCCTCCAGTCCTATGGCAGTATGCTAATTCAGTTACAAAAGCTTACATCAGAAAAAGAGCGTATAGGTTTTTGTAAGTAAAAATGTAGTACTTACATTCTAAGTAAAGAGTACATTATTAAAGATTTTCATTTCCAGTTTATAAAACTACTAATGTTACAGTATTAACTCTGTATTGCAAATGGTTTTATAGCTGCTGAGCATAGACAGTATTTCATCTCTCATGTTGTCATAAAAAATTACAACCGAGACTCTCTGTTTAGAGATGCATTACAGTGTCAAAACCAAGAGGACACCATTAAAAGAACTGGTTCTCTCTTTATGAATCTGAATTTCCCAACCTGAGAAAGCCAACAAAACCAAAACAGGAAGTAGAAAACAATATTTTGATTGATCCACCCTTCTCAGCAGGCCTTACCAAAAATGTTTGAGTCTCTACCACACTACTTCACTTCTTGGAGATGGCAACATCTGAAGCACCAGCCATTTAGCAGCTATGCAAAAAAATGAGTACCATGCTATTGACTTTAGGAGGTACAAATTCCAGAACCCAGGCAGCAGAACTAATGTGAACAACTATAGCTGAATTGTAATTATGCAGTGCGCATTTTACCAAAATTCACGTGAGCCCACGGTATTTTTACTTACATCTCTGTATCCATGGGGAACAGTGCCTGAAATATCAGCAAAAGGAATCACACATCCAGCTGGACAATACTTACTGGGAGAGAACAAAATATCAAGTCAAGATACATATTCAACTACAACTCTTATAACGTTATAAAATTGTCACTATGTTTTTAATTTACAATACACTGTTATCATTCATATATCACTATTTAAGGATATATCCTAATTGAAGACTTATCAAATCAGACAAAAAAAATACTCAGGAAGAGAAGTACACAACAGGAGAACAAACATTTGAAAAAGTTTAAAAAAAGATTCTCAGCTGAAACTTCAGTTCCAGTCTCAATATAATAAATTAATAAAGCCAGCATTTTATAATATAAATACTGCATGACTTCTGTAAATTGAAAGTCATATAAGTATCAATATTAAGGAATTTTATTTTATAAACTAGAGACCTGCATATCTATTTGTTTTGCATCCTTAAATAATACATCTGAAAAGTAATGCTATTTTATAATAGCTGCTGGCAATGCTTTGATCATAAAAAACTGTCCAAATTCAGTTAATACCACTAGCTCATGAAAAGCAAGAGGCAAGACATCTGCATCTCTGATGCCAGCCCGTGTTCATGTTCTAGTGCCATTTCATACTGCACATACAAAAACTATTAAATCTTCAAGATTTAACAGTGAACTAGAGTAAACTATTAACATTTTCACTGCAGTTCAACAACAGTTGAAGCACCTTTGCAGGTACCACAAAAATAGTAGGATTCAGAGACTTCAACACATGTTGAGTAAGGTCAGAACCTACAATTAGAGCCCTATTTTGTAACTTGGGAAAATGAAAGAGAAATGCAAAGGTTGCACTTTGAAACGTTTCATGATGCCAGGACTGAAGTTCTCCAAAAAGTAAGTTTATGTGCTTCACAATAGTCTGCAGCTTTAAACACTGTCCTTGCTTTAGATGGAAATGGAGGAGAAAAGAGGGAAATGACATGTTTCCCCCATCAGAAGGTACAGCATTTTATGTCTCCACAGAACCTCATTAATTCACACAAAACTGAAATGGGTTTGTAATTTTTAACACATTTCATAGTTTAGTGCTCCTTAGATAACTGTAATATGAATTTCAGTATTTAAGGTGTATACCTGCTATAATACGTGTTTATAAAAGCAACGTTCTTTCTACGGGAATGAGATATTAGCTCCTATGTGTTAGTGCAAATTAACGAGGTTCTACTGTATACTGCACGTAAATAACAAAAATGGGAGAGAGACAGAGATGAAAGAGGAGCGCAAATGTCAAAATTATTCAGCTCTAACCCTAATTAGTTTGTTTCTTACGTTCTCTGGACAGCCAATTTTCAAGCTGCATCAAGCATAAGTAACAGAGCGAAGTAGAAACACTAAAATTACTTCATTAAAGAGATGGGGGAAACAGGTAAAATCAGTCTTACTTGAATTCTGGTTCGGAAAAGTGACTTGCATTGTCTAAACAGGTAATTAGGTCTGGAAAGAAAAAATGTTAGGTCAAGAGGATGATAAAAACAACAAGTTTGAGTATGCTTTTTAAAGTGCACAAAAATATACGTTTGAGCCTCTGTGGCTTAACCAAAAGTCTCAGAATGAAAAAACACATTCCTACTAAATTTTCTTGCAACAGATTTTGTATTACAGTAGAACCTTGATAATTTGCCTGAGTAACTGGGAAATCCACTGAGAATGTAACATAGACAAGAAGAGAAACACTACAAACATTCATTTTTTGTGCAGCTTAATTTTAATTTATAGCTACACTTCAGAGAACCTGACATAATTCAGAAACACAAACATACACTCTTTTCACAAAGTTAAATTAATAAGCTAGCTAAACAGGCCTGTGTTTTCACCATTTAACAGTCCCACAGTACTGAAACCAGGCAGCACAGGGAACAAACATTAGAGTGCCATGTTACTGGCATCCATAACTGACATGTCAAATTTTATACTCAGTCTGCTGTGTATCAGCACGTACAGTCCAAAATACAGAGAGGAAAGTATCAGAAAACCCACAAAATACAAATTAAAATTGAAAACTCTTTATCTGGTCTTTTTAGAATTACTTCTAGAAAGGGTTTTCTCAAGCCTTTTGCCTTGTGAAGCAGTTGCTGGCAATCCTTCATTTCCTTGTGGACCATGTATGTCACTCACCATTACAATGAGTGGAAGGAGATGCAAAACAAATACAGCAGCGTCCTTTAGAGGCTAGAATAACCAAAAACATGGAAAAAACAAGAAATGGCAAAACACCTAAAAAGTAGTCAGCAGATTATATAATTAAAGAGTTGAGGGAGTATAAGAAACTGTTACTGAAACAAAATTTTCCACAAGGTTGGTCTGTATAAAATACATACCGTTTGATAAAAAAATTTTTTTATCTGCCATCTTGATTACTACCTGAAAAAATGCATTTCGTTCTTTATCCGAAGCAGCTCTTTCATTCCTAACAGGTAACTGTGATTCTTGCCCTGCTATCCATGGTAAGCTTTGGTATCATTTCTTTAAAACTACAGTAACTTAAATAGTAACTGAACAGTTCAATTTCCTAAGCAGAAGTATCAGGAAGACTGTATTAAAAGTCTTCATTTTTAGAAGTTAATTTGTGAGAATGCAGGAATAAATAAATCAGTTCTGTGTTTTCACTAGGCAGCTCTAATTTTACCAGCACAGAAAAATTACCAAATAATTATAAATACCTGATTTGTCAGTGGTTGAATAAGCTGCAAGAAATCCACGTCCAGAAGTGTGTGTTCCACTCATGAACTGTACTGTGACTTCATTACTTTTTGAAGTAATTAAACCATCCATTTGAAAGCCAAACCCACAGTATTTTCCTATCAAGAGAAGGGGGAGAACAGACATGGACCAAAACCAACATATGTAATAAGCATCTTTTTCATTTGCAGTGTACGCTCACATTACTTCTGGTGTATATTCAAAAACAAATACATGTGCATGACACTAAATAATGTAGTCAGTGTCCATTTAAAGCAAATGGCAGAGTATGGGTATCACATTTATTTTGCCACCGTCAACAGGTGAGAGTCTCTCATACCCTTAACGCAAATAAATGTGACCTTATCCCATTCACCTCTAGCCATGCATAACCCTCACAGTCAGTTCTTCAAAGACCATGAGAAATCTGTCAAGGAAAAGGATCAAGTTAGGGCAACGAGAATCATCTACAGAAGCAAATGAGAAAAAAGCCCTTCTCTTCCCTCAGCTGTTGGGGCACTTCTTCCCTGTCGACTATTTCATGCTTTCCGACAATAAATACTCTTAATTTTGGACAACAGGAGGCATGATTCACTGCACTTCAGCATTAACATACAAGCGTATGTGAGTACCATTAATATAAATTGCCAGTTGGTTCACTTTCTGTTTTGCTGCACCTATAAACCTAAGAGAGGTCCTGCATCTGGATACTTCTCTTGGCATCCAAAATGACCAAAATTAATACATTTTAAACTGAGATGCTGGAGTCTGCAGATATTGACAATATTTGCCCTATGAAGTCCTAGAATTACTACCAAATGACATTACCCGGATGAATGGCTGTTAAACAGACCCAAGTCAATAAGGAATTCTCCAGTCCTACTAACTAGAAACTTTAATAAAATACTGATCCGTTTATTAACCTGTTAAGAAAAAAAAAGTCTTCTGTTCTATAGGCTCCCTTGATCATTCAATGTTGTAAACCATTCACAACCCTATTTAAGATTCTGCAGTGGATAACTGAAGTGGATAATCACCAGCAGCAAATGACACTGCATATGTTTCAGTTTACCATTCATTTATTTGCTTTCTTGATAATAAGTATGTTATCATATCATAAAATAGCAAAACAAGAAGCCAGACTCTCTTATCAACTAAAGGCAAATTACCATACTGAAGTAGAGGGAGTGGAATAACACTAACCTGCAGGAATAGTTCTTAACAAATATAATACCAAACAAATATAACACAAATACAATGTGTATGTCAAATTCCTTCAAAAAGTGAACTGCACTCTCAAACACTAATAAAATTTTAAAAAATTAGAAATACAAATTCCTATCATTATTCAGAGCTTTCTAAATGTTGCTTATTCAGATATTTTTTGAACAAAGCAAGGATATTTTCTAATGAAAAAAAGAAAATAGATTTTGCAATACTTTAATGAAATTTATAATATTATACAAATATAACTTTACCTCAAATTCACTACTTAAACTGGTTATCAGCAAGAGTTACAAAGAAGTAAGTTCCCTTTTACCAAGGCTCCACATTGACCCTATGTTTTGCTCTAAGTGATGTTTCAATGATTAATTGCATTCATTATGATGAACTGCATCATTTTTCCAACTACCATTTTTCTTTTCCTTTTTTTCTTTTGCTTTCAGCCACTGGATCTTGTTACATGATTGACCAGCATGAGACTCCTCTCAGGGTAGGTCAGACTGTCCTCAAGACACCATTTATCATCTTCTTTGGGCAAATACACAGGGCAAGACATTTAAATCTAGCTTGGATAAACTATCCAGTGCTGTTTGCACCATGGAGATACAGCCTTCGACAAACTGTAGACTGATGCACCTTATGGTTCATGGCAAGACATACTTTTGAGACTACAAATCATTTTTCTAACTCTTCCCTGGCCTCTTGCCAGATTTTTAGCAATCTTTTTAAAAAGCAGGCATTAGAAATGGACAAAACATGATTGCTGTGATGCCTGTCAATGGTATGTGCAGAAGATGTATTACTACTATTTTGTCTGTACTTACGCATTGAAGGACCCCAAGTGCTTTTGTACAGCAACATTACAGCAGGAGAGGGAATTCCCACAGTAGCTTACATTCTCTGCTCCTATAGATCTGGGCTTACATTGTATGTATTAAATCAGTACATCTGACCGTAGACATACAGTGATTGGACTGTGATGAAATCTAATACAGAACACCTCTAGATCTTACTTAAACTAGAGACAAACTTAACACCAAGGATTTGAATCTTCTTTTGATTTATTGATATTCAAAAGGCTTGGAATGAGAACTAGCCCTTAAAGGCTTCATTAGAAACCACCTCCGTTTATCAATTAACTAACCCACTAACAATTCATTTTTTAATCTAATCAGCTGATTTTTAAGTCATTTTGGGTTAAAGTAGGTATCATTGAATTTCAGATTTTATGTAATACAAGTATTTTAATGTTAGACCATGTCAGTAGTCTTGAATGGAAAAACTCTGGATAAATCCAGATTTCTTCCAAACAAATTCAGATCACTGTTTAATCTCTCCAGTGTTTGTTGCTTCAAACATGAACATTCAAGGACCTGCATCATCTGTATCTGCCACTGTTAATATCACTGTTTGTTCTGTGACTTAATTTATTAAGAGCAGAACAACACACACATTTGCTCAACATACTGTGCTACTACACCAGCTGGGAACAGCTGAAAGTCAAGAGAAACAAATGAAGTAGAAAATTTGCTTGAACCCATTAAGTCACTTGTAAAAGTGAATAATAGACTTATCAGAACTGGACGTTCCTTGCCATTTAAGGACTTCAGCATTTCCTATTTTAGACTGAGTCTGGCTCAACGGCTCCAAGCACATACTTATTTTGACACATGCTTACCTATGTAACAGTTGGAAAAGAGGGTTAACAAAGCTAACATTCCACTAGCCTCTTTATAAGAAGACTCAGTTTAGTGGGATCAGCATTTAAGTTGCACAAAAACAATCTTGGTGAAGTAAATCTCTCTTTCTCTCTCTCTCCCCCCAGATTAATTTTATTTTCTTTCCTAAAGCTTTAATCTGCACAATAACAACTAATTTTAGTGAAGGAAGAATGACAATTCATTTTGAGTTTTATGCAAAGTAACCACAAGGGTCTTAAAACCCTACATATACCTTGATGTAGATGATAATTTCACACTGTTATTTGAAAGAAACCCTGCTGTAGTCATGAAATTCAATTTGTCCTCTTAAAGAGGACAAAAATTAAATTATGGACATTATCAGAAGATGGGGGATATTTGAACTACACAACTTTTGAAGCCTGACATCCTTTAATGCCACCAAGATGAGCAGCTCAAATCAGAGCTATTCCATATAAAAAGAAAGGCACTTCGGGGGGGGGGGGGGGGGGGAAGAGAGCGCGAGATCTTTTTTTTTCCCCCACTTTTTTTTTTTTTAAATGAAGATCCTCATAGTTTTGCAATTCCCTCTCCACTGCTTACAAGAACTTTGCAAGCTACTGGGAAATGTCTGAGAAAAAAAAACATTACAGTGGAGTTTCCTTTGAGAATTTGAAGAATCAAAGATTATTATAGGATCTGTGTTGCACTTAGCATCTAGTCATTGTATGCACGAACAAAATGTAGGATGTTCTGCTATCATTATTACTCATCATTTTTTCAGTACATTTTTAGGATATAGGAATTGTGTCAAGAAGACAGACATTTAAATACGCTTTAATAACAGTAAACAAAATGCAATTACTTAAGAATAATTACATTAAGAATACTCTGACATTCCAAACAGAGAGTTCATCTGCTGAGCAACAATGGTAAGCATACTTGAAATGAGCATGTTACCAGAGAAAGAGACAATCAGACTGCTGTTTTCTTTACCACTTTTATTTTTATATAGTTACAGTTGCACCTGTACTCCCTTCCTGTACTGAAGACCTGTACAGCATACAGGAGAATCTTTCCTTAGCTGTGCTTTCTAGCAGTAGTATCACTAGTAAATTTAGTAAAACTGGTCCCTGATGGCTGTTTTTCTACTGTGGTGAGGTACACACAGCACTCCTCAAAGTTTTGCAGGGTTTCCTTGATATGAAGCTCAGGAAAAACACAACTCTGATTACAGAATTACTAAAATTCCTTTCTTCACCTTATTTGAGATTCCTGTAAATAATAAACACTTCCTTCTTTTCATCACTTCTCATAAGACTCAAAATCCAGACTGTACAAAGCAGTGTATGATGTATTCAGGCAAGGTCTTACCCTGCCCAATATCCAACTGAATTGTAACAGTTTTCTAGGGCTGTAAAAAAGAACTTAAATAATACCATACCTCTAGTAGCTACTCTATGGTCAGAGAAGGTAAACAAGGAGAAATTTAAAAAGTAATGAAAGTACCAACAGTATATCCAAGTTCCATATAAGACAATAGCTTTCAAATACCAATAATAAAAGCTCCTACCTATCTCTGTCCTGGTGGGGCCAATCCCATTGTGAACTCTTAAATAACTGGAATGACAAGAATCTGAGTCATCAATATCAAAATCACCAAATTTGAGCTGAACTCGCTGCCCAGGCTTTACACGAATTTCCCATTCACAAACTGTGCTATTGGGAGAGGTCTGTGGGTAGTTTATCGAAGCAAGAGTTCCACTTTCAGGGCCCAGAATGGTATGTCCACATCCATCACCTACAAAAGAACAAAAAAAGATCAGCTACGTGCCGCATTCATCTTCAAAGCTTCACTGGTGATTTAGTCACCCTGGGTTTTAGCAGTGGTATAAGATTTGTTGAGTTTTTAACCATACTAATCATGTTGCAAGACAACTCCAAGGTAAGTCGCATGCAGATGAAACAGCAATTGTGAGAAAATACCATTCAACTAATGTTGCCTCATGTTTAGTTTCTCATCATAGGGGACTAGAGAGCTGCTACAACTTCCTCAATGAGATAAAAATTCATCCACAATGACTTAAAAAATTACACAGACAGTACAGAAAGTGTCCTTGCTATTTCATGTTCCCTCAACACCTATGTGCACGAGAAAACTGGTTCTGAAAAGGAGGGAGAAACCCGCCAATAAAACAAGACCACATCAGTTTTACTATTGTTACTGTATTCACACCATGATGAAAACAACAGAAGTGGAGAGACAATGGACAGCAAATACTCTATTGAAAATAACTGCCAGGTCTGACCACCATCAAACGGCTAGTGCATTGTTTTCTACTGTACCACAATTTGAATGCTGTAATTAATTCTTATAGCTCTTAAGAGAACATGCTTAATTTTTCTGGATTTGTACAACAAATTAAATTGTAAGTCCAACCTGGAGCCCTCTACCTAACATTTGAGTATTAATTTTAAACAGCAGTAACAATACTAAAGAAGACTTGTTTAACAAGTGGAAAAAAAATAGCACAAATTATGTATTCTCAAGATCAAATTATAAAGAGCAAACTGATAAATCTATTTACTCAACAGCTAGACATGAATTTCCGCCAGTATGTAGTACAAGGAGTGTAAGAATTTGTGTGTTGCTTTGGAAATAAGAATGTTCTTTACGTAAGATCCACCATCACTGGCTCTTTATAAATTACTGTATCAAGATGAAACAAAGTATTCCTGAGCACAAGGACAACATCCAGCAAAATTAACATTTGCAATAATGTAAGCCCCACAAAATAAGCCTCATAACATCTCTGATTTATTTTTGTTAGCACTGGAGCCTGAAAAGCCTATTTACTGAATTCAGTCCCATGAAATTAGTAGGCCAGGAACAGCATTATCATTTCAAGATTTGACACTAGAAGGTCCACAGATCTTTTGAAAGAGATCTGTACATGTTATCCTAAAAGCAATCAGGACCTTTCAGGATCTTGAACAAAGTAATGTAAGCAAAAATAGCAAAGACAAAAATCAGGTTAGATATGCTGCTAAAAAATGTTTTCAACACCACTCCAAATACATTTATTATCTGTAGGTCCATTTTACCCTTCAAAATTCATGCCTGTGTATACAGTTCATACCAAGTGATTACGAGAGATTTAACATTACATCAAGATTTCACACTCTAGAAATTCACAATGGTCAACATCATTTGTCTTGACAGATGTTTGTTTTGACAGCTAAAAGTGTCAGTCTGAAAGTGTTTCATATTACACACTAATATGTGCATTTCTTCTACTAAACATGAAAAGGTAAGCTAAGCTTTAGGGACAAAAATTGTACACATATTTAAGAATTTTAACTAAATTTCAAAATTCTTAAATGTATTTCATGCAAGATTGAATGGAAAAGTAAGTCCAATGCACTGAAGTGACGTGGGAAAAATAAACTGTGGTACTTAACTAGGTCTGCTTAATCTGTTCACAAAAGCACCTAATTTCTAGTAACAAAACCTATTCTCTTTATAATCTGAGCACATTGAAAGATAGCTGCATGTTCTAAAAGCTAAAGTGCTGCTGGTATATACAGAATCACAAACAGATGCAAACTGCAGCTTTTTTTCTTGCTAGCAGTCCTGACTCAAAATGATGCATCTTCTTTGGAAAAGGTAACTCGAATATCTGCTTCAGTAAAATCAAAAGTTCTATTTGTAAAGCTGTTGTTTAGCCATGTTTTTCTTCATCCAATTTTAGCAATTCGCTTTAAAACACTTTGTTCCATCCCATGACAAATATTATTTCCATTTGGGTGACAGCTGATAAATTACTTTCCTAAATCACTGTTGTTCTAATATGAGACACAATTGTCCAATGTTACAAACATTGGTAACTTAAACCGTATGTTTTGTGTATCATTTTAATCCTAGTTCCTTTCCAAAGGCATGTTATAAACCTATGAGTAAGTGAAAGATTTTATCATTCAAAACCTGTATGGCCTTGGTTTATTAGTTAGTAAACATTTCAATGTCAGATTCCTTATTAGTCACAATACGCTCAACAGTCAAGAAAAATACTGATTCCTTTGCTAGTAAACTGGCTTTTTGCAAGCAAGTACTCACGTAGATTACAAAATACATGGAACTTACTATATTAACAACAATAAAACCAACAAATATATACTAGGTCTGTATTCATGGTGATATTTGTGACTAGTATTTCAAAACTCTTTATACTGCAGATATATAAAATTAATTTTCAACATAAGCAGCAGCCAGTTTTATGTTATGTCCTAAATAAAAACAATGAGCCCATTAACCAGTTCTGTGCTTTTCCTATCCTGTGACAGGGATAAGCAACTGTTTACTCATTTACAGTTTGAAAATATTATGCAGATACACTAATACAGTTGCCTTTTGAACATGAAATCATAGTAGCTTTCACCTGTACGGGCAGATACATTGTTCTGAGTGTGTTTTAAGGAAAATAAAAATGATCGCACGATCTAGAATATTTGGTAGTTATTTCTCATTCCAATGGGCCTGTTATTGCAATGCAATAACAAAACCACACAAATGCTATTTCTTACCACCAGGAAAACCAATAGTGCACGATTATGTATCTTTGATTCTTCCCCACACTTTCGCATCTTAAGCCTATGCTGCCGGAAGTCAAAGACAAAGGAGAGCTTGGGTCTCTTCTTTGACGCAAACTGTACTTAAACAGTAAATTTCTCCAGTTAAAAGTAGAAAAGATCATGCCTAACATTCATTTAAAGAACCCTCTTCATTAGTTTGCTGTTCAGCTGTCTGAAGCATGAAAGAATACCGCACTGTGTTTCTATGATGATCAGGGCACACCATTCTGATGAGAAAAGCAAAAGAACTCCAAAAACACTCTTACACGTTTAGGTAATAAAATGCAAATAAAGTATTTTAAAAAGACATTGAGACTTTTCTTTTAAAGACACACCACTAAAATGTCAAATTTCCCCTTCTAGCTTGGAACAATCAGTCTTGTTTCCAGTGGTTAGATAGAAAAACTTTCTAATCTTTCTCACACAATTTAATGGAAATGCAAATCTCAAATCTCCCTTTTGTTGTAGGCTTTCTTGAAAACACGTGAGGAAAAATACTCCTCTAATCTATCCATAATAAAGAACCTGCTGTCAAATCATACCAGAAAGGAATGTAAAGGAAAAAAAGTTGTGCTGAACTGCATCTACACCATCATCTTACTATGAAGCCAATTTTTAAAAGTAGCTTATTCTGACTGGACATTTTAGATCTCATTTTGTTGTGTGTTTCACTTAGGTTAGTGATAGCAGAAGTGCCAGACACTCCATGCCTGAAGAATTTAAAGATTACCATTGCATGTCCAGCATGCAATATACAGTCTGCCATGGGCAGCAGCATCATTCAGGAGCTATCTGGAAATTTCTAAAAATCACATTCCCAGTGAAACTTGCAGAACAATGAAACCTCATTTTATTTTACTGGTACTATAAAAGGGTAGTTCTTGAGCCTTTCTATGTAAGTGGTGCTTCATCATTTCTGCCAAAGTTGTATAAATACCACCGATCAACTCCAGAGACACGTATATACATCCTGTATCAGGGGCGCAATCTGCAATACTCAGCAATTTCTCCAAGAAAAAGAGAAAGTATAATCCTTTGCACCACAGCCATATATATAGGAGCATTAGCGAATTAATGACTTCCAAATGAATGAAGTAAGTGCCACAGAATCTTTTGCTTCTGTTAATCTGTGTGCATGCAAGTGGAGTATCCAAGAACACATAAAAGAGACAGACATCAGTTTCTAAATCAATTATTCCTAAATGGGCTGACAACTTCTGTTGTCAGTACGCAGCTGAACGAGTCTCTTGCTTTCTTTCAGCCCTGTCACACAATAGACCTGCTGCGCTTGCAGAATAGATCAAGCTCTTCACAGAAGCACCAGACCATTTTCACATACACATTACACCTGACATTTGCTGGAAGGTCTGCAGATGTGCACTGAATTTCATGTGTCCTGAGGACCATGTTCACAGCAAACATGAATAAGCTCGGCTCTTCACCAAAACGTGTGTTAGAAACATGGGCGCCTCTTAAGAAGCCGGTAGAGGAAAGCAGACTGCTGTCGTCAGGAGAACCATTCATCTCTTCTGCAGGCGCCTTCGAATGCAGTCTGGATGAATTATCCTGACAGATTACATATGACCCCCAGGCTACGGCACGTTGATGTCTGATGCAATCATGCAGATGATTTAAAACAATTTCTCATACCCAAGTTCTTTACATCAACAAAATACAGAACTTGAACCAACACAAACATACCAAAATGCATTGGATAAGAAGAAAATGTGAAATTTAATAAAATGAGAGGATACTGCACATGCAGGAGTTGGTGCTAAGTACTCTATTAATATCCACAAAAAAGATTAATTATTCTTTATAGTTGTTGAAGTCAATTAATCAGAACTTTTTCCCCGAGATTGGCTGCTGTTAGTGACTGCTAATCTTGTTCTCACTACCAAATCATGTTAAAAATTAATCTTTAAGACTAGAGAATGCTTTCCCATTCCTTACTTGGAGAAGAAAGAATGATAAAATAAAGACATCAGACAGTTTAAGGTCAGTCTATAAGGCATAACTGACACATATCAAAACACCAATCTCAATTTTAACATGTGGCACTGCCTTTTGAACACACTCAATTTAACCAGTGGGTTTCCTGAGAAGATTTTACATATATAAGCTATGATTTTCTGTAAGTTTGTGACTACATACAGGATGTAATTAAATCTTTCTTAACTAAGCAAAGGTAGAACCAAATCAATTAGATTCATGTAAATAAAAAGTTATTTTAAAGCATTCATTTTAACTCCAAATACACAACTCTTTCTGATTCAAGGCACTACTGTAATTTTTCCTCTTCTGTTTAGCTCCTGTGCTCTGCATTTCCCTGCTTTTTATCAGTGTGCCACTAAAAGACACTACATCTACTTTTTGCTTTTCTCAGTGTGGGCAAGAAAGTTTACACAACCAACAAAACAGTTCCATGAATAAGAAACACTGAGGAATTCAGACCACAGAGACATCAAATACTAAATAGCTTTTTCAGGTATTTTCAAATGCCCTTATTTGTGTCCTCCAAACTCATTGCTGTTTCCACCAAAATCCACAGAACTATGTTCTTCAGGAAGGAATGTGCTCCTCTGTCAGAATTAATCTTCTTAACAAGCCAACAAGCACACAGTCCACCTTCATCTTTATGCCATTTATTTGCCTCTATAACACACTGGTTTGAGCATTTCATCCCATTACAGATGTTTCACAACATAAAATACCCCACACTTCCACAAGTGAGGCCATAGCTCAGTAAACACTTGAAGGCACTTTAAATCAGTGCAGCCACAGACAAAAGCAAGCCTTGTCTGCCTCTCGCTTTTGGCCACTTGTTCTCACACCCTTCCTGGTACTGGAGGTAAACACTTCTGCAGCCACATGACAAACCAGACCAGGGACTTCAGATAAAAATAGCTGTTAGTTTTAACCTAGAGCAATCCCATAATTTATTTTAGTGTGCACATGCAGCAGCGCCTTCCCTGACAGAGGGATAGGACAGTGTGAGAGTAGGGAAACACCAGCAACTGCTTCTTCCACCAGCACTGCCAGCCTGTGTTTGCATTTTAAACAATCTTGAATCCCAACCAGAAATGTAGAAACCATCCCTTCCCCTAGGAAGACCAGTCACACAAGAGTGGCACACTGGCTTCAGGAACCAAGCTGGCTGAAGACGAACCAGTGCCCCTACCCATTCCCACAGCACAGTGTTAGATTTCAGCCAACTCGCCTCTCTGAGGCAGCTCATTGTGCAACTGCCAGGGGTAGGGCAAGGAAAGGAGGGCAGGTAGGATTACGGTTGTCTCAGCTTGGATTGATTTACTTGCTGTAGAGCACCCTTCGAAGGATAATGAAATTACGGGTTGAGGTTTAACAAAGATAGGAATAGGACAAAAGGTAAAGCACAATAAGCATTTTGCCTTTCAAACTGTTGGCAGCTCAGGGTTGGGGTGGGGAGACAGAAGCCGATTCTTGCTCTTATAGCAAAAGTACAAAATTTAAGATGCCATTACAACAAAATTTTACTGTTTTCATTTACAATGCTAGCCACATGCTGGGCTAGTGATAATTAGCACTTTATTATTTTCATCTGTACACACAGCTTTTCAATCATAATCTCTGGAAATGCAGTCTTAGTTTTCAGCCACTGAATTTTACACAAAAGAGTAACACTTAGCCTTGCTAAATTTAACATCCAAAATACAGTAACATTTTAAAACAAATTATCTCAAATTATTAAATCGTCAGAGCAGGTAAGACATTTGCTTCCTCTGCTATCATGTACTAACCAAACTGACTACTTCAAAAGAACAGAAAAGAAAGATCAGCTGTGTAAGACTGCGTTGCAGAGCTTTTGCTTACAGATGTCAGGGAAATTATGTGAATAAGTCCCCAGGGACAGCTATGACTTGCTTAAACAGTATGCAGGCAAAAGCAGCCTACAAAGACAGGCCAGCCATAGCGAAAAGTGATTTACATGAGGACTCTGTAAGAGGGCTCTGCGTTCAATGACACATAATGCAGAAGCCCTCCTGATCTACTGCCCATGCTGAATCATAGTGACAGCTCATGTTATATGTTGTCTTTTGTCCTGCACATGCAGCTTGCCCGCTTCCCAAGACATACCATTTACTTAGTAATATGCACCAAAACTTTCATAAAAATAAACACTGTTGTGCTTCAGTGCTATGCAGCAGAAACACAGCTGATGAAGGAAATGAAAAATAACACACAGATAGTCACGCAAAACTCTATGAGACTAAGTAGTAGCCATGGTCAGAATAGGCTTCAAATCTCTTGTAAGGTCTTCAAACTCCTCACCACACCAGGACCAAATGAAATTTCACAAGTCTTACATATGTCAACAAAGAAGCAAAAAATTCTCCAATCATACCAGTAATTCACATGCTAAATTTACACTACAGTCATCTTTTTCTCTCTTCCATTATCAGTTCATAAATGAGACCACACAGCCTACACTGCAGATCCATGGTGGCATACATTGATCTAAATACCAGCCGCTGCAGTACCATCTTGCCTTTTGTAACAGCTGCAACTTCCTGCCCTGCCCACTGCCGGTGCTTATCGTACCCTTGTTGAGCTGTACAGCAGTTTTATACCCAGGTTACCACACTGTCTGCCTTCTACTGAGTAAGGGTACGGGTATAGGTCAACAGGGGTCTAACAAGCACTGGAGCCCGCACAATGGAGAGGATGCAAGGTAGGGACAGGGAGGAGAGGGCGAGACAGCAGCAACCAGTGGTAAAAATCACATTTGGCTACCATGGAATCAACAGAAGCCAGCAGGAAGGAAGCTGATGGTTTGGGTACCTGAACAAAAAACAGTGGGGCATCTAGACGCTTTCAAAAAGAAAACCTAAAAAACCAGTTGGAATTATTTGCACCCTGTAGCTGCACCAAGAACAGTGACTTATAAATATCAGTTTCTAACCCTCTTTCAAGTTTGTCATCCAACTGATGAAACAGTAACACTCCACATCTCTACACCCGTATTTCCTTCTGCCGCTGTAGGTGAAATACAGAATCATCTTCGTTTCTAACACTCATTTTCAACTCTAATTTCAAAATTACGATGGGGACTGTTTGGGGTTTTCCCGTTGTGAACAACATGGCTTCATTCTTGTGTCATGAAATATAATACACAATCTGTTCTAAAAGGTAATTAATTCCTAATTTTGCCTTGTAGATGTTCCCTTAAAAGGAAGGTATTTTCACACTTGTGACCCTCTATGAATACAATCAATAAAACAAACATTATATACTACTGAATAATAACATGATTAACTAGGAAGATGACAGTAAATTTACACACTTGAGTCACTGGTTTTTAAGTGCCAAAATTATCACAAAAGTATAGCAAGAGCATGTAGGAAGTCAGTAGTGTGTGAAGCTCCAGTAAAAACTATCTGTGAACTTTAAACTTGCCCATCAGCTTTGCTGTAACTTCTTCACAGCAAGAAGAAAAGGATGCCTTGTGTTATAGAACTGGAGACCTTGAAAACAGCTCTTTAAAAATGAAGAGATAAAGTAATGAAAATGCTTTATTGGACGTTTTCAAATATACTTGAGAAAAAGATAAAACCTCATCACCACTGGACTTCATATGTAAGTGTTCAAAAGCATTAAATTTAATGCATCTCTCTTTCCACCCTTGTGATAATGAGACATATTTTGACACCTGTATACAATAGTATAAAAATAGAAATCAACAGATAATGTGGTTCAGGGCTTCCTGGATTCACAAAACTCATGGATTTGTAAAAGAAAAAATTAAGCACCAGTGGCTTCTTTCCACCACACTGAACAAGGCAAGATGTTTTTCCCCACATCTTAACCATTTTGGAGCAAAATTAAAATGACCAGATATGGCTTTAAATGGCTACAGTCCTGCTAAAGATGCAACAGCTGCCAACTATGAAAACCTTTGTGGACTTGCTGGCAAACATACATGCACAACATACTCCACATACATGCTAGATCACTGCACTAAACTATCCTTTCAGAGTCAAAATCTCCTAACTCTGAGAAGTAACCAAGCAAAATTGCACCATTGTAATTCACCTTCTGTTCCCATTGCTTTCCTAATTCATCTTTCCACTCAAGATATTGAGGATCTTTCCCTTGCCTCATTCCTGTGGGGTTTCTCTACACAAAAAACATTTACATCCAAGCAGCTATACAAGTTGCTTGTCTTGCCAAGTCTAATTAACATGCCACTTTAGTTTCACCTCAATATAAAACTAAAAGTGCAAAAATAGGATGTATAAAGAGAACTGCGATAAAACTGCTAAAACAGTTCAGTGTTTCTATCCCCCTCCCTCAATATCTGAAGCTGCAACTGGGCACTGAAACAACTACTACTTCTACTCCAAGAAACAGCAATTAAGAGACCTGAAAAGATTTCCTCTTCACAGTTAAGCAACATTTGAGGTCTTAGGATTGCCCAATCTAAGTCTAGGAAAACCACAAATGGATCACTGAATATGAGGAGAAAATGGTATTTAGGGATGAAAAATAATTAAGCTTTTGCAAATCTGGAATAATTTTACAAAATATTTATTTACAAGCTTTATTTAAATGCCAGACCAAGATCAACAGTATTGGTGTAATACGACGGACAGCATCATTCTGGGAAGCTTTTACACCATCATCTTTTTTGAAACTGGGACAGAAGAGTTATCTGCTCACAATCATTTACAGAAGCATACCAACCTTTTCAAGTTCCCTTTTCCACCACTAATAATATTCCTCAAGGATGTATCAAATGGTCACCTCCCACAGCACTTCAAGTAAAGAACCAAGAAAATCAGCATATTGTTTCAAGAAATTGTGCATGTGGCATCATGCACAATACATCGAATTTCAGCAAGACTCATGATCCAAAGATCAGTAGCTAGCAGGATTATTGTTCTGATGGATACTATTCCAATCCTGGACAACAAAACCTCTTCCTTGAACTAAAAGTAAATTTGGAAGGAACTTCAAAACTCTGGGAGGAAGGTTCAGAGAGGGGATTAACAGGGGAAGTTATAAAATGGGGAGGGGAGTGTTTAATAAAGCATATAGGTGATCTGATCATTGATTTTATTTTCATTTTTCAGTACATAAATGATGCATAATCTCTGGAATATGGTTAATAAGGTAGTCTCCTGTGATTTTGCTGGAGCTGAATTGAGTTTTCACATCATAAAGAATGCAGGAATGTTAAAATGTAATACATTTATTTAAAACTTTTACTGACCAATGAAAAATGTTAATAAAACCAAAGATATCCACACAGAACAGGAAAAAAAAAAAATCTGAAAATATCTAATTTTTTTTTTTTTTAATACTACAATTAACAAAACTGACCTAACAGAGTCTTGCCAATGAAAGACAAACCATGGCGTAAAGAAAGCACTGGAGAAACATTTCCTAAAAAAAAAAAGAAAAAAAGAAACGAACATGCACATACACAACCAACCAAACAAACAAAAAAACCTCCAGACTTTACATCTCAAAAAGTGTCAAGTTTGAACCTCTCTGATCCTAATTTATAGGTCATTTTACAGAAAGATGGATTCACAGTATTGAAGACCCGAAGGGCCCTTTTAAGTATGATTTCTTGTATACCACAACTACTTACAGTTGGCCAGTCATGATTCTAACCAAAGGGAATTCAGGATGTTGCATTAAATTTAACTTTCCAGAAAGTTTTCAGACTTGATTTAAAGGTCTCTTGAGAGAGAGAATTTTTAACTATTTCTAAAGCTAGCATGCTTTAAACTCTTGGAGAGGAAAACAAACACACACACACACCCCCCACCAAACCAACTGTTTCTAAGATATTCTTAAAAAATACACCTACTTTACTTATGGTATATGGGTGAATTCCTTATTATTCAATACTACTATTGCCAAGAATGACACAACTAAGTTCATAAACTTTATTCAGCTTATATAAAAACATTTACAAATGCAACAGCTATGTATGCTATCATAACAATGGTGCAGAACTTGAACTTTCCTAATTGTGTTACCCTTCAAAAACAAGATGCATGGAATTTCTATTAATAGGACAGAAGTTCATTCAGTCAAAAACCTGAAACTTAGTACTTTCAGTAAGATACTAAGAACAGAGGTTCTTAAGGTCAGCAGTCAAATAATTGTAAGAAAATAATGACTACCTGAGTCAAAATGCAGAACACCTATCATCCACACAGACCAGTGAACAAGCCAAAACATCCTCTTCATGTTAGCAAAAATTAAAAGCAAGCACATCTGACAAGTACATATTCAGCCCCTATTTACACATATTCTGCTTCCAGGAATCCTTTTTCTTCAAAAGGATTTACCCTATTAGAACAATTGCCAATAGCTGCTAAGAATCCTTGCACTTCTAATGGTTCATGCACTTAGCATTATATTTTATGTTGTTACTGTAAATGTATTTCAACTGTTTTACAGCTAGGGAGATCAACTCAAATCCCAGTCTCACTGCAAACTCAGAACAAAATATTTAGAAGTACAACATGTTACTTATTGTCAAAGATAAACACTGATGTGCTTGATTTTCAGGGTGCAACTAGTCTCCTAGTCTCACCAAAGTCAAAGGGCTCAGTAATCACTGAGCTTCAGCACGCATCAGCTGTTTGCTAGTCTAAGCCTTACAGACTGCTAATTCATGGTAAATTATTTTTATTCCAGTATTTGCAAAGAAAAAAGAATCTAACCCAAACAAAACTGACAACTGTAAACATAGAGATTTTGTAAGAAATGCCAACAGGAAGCATCTAGATGCCATAAGCAGTATCAAGTGTCTGTGTATCAATTCCAAGATCCAACTGATTGAAATAACTGAGATACCAGCAGCTAAACAGGTATGAACTATCTGCCTTAAATTAATTTTTGAAGAGTTTAGCAACCATAAAGAAATGTTATCCTTCTACAGCTCTTCACCCAGGGAAAAGAAGTGGTCATGCAGGGAAACAGCAGAAATGACATGTCCAAAAAGAAACAGCACAGGTTAAACGTTTCTTACTCATCCAAGGGTCGGGGTTTGTTTTCTTTTTCAAACACTAGACAAAGAATTCTTCAAACAAAAGCCATTTGCAAAATCTATGCTATTCTGTGGTCCAAATGTTAAATCACTATCACATTTTCAAGTATAATTTTTATTTCAAATAACATAAAAAGTGTTCAAACATAAAGCAACAAGCTCAAATAGAATATGAATAGCACAGCTCAAGCTGTTTGCCTCAAATAATGGAAGGCAAAGCATGAAGCTTAGCAAAATCTGATATTCCACAGTCTTACCACATTAATGAACAGGCTTCACAGACAATAACCCACCACTCTCTATAAAAAACAGCACTAAAAATTTTATAGATCCTATTTTAATGCAAGTTGCTACATGGCCTTTTATGTTAACATTACTACTGCTCCCCCTCCCTACCCCCCCTAACCTCAGTTTACTAAAAATCCACAGTCTATTCTTGGACAATGGTTTCAACTATACCACTATTTAAAAAGAAGGACCACAGATGTTCCATAATATTTGATTAAAGAAATTAATCTAAAAGCAACTCCTAATCAGAAAATGCAGGAGGAGAGGGAAATCCTTTGACTACAAAACAAATTCCAGGTAATCCTAACTGCTTCCCCAAAGCACAGGGTGCAGCTACAAAAGTGGGGGTGACACACAATAGCTTATTTAAAAACCTTTCAAAATATGGATAAAATAACCAATATAGAAACGTTTGCCAGTACGTTGAGCAGCAACTCCAACAAGGATTGCATTTGTACTGATGATTATCTATCAAAGCTGATGCATTCAAGGCAGCACTTAACTAGCTGATGACTGAAACTATACAGAACAGCAGTGATCACATTTAAAACCTAATGCATCATTTCCCAGAGTATAAAGCAGGTGGCAGAATTGCAGAAAAGGAGACAGATTATTTTTCTCTTATGTGAATAACATAAGGAAACATTCCTCCAAATCTTGAAAGCTGAACATCTCCGTTCAGTAGCAGGAAAATAATTTTCCTAAAGACTGCACTAATATGCTAGAAGGTCACTGGCTTGAGATGCACACAGTAAGAGCATACAAGCTTCTGAAAGAACATTTACATTACTTTTTTAACACTAGCTCAGATACTCGATTTTTATAGCCATGTACACACACACACACATATATATAAAACCAACGTGCATTGTACTGCTTAAATCCAAAGCAAAATGCAATACATTCTGGGATCGAGTACGAGAACTCTAAGAGTGTTTACACAAAATGGTGATTCCTGCTTTCTTTAGAGGAGTGGACTAGGCTAGCACAACCTCAACAGGCTTCCGAAGATGAGCTGGGCTGAAAAGAATCAGTACTGCAAGACAACCTCCCAGAAAGGATGGCTCTGCAGAATACATGTATGTACCTTGTGCCCACCAGACCCACTTAACCACTTCAAATAAGGCTCAGTAACTGGAGGAAGAAAAATAACCTTGCGGAGATTCTTGTTTTCAAAAGCAAAGAACTTTCACCATTTTCAGGTCTATACTTCCAATCCCAGCTCACTTCCCCCCAGGAACAGCATTCCTCCTCACAATGCTCTAGAGCACTGCTCCTCCTCCTCCTCACTACATCTATCTTCAAGGTACAATGATGGAAAGTGAAAAAGAGCATCAGAAAACCTGAATCAGCAGACATGTCAGCTAAGCCTGGCAGAACTTTAAGCCCCGGTCTTGAAAAATTCTTCCGTACTTCTCAGCACAAGGATGAAGGGTATTTGTCTCAGCACTCCTGCCTACATGGTACCAATCCCTGAATCCTCAAGAGTCTGTATTCTGCACAATTGCATCTTCAAAATGTCTTAAGTAAAACTGTCCTATTAGCAAAACCAAATAGTTCAACAGAGCACTGCCCTCCCCATCATAAAACATTTATTCTAATGTTAATTTGAGGGATAATAAATCTCTCATCCAAAGAGCTGGGGGTCTTTTTAATCAAAATAATTCCTTATGGGTTTGGCCATGACTCTCTTCCTCCCAGATGAGCCCAGCCAAGGACAACGGATACAAAAAAGAGCAATGAGACACCACCCAATCTAATTTAGCAAGAGGAGAAAACGGCACTTGTATGAAGGGGAACACATGATAACTGCTCATATGGCAGACTGTTCTGTGGTAGTGCTTTATATTCACATGCCAGGAGCTTTCTGCAGCAGGAAAAAGACACCTGCAATGGGCTACCTTGGAAGCTGGAACCCTTGTCAGTCGCCTGTTCCAGAAGGAAAGCATCTCTTCCAGGACATCTAGGGAGAAGCTACAGCCTGCCTCCCTCTCCCCCACTCTTGCCCAGCTGATGGATATGTAGCTAAAGCTACCTTCTCTTTGTCTGCTTCCTTCTCCCCAAATCAAGCCACCTCTCTTCCAAATCTATAGTTGGAGGACGTTGTTAGATCCTTTCACGCTTGAAGTTCACAATTGGAAGGTTATCTTAGTGACCAAAAGGGACAGACAGTTATTTCCAAGTCTGAAACAAAGTTGAAGGAAACAAAGTTCACAAAATCACACAGCTAGTTCTAGTCTTCCCATCTTGCCCAGCATACTGCAAGCAAAATGCAGCAACTTTAGTGACAAAGGCACTGAGACACCTCTGTACAGTAAGTGGCCAGGAAGTCGCAACAGTCACTACAGTTGTTTGTTTCAGCCACCAACACCTGAATGATTACGAGCTATTTCGGATCCTACAGAAAGGCAGAGGCTAGGTTGACAGATCAGCACGTGCCTAATTATGGACTGACCACAGTCAAAGCCACTGTTGTCTACTGCCTTGCAGGATGGACAAGCAGCGGTGAGATCAGGAGTGCTGCAGGGAGAAGGGGAGGGCACACAGAGGAACTGAAGAGGAACAGGGAACACACAACGGATCCAGAAATACTGTAGTTCAATCACATAACATAAGGCCATGGAAAACTATTTCATTAGGTTCAATGTACACAGAGCCATTAGTTCTTTCACTTAGCTTTTCAGACCATAGTAACTCAGCACCATACATTCAAAAATTCTTTTTCTCTGCTACACTGAAGCAAACTTTTTTAAGCTACAGTGATGAATCACTTTCTTGTACTTTTTTCAATGAGGTTTGAGTATACAACAATATCCTTATGGGTTGGTATTTGTTTAGAACAAAATGTGGCAGTCTCATTCAAAAACAAGCGTCCAGAGTTAATTCTTTTTAAGAAAAAGTTGCAAACAAATCTGCTTCAAATCACTTGGGTATCCATTTCAGAACCTAAAGTTTATTTTTAACATAACGCTTTACTCCAGTTTCATATGCAAATCAGCATCCACTAGGAATCCCAACAGATGACCACCAAACTATGTGTGTGATAATGAAGTTCTTACTCCACAGACCCTACAGTCTTCATACCTTCAGAAAACTGAGATATTACTCAACTTCTATTTTGATGAAAGCTAAGCAACCATTTCCCTCTTAGCTGTTTTATAATGTTTCTCTACCTCCAAAAAAAGGTTAAACTTAACTAACAAACAGGCCATACTGAATTTACGTCAATAGCTGAACATCTGTAAAGAGCACTGTTCCTCAAAACGCAATCCACGAAGAGCAGGAAGCTTATATGGTGCTGGCTCGCTCTCATTCACATCTGCTTAATTACATGAAAAACAACTAAAACACTTTAAGTATTTTTCAAATATCAATTTCCTTGCAAAACACTTTAAGTATTTTTCAAATATCAATTTCCTTGCAACCAGGAGCTAGAGTCACTACAGAATTGTTTCAAAATCACAAGAGCTGACTTGCACAGCCATTGGCTGGACAGTCCTCAATGCATGAGACTGTATGAAATGCAGCATGGGGTACTTTTCTGTTGAGTCTTTTTCAGTGTTTCTGAAGGTGTTCAACCTCATACAAAATGCTCATATTTTCCAAGACAGTGAGACGCTCAAGTTCAAGACCTTGACCAAAGAATGTTGAATTACGTACACTGAATGATTTTCAATATGATAGACTAAAAAAAATCCCACTCAAATCCTACAAGATAATACAGTGGGCTACTAAGTGAAAAGCATATTCACCACAGCAGTACCCACACTTTTTCATTCCTCAGTTTGCAGCTATCTGGAAGGGGAGGAGGAGGAGGAGAATATTTGACCCAATACTCAAAACAAGTTTCACACTGACCAAAACCTTATTGTTATTTTTAAATCAGTTCATACTAGGGAGGTGCTCTACAGAAAAGCATGTGAGAAATGAAAACACTTTATCTTCAGAACAAGATTTAAATACCACGTAGTATGTGAGGCTCAGAGCTGCTGAACAGTGGAAAAGAAAATGAATAGTTGCTTATTAGCAGAGGATCAACCTCCCTAACGTAACAAATGAGGCTAGGTTCCTACATAGTATCACTTACTGCATTTTTATAAGAGAGCTTAAAAGCAACTTTAACTGTGGAATTTCCTAAGCCTTGGGTACTTTCATTGGCAATCAACATATTCTCTTAGAAGCCTGCGCAGATATTTAATACACTAATTTAGTAACAACAGCTTTGTGCAGACCCTTCATAAGCAAGACAGCAGTTTCATTTCTGTATGGGACTCCTTACCCAAATTAGAACTATGCCAGTATTTAAGGATACAGGATACGGGCTCCCCAACCTTCTCTGGAATAAGATAAATGAAAGTATTTTGGCAAGGAAACAGTCCCTCACAAGCAGAACTTTTCTTAGAAGCTCCAACAGTTTCTCATACTGAAGAGCATTGTATTCAACAACACCAGACTCTAACCTTAAAACAAGCTCTGCTTTTTGTTACCAAATAAAATGAAGCTTGTCAACAGAGGTTCCCCTCCTGCTCAAAAGCAAGACTTCTGTGCAAACTTTAAGCATTAACTAGAGGGACACTGTAAATTGAAATTTAGGGTAGGATCTCTTCAGCTTCTCAGAGTACAGAAAGGTTAAGTGAACAGCAAACCTAAAAGCCTGCTGTCTACACAGTCCCACTTCTTGCTGCATGGTCCCACCCCCTCTAGCACACCTCTGACCACTCACTGAGCCAATTTGACTCAATAATCTGGAGGAAAACTACGAAACCGACCTCCCCCCCCCCCCCCCCCCCCAGTTATTTCAGTTTTCTCCTAGAACAACAAACTCAGTCTGCTCACCAAAAAGTCAGACAAGTGTCAGGTCAGCAGAAGTATTTGGAGTGTGATGCTCCTACAGCATGAACTAACACCTTGCTGCTGCCTGACTCACCCAGCAGCAGCCTTCAAAAGACTAAATGTTAAAATTGCCCAATTTCCTCTCAAAAGCAAATGGGTCTTCTCCTCCTCCATTATAAATTAAAACAAACCAAAACCGGGTATGCCAAATGCTTATTAGCATTAGCTTCATATGTGTATAGGAACATACTTAAAATTAAATGCAATTAGCTGGAAATAAGATGAAAAGGTAAGTCAACGTGACTAGCTTGCTCTATGGACACATCTCTGACCTTTTTCCATGCAAAAAAATTAAAATGTATGCTTAACAGTACAGTGCATATATTTCTGATTCTTTTTGTGCATTTAAATACGGCATTTGTGACATTCAAATATATTTCTATCTCTCTTTGAGATGTACAGAAAGAGAAATTTATGTGAAAACAGAGTTGAGTTTCCGAAACGAAGCAAGACCAGTGCAAGAAGCAAGCGGAATTGAAAATCATAAAATTTCTCTTCTCAACCCCTGTATTCACAGAAGTGAAAGTTTCAAGATGCTGTCAAAACATTCACTCCCACCACTTTCTCCCCGGCATATGATCAAAATGACAGTTACTGTGGCATCCTCTGATCTTCTGCCATGAAGTGACCAAACTGTGCCTCGCAATTTTCAAAGCGCTAAAGCCTAATCAGTAATTCCACCCGAGGAGGATAAATCTCGCCGACTTCTCTAAACAACAAAAAAACCCCTATCACACATTCTGGATTCTCACCCCTATATATGTTTCTACATACTCGTGGGTGCGTGTAAGTTTATTTTTACAGTAAGCAGATTCTCCCCTTTATCCGCCTCCTGGCTCACACCACTTCACAGAGCCTGCGGAGGAAAAACCCAGGGGTCACCCGCGGCTCGGGCAGCCTCCCCCAGAAACGGGACGTTCAAGACGACAAACCTCACCACACCCTCCGCCTTCGGACTGCCCTTGTGCCCCCAAGCTACCTCCACAGCCCAGCGTCCCCCTCCCCTGTTCCCTCGGTCGCGCCTCACCCGGGTGAAGCCCTCCCGCCCCCAGCTCCCCGTGGGGCCGGAGCTCGGGGGCGGCGGCCCAGGCCGGGTAAACCTCCCTGCACTTGGGGGGCGTGCGGGCCGCCTGAGGGAGCCCCCACGCTCTCCGACGGGGCGGGCACCCCACAACGGGGGAGTGGGGAGGAAGAAGAGGGAGTTTCCGAGAACGGGGCTCTTCTTCTGCCCTTTGTTGGCCAGAGAGGGGGCAGGCTCGGGGTGCGGGGCCACATGCCGGGGGGGAGACCAGAGGTGGGGGCTCCCGCTGCCCGCAGCAGAGTCCCGGAGGGTTGGTTTCCCTCGCCCGCCCGGCCGCCTCCCCTCTCCCCGGCCACCGGGCAGCGGGGCTCGCCCGCCGCCGCCGCCCTGCCCGCCCGCTATCGCACCCACCTTTCTGCGCCCCGGTGCCCCGCGGCAGCAGCAGCAGCAGCAACAGCAGCAGGAGGAGGAGGCTGAGGCGGAGCAGAGAGGCCGCCTGCCGGGTCCCCGCGGGGAGCGGCCGCCCCGGGCTCACCATACCCCGCGGCGTGGCCAGCGCGGCCGGCAGTCCGAGGGCATCGCGGGCTGCGGGGCGGCCGGGCCGGGCCGGGCCGGGCCGCGTCTCTGCCCTGCGCCCCGCGGCCGCCAGCGGGACGCGCCTGCGAGCCAGCCAGCCAGCGCGCGCCGCCAACCGCCCCTGCAACCGGCCCAACCGCTTCCGGGTGCGCGGCGCGGCCCCGGCGGCTCCGGGGCTGCTCCGCTTCCTGCCGCCCCCCCGCCGCGCGCCGCCGAGAGGCAGCTCGAGGCGCCGGGGCAGCCGCGGGGTCCCGGCGGCTCTGCGCGGGGGAAGGCTCCGGCGGCGGCCCCGCAGAGCGTGGCGCCCCCTCCCCGTCCCAAACGGCGCCCTGGGCGCTGCGGGGGTGCGCGGGGAGGGCGGGAGGCGCCTCCGGGGCGGCCTGCTCGGGGTTAACGGCCCCGACAGAGAGTCCCGCCGGGAGCCAACCCCTAAATTTCCTCTTTATTCCACCTCCGTCCTCCTTTACGAGTTGGCCAAGAATATTTCACTTCTCCCCCCCCCCCCCCCAAAGTAGAGATGAAGTGAGGCAAAATTGCCTGGAAAGACAAAACTCCTTGGAAACCCGAGTATTGCTGTTGTTAATAGAAGAGGATAAACTGGTGGCGTAGATCACCACACGCAAATGCGAGCTCAGCTCTAGAAAAGCAAGGGATTGGCTATGAAGTCCCAAGGCACTGCAAATTCAGTTCTTGTCGTCTAGCTTTTGAACATCTACAGTGTGTAATTGGAGAGGCTTGCTTTAGGAGGCTAAATTCACCCATGGGAAACAGATACTTTTAAAAAAAAAAGTAACTTTCAAGTCTTAGAATCACAATGATAAGGCAAAATAGCACATTTGCAGAGACTTACGGTAGCTGTTTTCATACTGAATTAGTTCCGCTAGGTTGTCAAGAAAGCATATTTTGGGGGGAAAAGCACCCTAAGCACTGGTAGGATCAAAGAATCACCTTTGTAATACCATCATCATCGTCATGGAAGGGAGCACCTCATTACATGTTTTTCAGTGGCACATGAAAGGAATGTAATTTTCAGATGCTGATGAAACGTCGTCGTGTCCATGCTTCCACAGCCGCAGTCCCAGCCCTGCTTGCTCCCAGCAAGATTGGAGGGATGAGAGGAAGGGTGCGAGCGGCACCCGCACAGACACCATTTCACATTTCTTTCAGCTTCACAACTGAAACCCTCAGCCCTCCACTGACCACGCTCGCTCTCACCACAAAGCAGAAGGGACTTGGGACTCCACAGCTTCCAAAGATTAGCCTCTCAGCCAGTACAGGCCTCATGGTTCATCCCTTCTGCTGTGGAAGGGCTGTTGCAAGTCAGCCCCATGTCCTGGTGGTGCCCAGCTCCAGCGGTTCCACTGTAAAAAGTGTCTTAAGGAAGAAATCATTCTCCACTACCTCTCCCAAACAGCTCTGTGAAGCAGATACTGCCTTCCTAGCCAGTGGTGTCCAGTGCTGACTCCACCGAAATGTCAGGAAAAGCATCTCAGGAGTCAGTCTTACCCAATCCACAGAGTTGCTTGAAGAACTATTTAGATTATGTTTACTAACTGTTTTAACATTACTGTTCCTTGTTAAGATGCTGAAAACTGAACTATGGCCAAGTCTATGCTCAGGGCTTATTAAGGCTTTTTTCACAGAGAAACATGCAGAGCGTTCTCTCTCCTTCCTTGAGCATATCAACCATACCACTTGCGTCAAATCATGGAAGAATCCAGAATAGATTTGGTTGCTCAGACTAAAGAGAGCAAAATTTTGATGCACATTTTTTACTTGTTTGGCTCACAGTTGTGCCACAGCTGCCAGGAGGTGGCTTCTCATACATTTATGGAATGTTAAACATGAGGATTTTAGTACATTTCATATTTTTCCCCTTTTGAAACCTTTTTAGCAACACACGAAGAGACCCCAATGAAAGCAAAGTCAATGGAAGGATATCTCAGATGAGGCTGTTTTAAGCCAGCTTGTAAGATGTAATAGTCACCAAGACATCCTGCACCACATAATGGAAGATGAATCGAAAGTCATTTACATGCGTTCCTTTGTCTTCCATTCACCAGACGCAGAATTTCGTGCCACAGGTCACGTGAAGCAGTTCTATCACTACAATAACATCCTTTCTGTACTACAGAGAGCACATTCCTAAGATCACTAATCATTAGTGGTATTTGTTGTGTACAGGAAGAATCACTCCTTGCATAATTTGTGGCTTAGTAGTGCCATGCATTAACAGGAGCATCTGAACATCCTACACTTAAATCAGTAACAGTTGCTGGTGGACCTGATAGAGGTTTCCTCCTGTGTTATTTTCTGTTGTGAAGGCTGTGTGGGATGTTTTCCTAGCTTGATTTGACTGTTCTAAATGTTTTTATTTGTTCATGTAAAAAGGCTATCTGGATCTGTGAGAAGGTTGATTTCTAAAAGGAGTGTGAAAACTTGCAGAATTCCTAAAAGCAGACAGAGGCCAAATTTGCTTCATCTATCTTGGAAGTTTGTCCCGAAGCCACATTCCCTGACCACAAATGGGTTATGTGGAGCCCTAGGTTACATATTTTGCAAAGGGATCACCATCCTGACGGAAGTGGTGACAAACTATGAAAGGTTATACACCCTAAAAGCCTTGCAATGCAACTGTTTGGATGGCTTGTCTTAATACACGCTTTTTATGCAACAAAAAAATCTGAAGAATTAGATAAATCCAGATGGTCTCCCTGACTTTCAGAATCTTCCTTCTTCTAAGAAGATTTCAGCACAAAATGAGTTTAAATAGACCAGCTGCAGAGTCCGTGAGAGTTCACAGGCATCTCCTCTGGGGGAAACTGAGCTGTATAATAAAGACTCCATTTTAGTTGGTGACTTAGAACTGTCCCTGTCATCAAATCAAAACATACAGAATTAAAATGTTGTGGGAAGCAAATATAAATATAATATCATACGATACCAAGATCATCAGGCAAGTTGCCAACACATCTTAAGAAATCAGCACAAATTTTTTTTTCAAGATGGTAAGACAGAAGATCGAACCAACTTCTTACTGCTGATAGAAGAATGCTTAGCCAACTATGCATCTCTGTAATGTTTCCTTCCCATTGCGAGTAACTTCTAGAGGTAAATGAAGCTATCATCATCTCCATCTGGTTCTCTCATTTCCCTTGAGAGGCTTCTGATGCACAGGGCTGCTTTCCCATCGTGGCTCTCTAGCTTTTACATTCTTTTATTGCATTTCGAAAGCTGAATTCAGCTGGAGGGTGGGGCTGCTATTCAGAGGGAGCTCCACAGACTGGAGAAACAGGCTGATGCGAACTTCCTGGAGTCCAACAAGAGCAATTGCAAGGTCTTGCATCTGGGAAGGAATAGCCCCATGCAACAGTACAGGCAGGGGGCTGTTTGGAAGCAATTCTGCAGAAAAGGACCTGGGCGTCCTAGTGGACAACTTGAATATGAGTCAGCAGCGTGCCCTCGCAGCAAAGAAGGCCAACAGCGTTTTGAGCCGTATTAACGAGAGGGCCAGGGAAGTGATCTTTCCTAAGACTTCATCTGAGTACTGTGTCCAGTTTTGGGCTCCCTTCCAGTACAAGAACAATATTGACGTATGGGAGAGAGTCAATCAGAAGGCCTGCAAAATGGTCAGGGGCTGGAGAACATGATGCACATGAAGAAGCTGAGAGAGCTGGACATCTTCAGCTTGAAGAAGAGAATGCTAAGGGGAGACCTTGTTGCTGCCTACAACTACCTGACTGCAGGACAGGATTGGAAGATGGAACTAGCCTCTTCTAAGAGGTGCACGGTGATGGCACAAGAGGCAACAGACACAAGTTGCAACATGGTAAATTCCATATTCCAGATAAAAGGGGAAAAAAATACCATGAGGGTGGTCAAACACTGGAACAGGTTGCTCGGAGAAGTTGTAGAATCTCCATCTTTGGAGATGTTCAGGACTCCCCTAGATGTGGCCCTGATCAACCTGATCTGATTAGACCTGTTTTGAGCAGGGACTTGAACTAGATAACCCCTGAAGGTCCCTTCCAACCTGAATTATGATTGTATGATTCTAAGGCACCAGATAACGTACTATGGAGGAGAGTCCTGCAGTGACAGGGGATGTTCTAAATTAGCAAAAGAGATTTTCAGCTTTCCAGTTTCTGTAGTTACTTACCCGTGTTCTCTAATTGAAATAAGAATTTATTCTGAAGAGGTTGATTCTTCTGAACTTGAAGAAAGGGAATAATGCACTTAAAGCAGACAAATTATTGACTTCCTTCATTATATTAACACATTAGATCTTTGCTAGCATCTCCATCTTCTAATCCCTTAAATCTTTAAATGTCACATATGCACTAGATTTTTTTCTGTGACAGTGAATACAAAGGCCCACCCACCCAGCTAATACAAGTGCTGCATGTGCAACTAAGGGCCGTATGTCTCCTTTTTGATGTCAGCAGACACCTGAAGGTTATTACTAGCACTGTTCCCAGATAATCACTTGTGAGCAAGTCCAGATCTGTACTCAGGTTCACAGTTTCTCTCTGCTATCCACTGAATTATTAGATCGCTTTACCTCTTTTTCCAGAAAACAAATTCCACTGCTTATGGTGGAATTCCAGCCAAAAGAATTATGCTATCTGCTTAATGAGCATATTCTTAGAGTTGTTTGGATTACAGCTACAGTGGCAGAATAGTCAAATTTGGCTGATAAATTTAGAGGTCTTAACACCAGAAAAACAAGAGACAAATGCCTCACTATTGCACATTAGCTTTGTGGAAGTGCTTTCTAAAAAGTCCAGTATGTAGGTTAGATCTTGCAATCTGCTGAGATGTCATACTTAAGTATGCAAATAATTTTAAGCATATAATACTCAAAACTAAATTGCAGAATTTTCTTTAGCCAAAATGTTTTCTAGCATTTACAAGAGTTTAACAAGAGTAAAGTTCACTCCAGAGTGAGGGACCTGAATAAGGTCTTCTGCTCTATTTTAGTTCCTCCTAGTATTCTTGTGAAGCTGTGTTGGATTAAACACTCCTGGACACAGTGAACCATCCAGCAGATACATTGAAAATGCAAACTTCTTTACCACAATACAGGGATGTCTTGGTGCCACTCTGAGGAGATCATTTAATGTTAAAGGACATCTTTTAACTTCTATGTTCATTAGGTAAGTAGCCCTTTTACGTGAGAGTGGATAGATCCAGTGTCCTGCTCATGAACTCAGCAGGAGTTGGACCCAACTCAGCAGGCGGGTTTGACATATGCTATGGAAAAAACATGCCATCTCTAAAACTGTCCAGGCTTCATAGTATATAAAGGGATTATTCATTGAAATACAGCTTAATAATTTAACAGCTACAACAACACTGGAACAAAACTCCACCCTTTTCTTACTATTTTTAATTGTTAAAGTATTTGAATTAAAACAGAAACTGTTATTGAAAAAGTTATTGTTCTCCTTTGCCGTAATTCTGCTTTTTTGAAAACACATTTTAATAAATGGGTCCGTAGTATTTTAAATCAAATATCCAAAGAAAATCCATGAAAAATTGTGAGTAATTTAAGCTATCATGAGTTCTACAGAATGGAAACATCTCTGGAGCTTCAGGAGTTTACATGACATTTCAAATGTTGTTTTATTAACTGTTGTTACTACTAACCTACAGCCAAGCTGAAAGGTTGGTGCCTGATCTTGCAAACACTTCCAGAATCCTGCAGTATGCTCTGTGGCATTAGCTAAATGTGTGGTACTAAAAGACTGCGGGATCCAGGCCTGAGGATCTAGCTTTTGTTGCTCTTGGCTACTCATTTTCATCTCATTTGGGATTTCTAGTTTTTGTTATAGCTTTCAGCAAAAATCCTTCTACTCCTCTCTTTGTTTTCATTTTTTCTTTGTTCCCATTTTAATTGCCTATTATGCTGATTTTTTAAAGAATAACAACAAAGTCCCAGTTGCAGAATGGATTTGATTTCATCCTTTTAGAAAGGAAAATGGGTATTGATTGTATATTATTCACATCAATGAATGTAATTAATCTCATCCCCAGAAACACATTTACAAAACCACCATGATATATTTACCTAAGATTAATTTTTAATTCACTTCAGATAGGAGCCTCATGATTGTACATAAAGCACATTTATTTGACACTCTAGAGTTATTTGGTTGCTGGTTGGTTTGTGTTTTTAAAAGAGAATAAACACTTAGTTCTGGGTTATTTTGGTAAGAAACTTCTGTTAATTTTACTGTGCCTAAAGTCATTATCAGGGAAAAATGGTCGCATAAATTCCAAGAACAATTTTCTTTTACATTTTTACTGCATTGTATATGTGAAACAATTCAGGGATGCTGGGGAAAAAAATAAGCTTTTTTTTTTACTTATTTAAACATGGTAACATAGAGAAGGAAAATATTAGGGAGGATCTCATACTATCTTCTGCCCTTGAACAAGTTCATGTTTATTGGATCAATGCCCAGTACTACTAAGATCCTTCAAGTAAAAACAGTTAGAAAAACATTAAAGACTAATTGTGTCTTGTAACTATGGGTTTGGTACTCTTAAATAAAAGCAGTATTTTGAAGTACTGAGCCGTCTAAATTCCCTGGATGCAGTGAATCCTATGGCTCAGTGAAAGCTGAAGGAGGAGACTATGATTACTATAGGATTAATTCAGCACATAAGCACGGGCAGGATTTTAATCATGGATTTAGCTTTTGTGGGAATGAAGAGCACACTTAAACTTAAGACTGCGCTATTTTGCTGAATCAGGAACATTAGTCTGCTGCTGCAATTACTTCCATACATTTCACCTCTATTTTATAGTTAATGTATTGTTCTCCACATCCTGTTCAATATTTTACATTTTTTGTCAGGACTTGTTTCCTTTTTTAGCTTTGCTTCTTTTATGCAAGCCCCAGGTTGAAACAATCTTTCATGACCTGTGCATCTCCTCCAAATTCTGTATCTTGCCTATATTGTTCTAGTCCTCTTCTCTGCCTGCATCCTTACTCATTCTTGCCTCTGCATTACTTTAGTCACTGTACCAGGTTGAATCATAATTTGATTTTATACTGATTGCTGCTTCCAATCTCACTGACCAGTGGTAACTAGAAAAAGTTTAGATGTCTGACTCCTCAAAAGATGCAGCTCTTTACTGATATATTTACATGCTTGAGGAGAACAGATCACATTTATGAACTTAGGAAAATAATTAAGAGCACCCTTTCTTTCACTCTTATGAAGGTGAAAGAGAGGAGTTAAGTGTCACATGTTTCAGGGCTTTATATCCAACCTAAAGAAAATACTATGTCCATACATTAATGTCAGAGAACAACATAATGTTTAGTTGTAATATATTTATGCCTAATGCTGTCTACAGGGGAGCTCAGATGTAAACAGAAACTTGAGGTGAGACTATAATGCTACAGTCTGGGACCTGTAAAGACAATGTCTAGAAGCTAAGATCCAAAAGGAAGAACTTCAAGCAAAATTTTATGTTTCAGAAATAGAGGGATTCTTCTGTTTTTGCAGATGAGATTAGTAATCTCCATAGCAAATAAATTCAGTTTTTTCAAGAGTTTATACTTTGCCTGCTCTTAAAATTGTGAATCAGAGCATGAACATAGTGGTATCAGCTCTGTCTTTTCCAGATAAAGAATTTGGAGAACAGCCTTATTTTTTTTGTCTGATTGATTGTAGTCCCACCAAAGCAAACTGAGCTGAGCTGCAACCACATCAGTACTGTGATGAGTAAAATGATTTGTAGTGACAAGAGGAGAATCAAAATGTGAAAATATATTCTAGAAACACCAGATCAATGATAAAAAGCTGATTATATCTTTTGTACAGATTTAAATAATGTGCTGCTGATGGACAGCCCTAACTGGTGCTGATGAAATACAGAGCTAGAACTGCAGGCAAAAATGACTCAGCTTCAAGAAAATTGGTGTAGCGTTTAACTGAAATAGCAGAGAATTATAATTTTAAATAGGAAGAAGCCTGAAAATATTAAAAGCTTTAAAAAAAATATTGTACTATACTAATAAAGACATACATGAAAATGAGAGCATATGATCAAATTTAAAGAAGAAATAGGGCTGTTTTATATGAAATCCAAACTTTATGTGCAGGGCTAATGCTTCTCCCTGGAGAATGGCATTGCCAGTTACTATAAAACCCAGGAAATTTGTGTTGGTTTGTGTTGTTGCCAGCACTTGGATGCTGGCAAGCAATGACTGTGCAAGAGTTTCAAGAATCAAAATCCAAATTAAAAAAAAAAAAGAGAGAGAGATAAAAGATTTTACAAAAGAATAAGTTTCTGGCCATTATGATTGTTGAAATAATTTTAAAAGATGGCACAAATCAACCAGAAAGTTTGATAAAACCAAAAGATAGAAGAAAGACTCACACTCCCTGGCCCCACATCTTCTTAAAATAGCATTGTGTTTTCAGCCCTAGTGGGTTTTGAAATTTATGACTGGCAATACTCAGGTCCTTAGCCCCTTTCCATTTTCAGATATATGAGGCAAATATGACACACACTCCTCTTGAAGTGCAACATCACAGCTTCTCTGCCAACACATGCCCCAATGTGCTTCATGCAAGACTTCATGAGAAAGATGTTAGTTGCTGGACGAGATTGCAACCTAGTAGCATCAATCTCTCCTTCTGTGAATGAGATGTGACTTATACAAATGTTAGTGAAAATTGATTTGGAGAGAGTCATGAAGAACTTGGACAGCCAGTTGCGGCAGATGGGAAGGAAAAGGTTCACTAAATCATACCTTATGGGCAAACTTAAAGGGAAAGGGATTACCATATTGGACATCAGAAGGTTGGAGCAGTAACTGGCAGGCTTCCTGAAAGGTGGCACAGCAACATAGATGTGCATCTTTTTCCTGGGAAGTCTTGGACTGAGTGTGTATGTGCAGTAGTTCTGTTAAGTGATAGAGGAGGCATGGCATACTAGCCTGCTCTAGCAAAAATGAAAGGTAGGAAATCCTGGTCAAAAAGGTTGAGTAGGAGTGCGGTCGATACTTTTCTGTTTATTTCTAAATGTTAGGAATGAAAGCCTGTAGCTGTTTTTGTGTTGAGAAGGAAAATAGTGTCTTACCAGAGAAACTGGAAATATATTCTAAGCAGAATGGCTCAGTAAAATGTTGCAGATCAGGAGGGTCTTTTCATTAGGTTTGGTGCTTAAAATAAGGCCATTAAGTACATGATTATATCTCAATGTAAGTAGAAATCTCCCACCTTGGAGTCCAATTCAGTCCCAGAGGGTGTCAAAAATGGAGATGGTTTTGGTGGCAAGTTACATACTGAAATATGAAGTCCAGTCTCTTAAACAACTTTACAGCAATGGCAGAAGGGAGATGAACTAAAAGAAACACTTCTTTCACCAAGACCGTGAAATCCTCCTGTAGCCTCTCATACAAGTTGTATCAATGAGAGTCAATCAGCAACACTAATATTTTTCTTGTGTCACCTCCAGTATCCCTAGGCAGCACTAGGACCTTCATTTGTATGCCAGTGTGCCGAGAGTTCCCTAGGATGTATTTTATGTTTCAGTAACTGATTTACATTCAATCTGTTGTAATAAAGGCCAGATGATCACCTCTATTATGCAAATGAATGCATGGAGACAGCAAGAAGTCAGTAACTTGAAGTGGCAGAAGGAACAAGTGCCATTCTGTTCAGGGTGCTGCTTCTCTCTATGCCTTGACCTTTCAATAGCTTTCTTGCTTGCAAATTCGTATTCAAGGGGAAGGGTACAGTCAACTGGAAGGCAATGAATTCGGTTAGAAACCACTTTATGTCACAACTGAGACTCAGCTTACACTGGGAAAGATACACTGAGGAAATAAAAGGTGTTCAATAAGTAAAAGCCTCATTACCTTTAGGCTTGTAGTGCATATAAACTCTCAATAGTTTAAACAAACAGGCTTAAAATGCATTGGTTGTTAAGCCAGAGAAGGACTTACTGTAATGAAATGCAAGTAACTAGGATATCTATGCTTAAGGAAAGAAATATAAACAACCTACATGTAATTATCAGGAAAACATACTTAATACAGAAGATGGTCTAGTTATATTTATATGTCTTTGTCATTTTATGTTTGTCTTTTTAGAGAGCTGAATTAAATATTGAATTAAATATTAGTCATACCCTTCAAAAGCAGAGAGTGAACCATGGACCTCCAGAGCTGAATCCATTCTCTCAGCTTAAGCTAAATAACCAAGCTCCCAGGAATTTGTGGGACAAGAACAGTTATAAAGGAAGAGGTTTTTCTGACCAACAGAATTGTGACAATATAATTGTGCCATTCTGGCTGAAGTAGCTTACATTCAAACATTTTATGCCATAAAAATTATAATATCATACTTTTGGTATTTAAATATCATAAATACTCAAAATTATTTTATAAAATCTCATTTGAAGGGTGAATACTGGGCATTAATAGAGATTCAGTTGGAAGCTAGTCCCTGAGCCTTAGAAATGGCTGTAAGACCTGAGAGCATTGTGAATATTCGTATCTTGCATCCACTGAAATAGGTTAAGTTTTACCTGTATGGGATTAATGTGTAGGTTTTCTATTTTCTTTCTTCTTTTTGGCTAGAATGGAGAAAGAATTTTTGAAAAAAAACCCACTCCACATAGGAATTAACAAATTAATGTATTAATAATTGCACACACATATATATAAAATGAATAGATTAGTAAATTAAATACAATGAATAATTCCATTGGATTTTCAGAAGGTAGGGAAATAATAATTCTATTTCTGTCTGGGAGAGTAGTATATTCAAAATCTTTGTCCCAGGACAACAGATAATGTAGGCTTACAGCCTCCATTTTGTAAATTATGTGACAAGGGCCCAAGAGCCCTGGTTCTGAAGACTTCCTGAACTTTGGGAAACTTCAGATCTGACTTAAACTTTGTGGCACAGGCCCATTTCTGAAATCTGTATCAATGCACTTGAGTCTCTTCTGCCAATGATGTCAAACAGATGTAGTTCTACTTCAGTGGGTTCATTTCTGAAGTTTAGCCCATGTTGAAGGAAAATGCTTATGTATGGCTTATCACCTCTTCTCTTGCTAACATTTCCTTTTATCCTAGGGGTGCTTTCCCAGATTTTTTGGTAGAACTGTTCCCTTCTCACTCTGTATTGAGCTTGAAGTTTGTGGTTTCCAGTTCAGACCTAAAGAGGGACCTGCGTGCTTGAAACATTCTTTTGTTACATCCCATTGGCTTGATGAAAAGACATTACCTCTCTCTACAGACCTTGCCTGCATGCCTGCTGAGAAAGAAAATGCAAGGTATAATGAGAGCAACTCACAACTGGTTCAACCTGGAAACCCTCACAGAAAAAACTGCCCTTAAGAGTCAGCAGACGTTTTGCCTAGTCTGACACATCAGGTTTTGGCCCTGTACTTCTAATATAAAGCCCCTCTCAGAAGACCTGAATCAAAATATCTAAGATGAATCAATATCATGTTTATGTATAAAACAGACTAAGGGACACTATTTGACCTTTTGGTAACTGACCTACTAACAAAGGCAAGGTCTCGCAGGATTTACCTCTTCATGCTCAGTGTGGGGCAATAAGCCAGTATAACATCTGCTTAGTATTCATTGCAAAGCAAATGTACAATGCTGACACCATTAATCAGCTTGTCCAAGTGAATAAAATGTCAAAAGCTGATGTAAGAAAGCTTGGCTTTACAAGCAAACACTTCATATGGATCTGCATGGGTCCATCTAATGACGGATTAGTTAACCCTGGAAGATGAAGAATGACTCCAGCCTAATGTTTGAGGGGGGAATGCAGTAAATCTAACAATGTACACAGAAAGATTGTAAAGAAATTAGAGATAGGGAACTAGTTCTACAAAAATCAGTCACCTACATTGATGCCTCAAACTTCAGTATGTGATATTAAACAGAATGAATAAAAAACATTTTGAGTCCTACTCACAGGTTGCAAGCTGTGCCTTAAAAGTAAGTCTTTTCATTCACAAAACTGCTGAACGGTAGGTAGTATTTCTTCCTCCTTCTCCTCCTTTGCTGAGCCACAGACAGGAACACTACCTAAAAGACAGAAATTAGCTGGAATTAAGTTCAGTGGAACAGGTGCAAAGCAGTGCAGCAGTACTTGAAATCTGGGGTTAAATTATGGGTGAAAACCGAGGAACAGTCAGTAAAGGGTGCTGTTACTTCCTTATTTAATGAGGAGTAGAACATCTGTCAGGGAAAGAGGAGGTAGGGAACATAGACACATGGAAGCTACAGATGGAAAAAATCTCTGCTAGCCAGCTTAAAAATGCAGGACCTATTCTATTGCTTTGTCAAATCTGCTTTTAAAAGTACAAGGCTTTTCTGCTTCCAAGATTCCCTTTGGAAGATGTCTCTGGACTGTAGTGTATTTTGGTCTCAGTATATTTTCTCCTGATATCCTTTTTTTTTAACCTGAATTTCTTCCCACATTTACTAGCACACCCCTTCGTAACACAATAAAAATTCACCTCCCTCAGTAGCATTCACTGCCTTTCTTTTAGGGTCAGATTCTGTTATGTCTTCTCAGAATATCATGCCCTGAATTGGCCCCATTGGAAATTACCAGGATTATTCAAGGGGTAGGGCTCTAGCCTTAAAGAATAAAGTGGGCATCACTGGAATAGGTACGATGTATCTTGAAAAAAATGAGACAAATGTTTTTTCATTGGGAGGAAAAGACTATGTATGGAATGAATCAGCCTCTTCATCACTATAAATCAGAGACTGGGTAAAGAGAGTTGCCATCATGTGAACTGAAAGATGTGCTGTTCTAATAGACGAAATACACGATTTTTCTGTTGTAATGTTTTTCATTTACTTTGGGGAAGGAAAAAGCTTGAGAATTTATTGTAAAGTGCTGTTGAGTAAGGACTGTGGTCTTTGCTCCAACTGGCTAAAGAACAATGGTAGCATAAAATAATTTTGGGTCTGATGATCATGAGTTAGATCAGATCAATATAAATGAAATTATTTTAAATAAACAAAAAGCAGTGTTGGAAAAAAGAAGAAATTTTATAAAACAAAGAGAACCATTTGGTGAAGTAGGCTGGACTGAATAGCTCAAAGTCCTGAATGTTGAGAAAATTTGGAAGAATTTGTAAGTGGGAGATGCAAAAACCCTCTGTAACTTGAATCCCAAGAAAAGAAAAACACTTTTAGAGGAGGGGTCTAACTGTAACTGGATGAGCAGCTACCTGAAAAAACATATTAGAAGCAAACAAAAGCTTAGAAAAAATGGAAAAGGAAATTAATCAACTAAAATTTCTCTGCCTTGGAGATCAGAAAAAAATAGCAATAAAGTATGAATTGCCAAAAAGACCAAAAAAAAGGGAGGACGGGGGAGAAGGAGTCTTTAATCATTAAAAAAATGGATCACTGTGCAATGCTAACAAATCAGAATTAAATTATTATCTGCTGAAGACACCAAAAGGAAATCGGGGCTATTTTTTCCATCTTGTACAGCAAACACTACTTCTGTGTTTAACAATACAGAAAGAACATGATGATGCACTTCTAAACTTCAATAGTATACAAGGCTTTAGAACATGTTGCAAAGGAAAATATTGTACAAGGCATAAAGGTAATGAAAAATAGGACAAAATGCAGTCTGGGTTTATGAAAGATAACAGATTCATCTGGCATTGTTTTTACAACAATCAACATTTTTTAGGGAAAGAAAATGCAGTAAATCTATCGTGACTTCTGTAAAGCGTTCTCATACAGTTCATCAATTAAAGTGGAGAAGATATGAAATAGTATAGGAATCACCTGAATATGCGAATACAAATGAGTATGATAATAACAAGAGGGTCTGGCAAGGAGAGTAAGGGAGAGAGAGAACAAGGGTTTATCACTGAGGGTTCAAGGAAGATTACAGAGAGACATCCTCCAGGACTGTTTATGGAACTCAGTATTATAAAATATTCTCATGAATGGCCTTGGCACAAAGACTAGGAACATATTAATGAAATCTGTCGATGAGACAGTTGGAGGCATTTTCAGTACAGTGGCAAAATATTGTATAAGGAGAGGGAACAGATTATCATACAAGAAAGATCGATTTTTAAGTCAGGAGTAACAGAAATGTGAAGAACTACAATAAAATGCAAAGACTAATAAGAATTTCTAATTTAAGTTGGCAGTTTATCAACTGGAGGTGTCCAGGGACAATGACCCATGTGTTAGGTTGATGGCCCAACTATGACATGTGACTGACATGAAGACATGAAAAAGACAAATGTGATCCTCATCTGAGAGGCAAGATATTTTAACAGAGATAAGGAAATATTAAGTTCATTTTATATTAAATATTAAAATGTCCCCTGGAATGTCATGTTCTAGTCACCATTATTTAAAAAATTAATTCGATCTGGATTGGGTGCACAGAACACATTCAGAGACTGGACGCTAGGCTGGTCAGGAGACTGGATACTACATTCATGAAGAGCCTATCTTGCTACAGTGGCTAAAAGAATGACATTGTTCAAATGAGCAATTAGATAAGCTCACAGATAAGAGGAATTTGATCTTCATTGCAAAAGATGATACTGGCAAAATGACAGCTAAAAGAAGGTTTCTAAAGAGCAGAGCAGGGAGTTACTAAACCAGCCTTCTGACATAATAGGTGCAAGAAGACCAATTATATTTTAAAAGGATTGCCAACAGTTTGTGAGTAGATTTTTATTAAATGACTGTTTGCCATAACAGGAGATTGCACTTTGTGGACCTCAAGGCTTTCATACAGAACCTCAAGTCCTTTTTTTTCCCCACTTTCTCCCAAAGGAAAGAAAAAAAGCCAAAAAGGAAAAAAGACCTTTAAAGTTGCCACTGCTGTTTTGGACTGAGGAATCTACTTTAATACAGATAGTTTGAAAAACTCCCTATGGCCTCAGAAAGCTTTAAGTAGTGTTTAGATTCCCCTCAGGCTCCAGTGGATTCACTACTTGTTCTTTGACTCCTGAATACCTCTCTGCTTCGTTCTGTAGGATTCCTATTCCTTGTTATAGTGCTCCTCTAGGTTCAGCTTTTCCTGGTGAGGCTCAAATAGTTCTTGGACTGGGCTGTGTTTAGGTACAATCTTGAAAGAGTTTGGAAATCCTATAACAAGATACCTGATCATGCTCTGCCTATATCTGATCATGGTCTGCCTTTGAAATCAGACACGCCCTTGGCTTTTGCCTTTCCAAGATAATCTGCTCCCCTGTCTTAGCTTTCTTAACTTGACTCTATTCACTTTTGATAACTGTGAGGTGGCCCCCAAACACACACTGGCCCCATCATAGCAGGACAGACAACTGCTCATCTAGTGGAGTTGTGCCAGTCTGGAACCTTATCAGTCAAATTTGGGATTCATAAAATCACATTTAGAAGAATATGCATAAGGCAGAGACACATCCACAGGTTCACTTTCCATGCATCACAGATCAACTCTTAGAAAAGCTCCAGCAGAGATTGGGAAAGTAACCCTAAGACATATCCTTGTAAACCGCAGTGCCAAACTCACCGAACTGGAGTGCCAATGCAGGCACATGTACACTGCTCCATTAACATAGTTTACTTCTGCTCTGTTTGGCATGATTGTCCTGCACTTGACTTACATCCAAGTTGCTGCTGGCTTCATCTTCCCCTTCTTGGGCTGTGGACAGGTTCTGCACAGGGACTACTTGTGTCCTGGTGGGATGCTGTGGCTGCAGTTTCTGTAGTCTGTTTCTGAACTGAGGCTGCGCAATGCAAAAGGTAACCAACAAACAGATGTCAAAATTGAAATAAAATGAGAAAGGAATGGTCTGGGCCTCTGTTAGCATCACAAAATATTATCCAGAGTGAGTGTGAATGAGTCCTAGACCTGCTAACTGGCAGTTGCGAATTGAACTTTAAGATAAAGCTATTTAAAGAAGTTGGATTTAAATTGAACATAAGATCTGATCCAGTTCTTAAATTGAAAGTAACTGTTTGACTGGTTAGGCAATTATGTGCACAAGAAGAAAAATAGTACTTTTAATTATAAATATACCAACTCAGAAATAATGAACGCTTACTTAATTTTGAGTCTTAGCTGTGGTCTCACAATACTTCCCTATAGGAACTGTGTAGTGCAACTTAAATGCTTTCACGGCCATGTAAGAGAACTCTTCAGGCTATGGAGACATATCTAGGACTATAAAGCAATACATGCATAATTTGTATTTTGTGTATTACTTTTGGAAAAAATTGTACAAAGCACCTCTTTTTTTCCCAGATAAAATGTCATCGGAGCATAGGCTGGCCTATTTCCAGGATTCTGGACTGTGACCTATGTCACCAAATTTCAGTTATGTTACTAATACCAGTATCCATGATTAGTTAAAAATCATCACATTCACATTTGATGTGTACCTAAGAACTCGGGTATGAAATGTTCTGGAATAGCATATTAGAAATCTCACAGCTGTTTCATTTATATTTTAAAAAGTAATAGTTTCTAAAAAAATATTTTGAGCATTAACTCAAACAGTCCAAAGAAGCTCTTCAGTTTCCTACTCATTATAAATTAATTTTATGCCTTCTCCATACTTTTTCATATTCAGCTATTGGCAGTTACAACATTTGCATGGCAAAGCTGGAAATTCTGGCAACTGGACAAAGAGCAGAGGGGACTTTTCACACCTGAAATGGTAGGGAAGGCAGCCTGGGCTTGTGGGATTAATATGGCTAGAAGACAGAGTTAGAGAATTACTCTGCAGTGATATGGTTAATTCTGCCATTTCTAAATGGATTTTTTCCTTTCCAAATTCACCTTCCATCCCTTCCAGAAGATGAGGAGATCATCCTTCTCACAGCTAACATTAAAAGCATAGTTCAGTACACTGATGATACTTGGCTGGCATTGTCAAAGGTATTTTAACACTCATACAGACTAGAAACCTATCCACTTTATACACTCCCATCTCCCCCCTTTTTTTTTTCTTTATTCACAGCTAGTGCAACTACTATTGTGATTTACACCTTCTGGTGCATCTTCCCATTCTGTAGTCTGTGTTCATTTAGAGACAGGACTATCATTTACTAGTTGTCTGCAAAATGCCCACCACAGAGACTTCCTTGAGGACTTCCAAAATCCTTCTCATTCCCTTTCATATAGTTTCTAATAATAAGTAAGAGTCAAGACCACTTCTGGTCTTCAGCAAATTCCATTGCTATGGAATCACAATATATACAAAGCCCTGATAATATCTGCGTATTTTGTACATAATTTTGTTCCTAGACAACTGCACACAGGGTCAAGTGCCTTGGGAGTTTAGATAATTTTCTTTCCTATGCATTATCTAAGTGAAGAATTGCATGCAGGCACAGAGTGCCTCCCATGTTATCAGGAAGCATCTGGAAATTTGACCTATATTTGAAAATGAAGTTCTCTGCACTGAGTTTCAGATGTAAAAGTCCTGCTCGTTTACAATATTTGTCACCAGACTTTATTATTTGATCTAGTTTTTATCATCTTTCAAGATGCTACTTTAATTTTTCGTTTTACACATTTTCACATTGCTGTAATCTCCACTCTTACTCGTTCAAATCTATTTAGCTATCTGGATCATTGTTCTGAAACAAATTAATGAAACTCTCTCCTTTTTTTACACCAGACTTGACAGTGGCCTCAAAGAAGGACTTGATGTATAACACAGGCCTGATTCTCACTTCACGTAAATCAGAAAAACTCTACTGAAATTGTTGGAGATTCATAGATTTTAAGGTCCATAAAGGACAAGCTTGTCCTTTATACCCTTTTTGTCTAGGGAGTCCATAACAGCATTAAAATGTAGCAGCATTGCTGTAGCTACAATAGCCTAAGGCTATAAGTGAGGCAAGGAGGTAATCTCTTTCTAGACCAGCTGATACAGCTAGCAAAACCCAGACTTGTTTCGATATTACAAATCTTTTCTATAATGGATAGTCTAATGAAAGGCATGAGTTTCTAAAAACTATGCCTAGTACTTAAGGGTAGCTCCTAAGCAATGGTTCGCTCTAGAACCAGCCAACACTGTTCCTTTAATTGTTTACTAAGCATTTCTAGACTGGTGTGAAGGCATTCTTGTCTCCCACTGAATACACACTGTGCTTGTTCAAACATTCCCAATACCTAGTGCTCCCTCTTCATTACCTTTTCTTCATATTCTGCATTCCAGAAGCAGGTGCTGTGTTGTATTATCTGATCATCCTCTTCTCAAAACTCACCACAATAAAAATACTAGTGGTTATTTCCCCAGGGCTAAGGTGAATCCTAAAAAAGCCTTCAGAGTTTCTTGTCTCAGAAAGTACTTTGGGGTACCCATGGGTGAGATTCTGAGGAACCCCACATGTGGTATTCTTCTAGAGAAAGTATGACCAGATTTCCCAATGTCTCATGCATTCTTTCAAGACACCTAGCTTATCATTTCATCAATTCAAATATTCAAATATTCATCTTTAAATTACTAGAAAATGTTTGTTCCCGAGAAAGCCGTGTGCTCTGTGTTTATCGGGAACAGGCTGGCTTGTGGAATGTGTATTGCTGTGAGTAAGAACCCTGGAATGAAAAGCTGAATCCTTCCTCAAAAGCCTGTTTGCTTGCTTTCCTTTTGGTTTTCGGCTCAAGGAGGATATTGACACCATTTGCTCAGTGCTTCACAGAATTGCTGAGCCCTGCATTACTGTGAAAAAAATCCTTCATTACAGAAAAATACGTCCCTTCAGTTAGGAGGCAGTAACAGGACCAGAACACAGTTTAAAGAAATACTGCATTATAAACAAGTTGTTATAACATTTGAATCTGTAATTTTGAGAATATAATTTCTTGTTCTTCAGTGAAAGATTAAAAGGAAAGATTCATAGAACCATAAGAACAGGAACAGATAATTAGTATATTTACATTTGGGAAAGTAACGGTCCTGTGTAGCAATTTAAAACATTTTCCTCAACTAACCTACAACAGAAATTATCAGCCTAAAGGAGATGTCTGCAGCATTTGTTCCAAACAATCAGCTCCCTTACAGAAAAGTAGACTTCTTAGAAACTTATCAGTTCACATCAGATCATTTTCAGCTAGGACAGATCTTCCTGGTGCTTTGTAGGCTGAGATTGTAATCTTGCCGAAAAATTATCAGGAAGCCACAGAAACAAGAAAATCTTTGGAAGGAAAGATGTAGCCCAGAGCGGATGGTAAGAAGACTTAGTTCCCTGCGACTGCTCCACCTATTTCAGGAGTCAACTCAAATATTTCTCCTGTTTCACAACTTGACTTTCTGCTGGGCTGTTGGCCAAGGGCCAGCATTCCAATTAGGCACAAGCTGGAAGACGCCTGAAGGTCAATGCCTTTCCCTGGACACCAAAGGCGCTGTTAAGATAAAATCTTAACTGCATTCTGGCCAAGATCAGACTGCAACCATCATTTACTCATTCCTTGTCTTCCATGCTGTTGCAGCTGGATTTGTACATCTGAAAGTTGGGAGATAATAATGTGTGAAGTCTGAATGAACTTTTTCATATTGGAAACAACAGGGAAGAAGCTCTGTGAGCAGAAGCAGCAAAACTGACAGTGAAAGGACTCTCTTATGCAAAAGATACCTTAGTGGATGGTGTTCACGTGATCGAAATAATTTCCATCTTTACAGCACATTTCTTTGTCTAAGCACTAGGAAGCATTGCAAACAACTTACTCACACAACTGCCATTGGAAGTAAGAAAGCAGCATTATTCTCATATTACAGATGGCAATATTGAGAGAGATACTTTCAAGCCACAGAAAACAGTGATAGAGCTGGGACTGGATACTCAGAATATCAGGTAATCAACCCTTGTCCGCACCTTAAAGTAACATTTTCATTGAACTGGGCCATGCAGGTACTCACACAGACTCCATGAACTGACCACCTCTGTAAAACAATAAAACACCACAATCCCTGCCTAGTAGATAGGGAATTGAAGTGCAAATATATTTTGTCACACAGGAAGTTTATGGAAAAGGCAGGAACTGAACCAGATGTTTGAAGATCTGGCCCAGTGCCTTAAGCACAAAATAATGCTTTTAACTCATAAAAGTGCTTTAGACAAAACTGCTCTTTCTCACCTTTTATAATCTGGTTTAGTAAAGAGAATAGAGAAAGATCAAGAAGTATGCTGTTAACCCAAAGCCTACTCTGTGATAAGAGAACATGCTTTGATGACTGTGGAATGTTATTTTGCTTTTACTTAAATCAGGAAAAAAAAAAAAGAAAAAAGAAAAAAGTGTCTGTTTTGTGGAGACAATTTCCAGACTTGGATCTGCTTTCCTCCTTTCCCTCTGTAAACTCCTTTTTTTCTTTGATATGTCTTTTCCAAAATTACTCAGGGTTGACCGTGAGTATGGATGGTACTGGATACTGTCTAAGCTGCTTTTCAAACACTGCAAATTGTTGTGAAAACTTGATAGGGCAACTACATGGCTCCATTATCTATACCTCCCAGTCTGCACTGGGAAGAAATCTGTTTTAAAAGCATTGTTTCTCTAGAATGTGTAAAGAAATTTGACTAGAGCAGCTGTGCAGAGAAATACTGTTGTGCTGTCATCTCCTTACCCCTCTGGATGCAACCTGGCCCTGATAATTAGTCTTGGCTCCCGTGGGAACAGAAATGTGCTGACTAAACGATTGTTCCTGTTATCCGGGTTTCCTACTGTGCTGGGAGTTCTTTGCTTTAATTTCATTAACTGCCTTAAAGCTCAGCCATGTGCAAAATGTCATCTTTTCTCCCAGCAAAATCTGCATTAAGGTAAATGCAATTGTTTAATAGCCTAGTTAGTGGGGTGAAGTGAACAAAGAACTGCAGGACAGGTTCTTCATGTGAGTGAGTGCCAATTCAAATCTATTTAACTACTGTAAATTGATTTGAAGGCAGCACCAGATGTGCCACTAGATTTCCATTTATTCCTCACAGAAAGTCAATGAAATGCATGTCGTCTGGAAATTGTCCCAGGGAAGCAGATGTGATGTGTTTATCGAGGCTTTGACTAAAGACCAATCCCTGAAGCTTCAGATAGGAGTTAAGGGTGCTCAGCATCTCCCAGGAGACTCCCAGCATAATAGTAGGCCACAGTGTAAGTGGAATCTGCTTTGTGTAATATGACATTGATTCAAAAAGTCTTTGGAGTAATTCTGTGAATGGAAGACTAAAATTAAATCAGATATTTAAACCATAATAATCCTTTCCTACTGAATCCGGATGAGACTACTTCGCTTCAATGATCAACATCGTAATTCTCTAGTTCAATTTTCTTTTCTTTTAAAAAGTTCATTTCCTGTGGCCGTTTTCTAAGATCTCAACGTTTACAGGAAACCTAACTCTCTAACACATCCCAGTTGGAGAGAGTTTCCACTGCTCACAGAAAGGTACTGAAAGGTACAAAAGTTCAAACATACTCAGCTGCAGATGAGCTCACCCTCACCAGTTCTCTGCAGCTGATTATAATAAAAACATCACCTCCCATGTGACCAGCTCTTGCCATTGAAAAGCAATAATGTCATCTCCGGTGGGATCCTGGATGATATACAGCTCGTATTAAAACACAGATATTTCTCCAGATTTCCCTGCAGCCTGTAATTTCCTTTAGTGGAAGGACTATGTGATCGAGCAGAGTTTAAAGAGGGTAAAGGAATAAACAGTCTATTAATATTAAAGGGAAAAAAGAAAAGATGACCACCTTAGTAACACAGATTGTAGCTTGGCAGTTGGGATAAACACATGGGACTGCACTGATAATAAGAGTTGATTTTTATTCTTATTTATTATATAGGAAAGTATATGGCTTTGAATAAAAAAGAGTTGCTATTAGCATTTATTCCTTCAAGCTAAAAATGTTATTATCAGGTCTGATCAAACAGTCCATGGAAATATTAGCCTTATTGGGCATTGGATCAAGCCATCGGAGCATTCAGATGAGCGTCTGTAATACAAGAAATTTGCCTTTCCGTGCAGGAATGCTATTTCCAAGAAATATCACAGACTTCTAAATTCTACTGTGCCTGGTGGCCTCAAGGAAGAGCAGAGGCATTCCTATGAAAAGAATAAAGGGCAAAATACTTGCTGAGTAGCTGTCCTTGCTCATTATAGATGGGCGGTTACTTGCCTAGCATTTAATTTGTGGCATTCTTTTCTTCCCTTCTAGAAAAAAAGGACCACTATTATGCATATCTGTCATGAAAGAGGAGATGAAATACTGTTACTCACAAACAAAAGAATTCAGATATCCTAAGGAACATCAGATAAGGATTACAATATACCCCAGAGTCTGCTTGATACGACCAAAGCCATGGGGAGGCTATGCAATTTCCAGACGCTCCTCTCAGCTAGATTCCATCACCGGGCAGGGAGATGTGTTGTAATAAAAATGTAATATCATCCCTCATGGTTTTAAGAACCTATCTCCCATCTCTCTGAGTAGGCAGTATTTACATAAAGCTAAAAAAGGAATCTCTTCAGAAACATCCCACCCAACCTAGAGAGTCTGAATGCAATAAACATTGTCGGTAAGTATTCATATTGAATCAGATTCTTTTTGTACACAGACAACAGATTTTCAAAATAAAGGATACTGTTATTTTAACAGAGCAGAGAAATTGCTAGCATTGCAGACTAATCAGTGCATTGGAAATTGCTAAGTAGGTATTGCTTTATCTTCACAAAACCCAAACAGACCTTAGAATGTGTATTAGCTGCTGACAGTTTCAGTAACTTCCCTGAAGCCATTTATAGCTCTTCCCAGCTCTTTATTATTTCTCTGAACAGAGATCACTGGACTAAATGGGCCTGAGAAGATGTATAATTTACAGTGTACCATCTATCATGATTTGTTAGGATTACTTTTAAGAGGCTACAAAAAGTGCAAAGTGGGCCTACACTTGACACACAGCTCAAAATGTGAGGAGGAGAGATGGGGCATTTGAAAAGAAGTCTTCAAGGTACGTTACTGCTGCCCATATCATCAATGCCGAGGAAATGCTTACCAGGGTGCTTTAGAGATACACATGGCTCTGAGAATCAGCCATCATTGGTAACAGCCTGAAAGACCAACCAGAGAAACTTAAGATTTGCCAGTGCTCAGAAAGGTTGGGATAAACCCTCTGTGCTAATTCCCCATAAGCCCTCAGAGGACCTCAGTAATGTGCATCCACTATAAAAATTATGTCTATTACACTTCCTCTCCATAGATAAAATACTCTCATCAAACATATTCCTTTATGCACAAATAATACCATACTCTGTTTTAAAATTATACTTACTGGTCATGCCACAAACTGCTACAATGTCCTGCTGGAACATGGTTGTGTGTGCTAAATATTTGCCTTCAACTGCTGTGGTATATAGTGGTTTGACTTACGCTATTCTGTGCATTGGATTGGTTTGAATACCAATAACTCACCATACGGCACTCTTACAAAGTGCATTGGCTTGTGTGATGTTGGTCTTGTTTCTGTGTTTCATTCTCCAAGAGTGTTCTGACCCAACTAGAACTGAAACCTTATTTGTACTTAAGGTAACTAATTCCCTAAACTGTTCTACAATAAATAATTATGATTTTTGATTCTGTATGTTCTTAATTTGCCATCTGGTACTTTTTAAAAGAAAAATAGCTGGCATGTATGTACACAATCAATTTGGTATGGTTTCCAAAAATGTTTAGCTTTGGTCTAACTTAATGCTAGTCATGTCTGAAAACCCCACCTGCCATGAATTATTTTTGCTCTTTCCTGCTTGTGGAAGAAAAGAGGCACATAGGCTGAGGAGGAGGAAAGCTAGCCAAAAATGTCTGGAGACACAATGATGTTGACTGGAGCATAAAAGTTAAGATGACATATGTCTAAGCAAACAAATTACTGGTAGGAATTTTTCATTTGTTACACTTCTTTTTTATTTTCTTAAGGAATAGCTGACACCCCCCAACCCAAAAAACAATAACCCAGAATCCACAAAGAGCCATCAATGAAAGATCAATTTCACTATGAGATGACAGACCTAATGCTCAGTGCCCATGAAGATGTTGCATGCAACAAGTTTAAGAGGTCTTCATATACCTCACTAATTGAAAATAGTATGCCAAATCCAAAGTGACAGAATGACATGGCCCAGCATTAGCAAGGAACACAGTAGGCAACTCTAAAGATTAATCTTTCACAAACTAGCCAGATGCATTCCCTTACCAGGTAAGAATGCAAAAAGGCTGAACCTTGAAAGGCCTTAAAGTCTTAGGACAGGAAATCTGTGCATATGTCTCAGGAAACTGAGGGCTCTTTGAGCACAAAACTCAATTTAAAAAGGTCGTAAGTAAACTAACTTGTGGTTCAGGAAAGAAGTACAACAAAGTAGGAGGAATGATGTTACCTCAAGAGTTACAGATCTATCTGGTGGAAGAAATTGATTATAATCTTTATTTATAATCTCTCATTTTGTTGGCCAGACCTGGACTTCCTGTAAGGCTTAGCAAAGCTCTGCCTAGCTGCTAAAGCAGTGGTACTACAGCTTCTAAGCTAGGAAAGCCATCTTATCTATAACTACTTCTTGCCTAGAAGGTGTTGACTACAGTTTTGAATGTCTGGGTGTAAAAGAGTGCGAGTAGACTTTTTTCAGGTCACAAAACAGTCCATTTGACAGAAAGAATTATTTTAAAAACAATCTTTTCATTAAAGCACCCTGACTTGGAAAAACTCTTGTCACTCACTTTAAAAAAAACCCTAAACTTAAACAAATAGGACTAATGCAAGCAGGGAGATAGAGTACTGTGTAGGCTATATACAAAGGAAAACTTAAATGTTTCTGTGTATCAATTTTCTGCAGATTCTGAGCTGGTGTGAGGTGGGTGAGTGTCAGGACACAGCAAAGGCCAGCTGTTCCCTAAGGGCTGGGGAGCTGGGAGCCAAGCATGATAACAACGACAGTAGGGCAGAGGCCTTATCAGCCCCATGCTACCCAAGCGAGCCGAGCAGGACCAGCCTGGGCATGGCAGCCAAGGACAGCCCAGAGCCCAGATCATATATGGAGATGAGGTAGGTCTGAGGAACACATGCCAGAATTAATGCAAAAGCTGAAATAATGAGGGGTTTAAGAGCAATTCAATGCATCTTATGAATTAGGCAGTAAGGAAGCTCTGCTGGTCAATCCCTAGGTAGAAAGGAAGCACCAGCAACCTCCTATGATTATCCCCTGTGAACAGCAGTGCAGAATCTGCAGCTTAATCTCCTTGTCAGGATTCTCTCTACCTGCCTGCAGGGGTCATATTTGTTTACAGTAAGATAAAATATGTTTTAGGACAAGGACCCTGTTTTCCTGTGTGCTTTCTAAGGCTGGTGCAGTTCTGTGATTCCCATCTTGGTCAGTCCATGGAAAAGCAACATTAAACAAAAAGCAAACTGCAGGCAACAAAACATGTTCATCTGCCTGTCAGGGTCACATTTAACTTCGGTATTGTCTGTGTCTGTGAGAAATGTTAGAGGGTCTCCCAGGTAAAAGGTACCCTGGAAGGAAGAAAACAGGCACAACAGCAGCTTTGTGAGTAGCGTGATCATTAGAGATTTCTGCCAGTGATAAAACATATGCTTAAATTTTACTTCACTGCAAAACATTCAGTAATGAGACCTTGAATTCCACTTGAAAAAGGTAAGAAGGAAATTTCCATTGACTTTAGTTGTTGGGTGAAGAAAGGAGGAAAAAGCAGAGCAACATTTGCATTGAAACAATAGTTAGGCTGGTGCTGCTCTCTACTGGTGAAGAACACACATTGATCTAGGAGTGCCTAGGTACTGGTGTAAGCAATGCTTGAATGGTATGCGAGCTATTTTAATAAACTTTAAATTAAACGAAAGCTGTAATAGCTATACAAACTAATGTATTGTCACTACTAAAATTAAATACTTATCATTTAACTTTCATGTGTGTCTAAAAACTTGATTTTGTTTTCAGACTTCAGTTGCTTCAAGTAAATCCAGCAGCTTAATTTAAACATTCTGCCATTACTGTATAAGCAGGAAAATGTTTCCCATTGGTAATAATTCTCCTTCTTCCTTTCTTTTTTATAGACAATTCCATGGATTTTCACTTAAATGGGAATTTGAATGGTCTGAATTGTAGCTGCAAATTTAGAGGCCATATTGAAGAACATTTGAAAATGGGCTCCCAGGGGTTTACTTTAGGAATGGTTAAATCATACCCATTTGCTCTTTAAAACAACAAAAAAAGTGCTGCTCTTTTTATTGTATGACACAGGTACTTTCAAATACTTAAAGATGGATAGTCATAGAATCATAGAATCATAGAATAGTTTGGGTTGGAAGGGACCTTTAAAGGTCATCTAGTCCAACCCCCTGCAATGAGCAGGGACATCTTCAACTAGATCAGGTTGCTCAGAGCCCCGTCCAACCTGAATGTTTCCAGGGATGGGGCATCTACCACCTCTCTGGGCAACCTGTTCCAGTGTTTCACCACCCTCATCATAAAAAATTTCCTCCTTATATCTAGTCTGAATCTACCCTCTTTATAGTTTCAGATCCTAGAGATTCAGTCTTATTTATGGTGAGGATAAGAAGATAAATATAATGCTCAGAATTTAATCTTGGGTAAAATAATAACTGAGTTTGTGTCTCACAGAGCCATGGCTGAACTAGGTGGCAGGCAAAGATTAAAGCACTTTAGATTTAGGTAGCAAAGTGGCCAATAATTTCTTACTATCTTTTCCTGTAAATCTCAAAACATGTCAAATGTCTGGAAACGCCTGTGTTGGTTTCAGCCTACCCTCTGCCCCATGTCCCCTTGGGTGGGAGGTACACAGGGAAGAAGGGTCTGGGAAGAGGGGCATGGGCACACTGCCCAGAGCCTTCAGCCTCTGCAGCCTTTGTGGTAGCCTTGTCCAGAACTGTGGAAGGACTTGGCACTTCCTGACCTTGCCCACCTCTTCCATCTTCACCCCAGGTGTTTCTGCCAGGACCACAACCCAGCAGAAACAATGCAGCCATACCAGGATGGGGAAACCTTGTGTTATTTGCCTGGAGCCCCTGGAGGAGAAGACTGTCCTACCAGACTGTGGTTTTCCTCCCATGTAGGCACGCGTGGATTCATCAGACCTGCATCCAGGCACGAGGCCCCCTCCTCTGCCTGTTCACAGTGGTCGTGTCTCTCTTGCAGTGACTGGCTCTTCGCGCAGGGTTGTTTTGCTGGTGCCCCCAGTGTAAAGACAGGGAGAAATTCTTGCCAAAAATGTCTTCCATGAGTACCCAAGTCCCCACCATGTTGGTTCTCTTCTGCCCTTCCACTGTGCCCACAAGACATAAGAAGGCTACAAGAGTGTGGGGTCAGCACAAGGGCTCTCTCCAAGCTCTGTCTCCAACAAGAGGAGCTTCTGGGAGGACAGGAGGATGTGGGCTACTACACAGGGGTGCTCCAGGCCCTGGGAGCTCAAATTGCTGAGCAGGAAGTGGGGTGCTGGTGGTTATGAGCTCTGGAGGGATTTGTTCTTCCCAGAACTTTCCCAGCTGGTAGGGGAAAGCTTCTGCAAAAAGCTGAGGAGGTGGTGCCTGTCCCTTCTTCTCTTGGATAGAAGTACTTCAGACTTTCACTTCTTCCTGTAGTCTGTCACAGCCCCTGTTTGCCACTTGTGAAGCTGCTCTGCTTTGAGTGTCCCAGCTCCCCAGGCTCTAGCCTCCACCTCCCAGGTGACAGCTTCATATTCCTCACTGCTTTGTCTCCAGCCAACATATAGCTGCAAACACCCATCTCGCTCACCATCCAGTTCACACTGGTCAGTCCCTTGCCCTGGGCTCCTGCTCACTTCCCACAGCCCATGTCAAGTTCCTTCTTCTCAAAGTGCCACATTTCCCCATCTTGCACACTCCTCTGGTCCCCTCTCTTTCTGGAGTCTCCCCATGTACTTCTCCATACGGACAATAATGAGAATTCAGAATGGTGTCTGGTTGTCAAGAGAGCACAGCACTCCCTTTTACTGCGGGAGGATCCAGTTTTGGCTGGAGTTGCTCAAGGTTTTGTCGTCTGGTTCACTTCACGCGTGCTCAGAAGCTTAATGCCACACCTCACTTGCCTCACCACACCCACACAATACATTTTTATGGTAGTTCTCCCAAGTGTCTTCAGCATCCTTCTCTACAGCCTTTTCTCACAGTTATATCTGCTGTAATCTGGATGCCCACCTATTCACTAGTTTCATTTAAAAATTCAGCTATGAAACACAATCCACCTTAAGTAAAACAGAAAAAATGAAGCAGTATAGTGCCTATACAAGCAAACACCCCTTTCTCTTTCAGCTTGTGTCTCAGCAGGCAACCCAATGGGCAGCATTTATTTAAGCAGAGATGCTTGCAAAGGTCTTCTAGGAAAGGCTGACAATGCTTTTTGATAGGTGTGGGTTGTGTTTGTGTGGTCCTCTCCCTCACTCCACTCACGTAACTAAGTGAACAGTGGAGCACCAATTCAAATGGTGTTTGCTGAGCCCAGTGGTCACCCAGCTAAGTGCCTCCATGGAGTAAGGTAACAGCAGTACTATATATTCATGCAGAATGACAAACGAGTCTCCAAAAGACATTAGGAAATGTCCTGCAGTGCCTTGTTTAACTGCAAGAGTAAACTGCAGATGAGACAGAAGGGCATGGCACACAGGGAGCATTCATCACAAACAGATTGCTCATTGTTTTACCTAAAGTGAGATCTAGAAAGTTTGAACGTCCCCCTCTCTCCTGGAAGGCTTGGGTCACAAAGTCTGTTGTGGGACTCTGCACAGAGCCAAAGAATTTACAGCTAGAGAGTCTCAAGCACAGTGGACTTGGTGTACCGATTGCTGAATCTATGAAATTATTTCAATTCTTTTTTGACTTCTGATGTGTGGCTGGGATACAAGTTTAGTACTTTGTTCTACCTTTCTCTGTGGCAGCTCTGTTTCTTGCCATCCTCAGGAAGGCTTCACAGTGATTATGAATAGACTTACAGCCTCTTCTGTGGTAATCATGGCAGCATACCAGAGCTGATGAGAAATTGCAAGAGCCCAAGAAAGAGTTGCCCTTACTGTGATGCAGTATAAGACTATCAACTTTTTTTCCCCTACTTATATGGAGGCTCCTGAGCTATACTGCTGCCCAGAAACAGCTGTAAACCACCACCAGAAAGGGACAATTTAGCCTCAGGGCAATCCAGAGGGTGCATGAGACGACATAAAGTGCCTTCACATATCCCTAAGCTGTGTTTGCACTGAACAGAATTACACCCTGAGGACAGAAATGGAACTGATGAAAATGTCATCTTCGTTGTGTTTGCTTTCTGAGAAAAAAAAATCCACTAGAGGTTATCAGAGGAACAATTTTATTTTTAGAATACTCTTGTTCCCATGAAACCCAAGAGAATTTTTATCTTTGACTTGAATGGGAACAAAACATTGCCCTTGGGGAATGACTTCTTACATTACCAAAAAAGAAATATGATTAGGAAAACCTGTGGAGTATATTTTCTCCGTGAATTGCTCTTGAAGAAATGTAGCTATAGAGAGAAGTGTTTATGTTAATTCTGAGACATTATTTTGTCATGCTGTTAGTTTTATAGGGTACTGGTTTGCAATTTCTTCCAGTGCCCATTAAAATTAATGGGAATCACAAGTTTTTAGTCAGCACTGGATTAGAGGAGTGAGTGCTCTTAGCAGAATTTTACAGATGAAAAAAGATGAAAATATGATTTTATTAATTTATTCAATGCTTTTGGAATAAAGTATCTTCCAACACATACAAATGTAAGGGAAGATAAAGATAAAAATCCCATCCAACAAAGCTCTATACAGCTTAGATGTGGAAAAGCATTGGCACATTTACTGGAGATTGTGTATTTGCCCTTGTATAGCATTCCTTGTATTGAAGAAGCCTTCACTCTTTTTTCCTTTCTCTAGTAAGCCACAAAACAAAGGTTATCTGTTAGCCAGGGTTTGTTAAAGCACCAACAAGCTACAGTAAAACTAAAACTCATCGCTCCAAACAAAAACACAGTTAAAACTGCCAGTAGATACCTTTAAAAATGTGTTTTCAAGCAATGATTGAAAAAAAGAAACATCACTGGAAGATATTTTTCCTGTATTGGCATTTTGCTACCCCGTAAACCTAATTTCAGAGATTGTCCATCTAGCAGTGGAGAGATGATTAGTCTCCAGGTGATTAGTTCTGTGGTAGAGAGAAGCGACTGGTTACAGTTAAGGTTACAATTATGGCTGGGATTAGGGTTGATGCTGTGGAGTGGCAGGGGTGAGCTGTGTGGCTACAGTTAGGGTTAGGGTTCAGGAAAGGAAGAGCTGGACAAATACATTTACTGCAGGATCTTGTCAATGTGGTGGGTCTAGGATGAGGGCTGGTGATGGCAAGGACTTACGCCTTCTGGCTAGTTGTGATGGGAACTGGTGGCAAGAGTGTTATTAAAGGCAGTATAGAGGTTGGATGCATGGTCTGGATTTAGGAAAGCAGTCTGTGGAATTGTGTTTATCACTGTATCACAGCAGCCCTTATTTCAGATGTTTTTTTATAGGAGTGAAGATCTGACAATGCATCCTAGAGGCAACGGGAGTGACTAACTGTAATGAAGGTGACTGTCTTGGTTGTGGTTAGGATTAGGATTCTGGAGGGCCAAGATGGGAGATCTGCTTTTAATGTGGGGTCCTGGAGAGGTGTAATGATGTCTGAAAGGATGATTGGCTCTGATCTGGAAGTTGATAAGTCTATAATGAAGCAAATGTTTGGAGTTAGGGGGCAAGAAAGAAGAGGACAGAGAATTGGGAGTATTAACGAATCCTGTCCATCAGGGGGAGGGCTGAGGTTGGCAAGGAAGAGTGCAGTCTGTATGCTATAGCACTGAAAACAGGATGGGTAGCATTATTATTATAAGATATTATTAAGATTAGGGTTGGGTGAAGGATCAGGATTTAAGAAAGCAGAGGTTGTAAACAAAAAATTATTGCTGAATCCTACAAGTCTTCTGTTCTTCATTTAGGGGTGGTCTTGCAGCAATGAACTGTCAATGATTAAGGTGTGACAGGAATACAAAAAAGCATCTGGCAGTTATGCAGACAGAGTTCGAGGTAGAAGAGGACAAAGACCTGAATTTACTGGTAGGTCCTACGGAATTCAGAGACACAGTCGAGGCTGATTCCAGAAAGCTACTTAGCTTAGCATTAATTCGGAAGTTTGTGGCCATTATTAGTCTGTCCAGAAGCCTATCCTAAGGGTAGCACTCCCTTTTGCTGTGAAAGAAAGCATGAAGAGCTAAACCAAGTGTTGGATCCTGTCAATCTGAGAAGGGATGACTGCGGAGAGGGTTGGTGCTTGCAGAGGTCAACAACATCCGGATAGTATTGACGTAAGACAGGGTGAGTAAGGTTACCTGCAAGTGAAGGCCATATTTAGATATCTGGTTTCCGTTTGGAAAGTACAGGTGCCTGTTGCTGGATCCTGCCAAGCCTCAGGTTCCAGTTTCAGGACTAGTTCTCTTAGGAATGAATAATGTATAATTCATCCTGTGACAGAAAACAGTAACTGGGCTAAGGATGTTAGAGTGTTAACTGTTAGTGTGGCTTAGAATCACAGGTCTGGTAAAAGATGGTTATGGTCTTGGTTTTACATTAGTTCCTTAAGAAGCTAAGGAAGAAGAGCAAACTTTGGTATCAGAGAAGTCAGTCATTGTGGTATGAACTCTGTAGTACAGATCAGTATTGTATTTAGAAAACATCCTTATCATTAATGCTTATGTTACGATCCAGGAAAGGGGAGGCTAGAAGAGCAAGTTAATAGGTGGACCTACTAAGTCCTGTGGGAATAGCATGTGGGCTATTATTTGTAGTGAGCTGTGTTTTTCTCTCCAAACTTAATTTTTAGGGTGTCCGCGTTGGTGGGTTTTTATTTTGTCTATTGGCTAAAGTTGTGTTTAGGTTTAAGGTAAAGAAAGCTGAATTTAGGTACTCAGTTTCTTGCAGGATCCTAATAGGTTGTGGCTGGTCCTACCTGTGAATAATGGATGATCAATGCCATGGCAGGAAAAGTTGAATGGGTTTTGGATATGGTGACCAATAGGACTGAATTTGGAGCTAGGGATCTGTGCAGCAAAATTCAAATATTAGTGTGGTTTCTTGCAGGGCGTTGAGGCCTAGAACAAGGAGTGGTTCTAACACAGGAGAAGATCTTTTTGGAATTTCTGAAGAAATTTAGACTTAATGTTAAAATTGCAGTTCAGGAAAGCAGGGGCTGCAGAGGTCAGCTTATTATTGGAGTCTCAGTTCTGTAGGGCAGGATGAAAGCTACTGTTAGGAAGGGTATATGCTTTCTGCGTGAGCGAGTATGGTTTTTCCTGAGAGGAGAGCAATGGTTGGTGCTATGTTTTAGGTAAACAAAGTCTGAAAAGCTTGTTCTGTTGCTGGGTTCTGTGAGACCAATAATTCCCATTTCACTGTTGATCTTGTCAATCGTGAAGAGCAGGTATGTAGTATGTGACAGAAATTGGGCCATGAATAAGACTCTGGATAAGATTTTAAACTGGGATTTGCTTTAGGTCTTCAGTAATTGCTCCATGTTCAACATGAGTTTCTGTAAAACTGAGATGAAGATTGACATCAAGAAAAGTGAATTACTATTCATTTCAGTATGGCTGGAAAGGAGGATCTGGGGAAATGTGATGCTGCCAGTTCTGTTGGGGTACGATAGGGATTGGACTTGGGGATGGACATTGGATTTATGCCTTCTGGTTATTTTTGGAGAGGGGCAGGTGTTAACAGGGGTCTGATGAAGGATAAGATAATACTTTTGTGATCCCTTTATGGATTATTTTTGAGACTGGATAGAATTATTTGCTGTAAAGAAAACAAAGCAAGCAAGAAATCACAGTTTTGAGCTGTTTGTGAGGCTGGTAAATAGCATTGCCATTGTTTCATCCTATTCATGCATGTTTCATTTGAACATTTAAAAACAAATATTTATATTCTTTCTTTTTTAAATTTGAAATGTATATATATTTTAAAATGTCAAAAAAAGTTTTTAAACCAGACACTAAATGAAATACTGATAGCTGGGACAAAACAAATACTTACATTAACTCTCATTTTTTATTTTATTTCCTGTGTCAGGTTTTCCAAAATAAATTTTTCTCTCCAACTTTTCCATTTGACCAACTAGGCTAAAAACCTTTTTCATAGTGCTAAATTCCTTTGCCATACCAGATTTAACTTCATGCATGGAGGCTGATACAGATACAAAAATTAAAGAGAAAAATAGAATAATCCATAGTATTAGTGAAAAAGTAAACACTTCAGCTGTTTTCTGTATCACCATAGCACAACACAGAGGAGCACACGAAGTGTGTTAATAGGGTACTCTGCATAAGCTTCTACTGTTCACCTCTGTTGCTTTCCTTGTTTTGCAGATGAATACAAAGTTTCAACATTCAGAGTCATCCTTCTGGCAAACGTTATGAATATTAAATATGTATGAAATCTCTTCAGATTCAACCTTGGAATCATTTTGAGTTTGTTTATGACCAATTAAAATGCCATATAAATTTCAGATTCTGCCATCTGAGTAGCCTGAATGCAGAGAATGAAGGACAATATCCTGTACTCCTAATTTAATTTTCCCATCAGTGTTTGTTTGAACTCTGTCTGTGGGTCAGGACAATGGATGTCTGTGCAAATATCTTGTGCTTATGCCAGCCAGGACTGTGTGCATAATTCCAGCTAAAATTTCAGCAACAGTTTATAGTCAGTTAAGCTGACTTTTCCCACATAGAAAATAACACTTTCAGATTGAGAACTTTATTAATGAGCTGTATGTGTCACTTGCCTGTGGCAGAGCTTTGATTTTATGCAAACTGGACCCCCCTCTGGCTCCAGATCTCGACTGGAGTTTGAGGAATCTTATAACCTTCAGAAAATGAAATTTTATTGAACTTGGAACAGTCCCACGAGCATCAGAGATTTGCTGTGCACACAGAGAAAACAAGATAAGTAAATGGCAGAAGAATGTAGTGAGTCACTTAACCTGCAGAAAGAAAGTAAAACATGTGGAGGAAGACAGTAGCAAGTAGAGGATGCAGTTCTCCTTTGGGTCAGCTGGACGTGTTTTTCCATTCACTTCTAAATTTTATCTCTGAGTCCAAGAATCATCAGCCTTCAACTTGTGAGTGACAGGGAGGTGGAAAGAGGTGGAAAGGGTACTTCCATGCTTCTCAGCCTGGAAAAACAAAGTGGGAATGTCTGCCAAAGAAATCTGGACACTTTGGATTTTCTTGAAAGACCCAAACATTGTTATTTCCTCTGATTTTGTATGCGGTATCTGAAAGAGATTGACTTGTAAGTGTTCCCATGGTCTTTGTGTACACAAAGAGGAATGAGACACTTTCAATGACATTTATTTTAGACTGATGGAAGGAACAAAGAGCCAGGCAGCTTCCAAGAGGGTGTTTCCTCAGCGTGACCCTGAACATAGTTTGAGAACAGTGTGGCTGATCCTTCTGAGCACAGGCACAGCTCCTGGAAACTGAAAAAGTGCCTGCTATGAGCAGTACACAGACATGGCTGTCTGCCTCTGTGGGCAAGATCATGCAGCAAAATTCAGATATTAACATGGAAATGTCCTCAAAACAGGGACAGCTGGAGTCAGGATTTTGGTTTGGATCACTAAGAGAGAGGCCCATTGGAGAGACAGGCCCATTTGCAAAAGCTGGATGCATAATCAGATTTCAGGCAACTTGAACACTCAAAAGATACTCAGAAATGGTTTAGGTCCTTAGAAATACAGCATCAAGTGTTTTTATATTTTTACTGACAGTATTGTGTACAGAATAAATGTGAAATAAAATCAGACAACTCCCATTACAAAAGAGAAAACTAATTCCTTTCCCACACTGTGTGTCTCATACCAAGACCACTTTGGTATTGACCACTTCAAACCTCCACCTGAGTTGCAATCATTTGTAAACAGTTTCAGGCCCAGTCTGCTCGGTCTGTATTTGACATCACTTCAGTTTTTTGCAGGACAGTCAGTACTACTTTAGGTAAATACTCCATCCAATCTCCTTCTAAGATTACATAACTCTTTTGGTTCCCTCATAAATTAGACAGAAACTAAGAGAAATTTAATAAACATGTTGTAGATCTCCACTTATTGAAACAGTAACATTCAGAGCAACTGGCAGATTTACACAATCCTCCAGATGTAAGCTTGGTATGAAGATAATGGTAGTTTAAATTTTATCCATTACAGAGCAGAATATGAAGAAAATGTATCATACTTAAGAGAAAACCAAGAATATTTAAAGTAACTGGTCATTGCCCAGCTTACTTCTCCTTCCATTATAGAGAAGTTTGTTCATGGCTAAGATCCTATCTCCAAGTAATCCAGATTCTTCCAGCCCATTTCTACAACATCAGTTTACTGCACCTTTCGTGACGATTCCACTCTTCCCATGTTGCTGAACTATGGAGCTTTTCACAGTCATGATTTTCTTTAGGATGGAAATCGGAGAGTGATGGAATGAAGAGGAGAAAGGAAATACCACCAGAAGGAAAAATAGGAAATCTGAAGTTGGTTTTGGAAGAGAAAGTATAAAACCCCCCACAATCTAAATGTTACATTTTGGCAGTATCAAAACAAAATTATCTTGACTGCAGACTTGGAGGTGTTTGGCTCTGTTTGCCTTCTTAAACTTCTACATATATTTGAAGTCTAGGAATACTGAATCCTGGAAGACTGAGTTTTCAAATCGTAAGAGGGAGCCTTGAAGCTGTCCAGATCCTGAGCTCTATTTTAGTAAAAAATTGCTCAAGACCTTACTTGCTGGCACCTTTAACTTTCTTGCCCCCAAAGCTATTCAGATAGTGAATGTGCTCCAGAGCTGTGACTCAGGAAATGAGGGCTCCCAGGTGAGTTTTTCTCACTGAGTAAATCCAGCGAAAATCCAGGTTTAGCACCAGAGCAGGCTTCTATTGGAAGGTTGTTAGTGTAATGATGGAACCCTCTGAGATACACTAGGATGACAGCCATGATGACATTAGCTCTTCCCAGTCAGTTTTCCCTCTGTTCAGTGACCCTCAGATAAACAACATGAAAGCTGACAACCGCATTCCATGAACATTACTTAAGACACATTTCAGTGACTTCAGCTACAAACATTTCCTCCCATTTTTCTCATTGTTGTAATCATTGCATGGCTTCAATAGCTGTAAATACTCACTATCACAATTGTTTTAACCTATCTGTTTTATACCAGCCAACCTATCTGACTGTAATTTCTTTTTGCTTTCAAAACAAGTTTATGTAACAGGCTAAGATGTAATTTCCGACAACTCCAGACAACCAATCTAGACTTCTATGGATCTCAATCCCTTGTAGATACTAATGGGATAATACCTCTAAATGAAACTTTGTCATGATAGCAGTGTGGCAGGCCAAACTCCATAAATGAAGGGCTGCAGAGCAATACTTGGCAGAAAAAAACAGTATATTGAAAACTTAAAACTGTTCAGTTCAGTATACCAGGACAGAAGTCCAAATGGAAAAGGGCTGGCAGTAATACTTTTGGAATTGGAAGGGGATGCCTGACTTCAGCTCATTTCATTTGTCAGCATCTCTGATTCTCTGGCTGCAAGCTCTGCAGATCTGGCTTTAAAATCCATTAAAACCATTAAAATGCAGCTGAATGGCAGCATGTTTGCTGAGGGGAACATTTCTGCCCAGAGGAGGGAGAAGAAGCAGCAGCACCTGCCATGTCATTTATAGCAGCTGTCACCTTTCTAAAGCTACCAAATTCTCTTTCCACCTACAAAAGTAACTCTATTTTCTCCGCCCCCCCCCGCCCCGGCATTTGAAATATTAAGAGCCAGTGCAGTTCTCTTTTTTTCCCTTACTCTGTTCCTTCTAGCTTCTGTCCTTTCCTTATTACTCTATAAGTCTATCAACACAATCTATTCTGTACCATTTTCCCAGCTACTGAATGCAGGACTTTGTAAGAAATTCTTAAAACAATTGTCATGGGTAATTGTCCAGATTTAAAAAAACCCAAAACCTTATCTCAAGAGTTCTGTATCTCTACAATCTTCGGAAGCATTTCAGGACAATGTCCAAAATATGTAATGCAATTAAGATACGTGTTCTGGAATTGGCACAGTTGAGACTAATCCTCTTCAATGCTCTAACTCAATGATAAATATTTCTAATAGCTGTGTTTATTGCAAACTTGGGGCTCCTTGTATCTGGACACAATTCCTATCACACAGTTTAAAGCCTTGGATTAACCTTCAAGCAATCAAAGCATTAACTCTTTTTGATTGTGAAGAACTAACCTCCCCAGCAGTGAGTAAGTATATGGCTCTTGGCTAGTTCTTAGATATATTTTACATTTTACAAATGAGGAGATGGAGATGAAGTTTAGGTAAGGTTCACAGCCAGTAAGTAGCTGCTGCGATCACAACTCTGGGAGAGCCTTTCTCCCCACTCAGGCACTGCCCCTGCACTGGCAGGACTGAAGCTGTTTGCTTGTTCTTGTTTTGTTCTGAAACAAAAAGGCATGAAGAGACCAACTATGGGGAGCAAGAGCTGGTAGGAAATTGCATGTTTTAATTTACTCCACCAACATTCTGCAAGTAAAATTTTTGATAGTTTATGTGACTACATTTTCAAACATAAATGAAATACACCATTGTGCCAGAACTAGCTGAGACAAATACAATGGAGCATTTATTTTCCTTAAATAAACAAAGCTTATTTTTCTCATTTTTTCTTTCATTTTTGTATATGATCCTATACTTGTAAAAAATTAAATGATGAATGGAAACCTCTCCAGGGTGTTCGGCTGCAATGAACGCAGCATCTGCCATTTGGTAATGAAAGAAGAAAAAGCTTTTCAGTTCTTTGCAAGCCAGATGCAAAAGTGTTTGACATTGGAACCTCATATAGAGTAGGGACAAATGGTAGATTTTTTAAAGCTAATATTTTTCCCCTTTGATGCAAGATAAATTTTTATTTAATTTTGAAATTTAAACTGAACATAAAAGTCTTTGGAGTACAGCCACCAATACTTGAGGCTGTCATTAAATGTATCTCGTTAGAGTTAAGGAGAGATTCCCTATAATGCAAGTACTTGGAATAACATCTTACCACTTCTGTCTGAAGCATAGACCTGTTTACATAAGTGGGTTGATCAGAGGCAGTTTCTGGCCAAACAAATGTTCAAGAAGATTAATGACGAACACATGTTGTATTTTGTTATCTAAAACAACACCCAAATTCTCAACTGAAATCTAGGTTATGTGATGACGTAGAGTGTTGGTTAGGGGTATTTCCTGTTTTTGGAGTGTTAATGCACTGTGTCCACTTTTGTTGCTCTTTGGAGAATGCAGTTGTGTTTTTGTAGAAGGATTTCACTCCATTACTAGGGAGAGGGTGAATTTTCCTTTCTGCTGTAGGGCTAAGAAATGTAGGCCTGAGAGGTGGCCCAAATGCGTATGCAGAGAACATGTCATTGTTTGGTCCACAAGAAGGACAACAACCAGATTACTAGGAAAAGCAGCTCCTCCCTCAATTCAAGCTATTCTGCAGTTGTTAGGATGCCATTAAAGCTTATGGCATAGCAAGAGGTTGGGTATTACCCTGGCTCAACATAAAACACAGTAACTTGCTGCTGCTTCTGTTTGCTCTAGGCAGGTAAGTATGCATCCAGTCTGCTAAACTAGTCAACAGCCTGAAGGCCTTTTTAGACCTCTAGTGCTACCGGATAATTAAATAACATTGATGCAGAAACAATCCATGCTATTCAACAGACCAGGCATGTCCATCTATGTATGAGAGAGAAATTCAAGCCATTAAATCTAGGAAGCTGAAAAAAGCTACAGCTGGAACTAGTCGTTAATATGGAACTAGACATCAGATAGCAGACCTGGGTGTCCTGGTGGACAACAAGTTGAACATAAGCCAGCAATGGGCTTTTGCAGCAAAGGCGGACCTTATGCATCTGTGGCTACATAAGGATGAGCGTGGCCAGTAGGTCAAAGGAGGTGATTCTTCCCCTCCACTCAGCCCTGGTGAGGCCACATCTGGAGTGCTGGGTCCAGTGCTGGGCTCCTCAGTACAACAGAGACATGAACATACTGGACCCAGTCCAGTGAAGGGCCACAAAAATGACAAAGGGATTGGAGCATCTGATATAGTAGGAGAGGCGAGGGCTGGGATTGTTTACCCTTGGGAAGAGAAGGATCAGAGCGAATTCTTAATAATAGGTATGAATACCTGATACAGTGGGTGTAAAGAAAATAGAGCCAAACTCTTCTCGGTGGTATCCAGTGGAAGGACAAGAGGCAATGGGCACAAATTTAAATATAAAAAATTCCATTTAAACATCAGAAAACCTTTTTTTTTTTACTGCAAGGGTGATTCAGGTCTAGAGCAGGTTGCCCAGACAGGTTGTGAGTCTCCATCCTTGGAGATATTCAAATCCAGCGAGTATAGTCCTGAGCAGTCTGTTCTAGTTGAGCCTGCTTTGAACAGGGGGTTTGGAGTAGACAATCTCCAGAGGTCCCTTCTCCCCCTAACCATTGTGTGATTCTGTGATTGCAGGCTTAGCCATGCAAGTGAGTCTGATACACTGGGGATTCACTGTCCATTATCACCTCTGCACTCAATACAGAGACTAGCTTAAAAAGCACATCCTAGCTGAGTATTCAAAGTCTTATGCAAGTGAATATCGCCTAGATTCTTACTCCTCAGTGCCATCTTTGACAGCTGCTTTATACCTCACAGCTCTTGTTGTGTCCTATCTGTCAGCAGGGGAATCATGAAAATGCAAGAGCAAGAGATAGCAGACGTTCTGGTGTACCTGTGTAACACAGACTGCAGCAGACAGTCCTGCCTGGCATGAGAATGATCAAACACATCATTGTTGCTGGACCTACAGCCCAAAGTCACGTCTTCTGTTTGGCACTCCAAAAACTTTGCCTCACAGGCTAGTACAGCCACCCAAGTAGTGTGCAACTTCCCTTCCCTTATAAACCTGTCAAGCTATTTCTCCTGGAGAGAGGCTAGAAGAAGACAGATTTACATCTGTTTGTGACTGTTTTGGGGCTGCTTAGAGTCAGTAGCAACAATGCCAAATACAAAATGGAACAAGTGGCACCCACAGATTTAGTAGAACCTAACTTTCTGCTCTGCCAGATGTCCAGGACTGCATTACGTATTTCAGGTTATAGGGCTGCCAGCGATAGTATTGCTTTTCCATTTTGTGTTGTTTCTCTTCAGCAATGGCAGTGGCATCACTGCCAGTGAAGACTGAAGTAATACTAGCCCTTAGCCCATACTATGGACTTCAGACAAGCTTGTCATGCATCAGTTGGTGGCCATCTCCATTTCACAGAGGGAAAAACAATGGCAAAGCATAAACTAGCATGCCTATGGGCTCCAGCTCATGACTGCAAGTGTTTCTAGGAGTGACAGCTGAACAGGGCACTTAACTTCAGCCCCACAGCTTACAGCCCAGTGTAAAAAAGTAAACAGTGTGATTTGGAATGACTGAGGCTAGTAGCTGCCTACACCACTGCAGTTAGGCCTGCCTATGTCAGAGCAGCATGGGAAATGTATGGTACAGTGGAAAGAGAACTCAGGACTCCTAGTCGCTGGATCTGATCTCCCCTTGATGTTTTCTCCAACAATATGTCCATTCCTTGCCAACTAGTTCTAAATGATTCATTTCGTTACTGGATAGTCATATTTTGTGGGTAGCCACTAGTCAGTTTGAGTTATTCACTTTTACAAAATACTTCCTCTAGAAGGTACTGTAAACAGAATTAATTTTTAAATAGTTTGAGTTGTTTGAAAGCCATGAGCAATGGTTATTAATATTGGCACAGAATAGGTCACATGCTGATGATTCAAGGGATGGAAATTGGAACATTTTGGACAGAACTGATGTTTTGATATTCACTTGCCTTATATCCAGACACTCTGGTGGTAGAAGTGTTAATTATACCCAAGACAGCAAACTGGGGAAGTTACAGGTACTAATACATGTGGACATGTGGTAAAATAAATCTTTAGATGAAGAAAATCATGTATATTCAAGTAATCTAGTTTCCATTTCTTGGTTACAACATGCAATTTTATCATGCATCTCTTCTGAAAGACAGAAGAGGAGGAAGGAGTTTGTCTCATTGAAGGCAATGGAAAGTATGCTTGATATAACATGCACAAATATGGACATGAAACTGGGAGGCTGCACTGCTAACAGCTCTTACAGATGCAAAGAAACATGCACCCAGATTCCCGAACAACATACAGTGATGTTTTGACTTGAAATTTCTTGCACTGAAGCTCATTCTTGTGATAAAAAATGGCAGGTCCCCAACCAGCTAGCTCAACAAGCCAAGAAAGCTTGCCACTTGGTGATTGCAGCCTAGTTACCACTAGCACAACTCAACACTGTTCTGCTTCCCTAAAAAAACCCCAACAAACCATCTCCAAGGCTTGCCACTGTTTGGAAAGAACCTATAACTTTTTTGCACATGTCTAGACTGGTTTACTGCTTTTCAGTGCGACTTCTTGTCGTGGTATCACAGCCAGTATGTACTTTTTGACTGCTGTGACCAAGGCAGACTCTGAGTAGTCTTTAAAAGCAAAAGAATTTGCCAGCAACTGAGTCAGTTTAAACTGCCTGCCAGCAATTTGCTGCATGCCATACAATACATTTTTGAGTCACTGTCTAAAAACAGCCGTGATGAATAAGTACTCAACAAGAAAAAAAGTCTGAAATTCCCACTTGGTTTTACGCCAGGATTCTGCCATGCTCCCTTTCTCTCTGAAGTCAAAGCACTTAACCTGATCTCAGTATAAATGGCTATTCAAAATGTCATGTTCAATAAGGAGCATGACGAGGGGCTGCACACTGGGCCTTAATGAATGGGGCCTTCTGTGGAGAGGCACAGGAGTCTGATGCAACAAGACACACACACATTGCATGGGACTGTAAAAGAAATGAGGGGCTGCCTGGATGTCTAGAGTCATGAGGGTAATGCCCACACCTCTCACATTACAATCTGACCGAGAACAATGTGCCTATAGAAAACAAGTGTGAATTCTGTAGGAAATAGAAGTTATTGGTGTTTAACTCACCGCTAGGTGTCACGACTTCTTCATTTTTAAGCAGACTGCTGAGTTTTTCTATGCCTATGGGAAAAAAAAAAGCTCAAGGTGAAGGCAGGAAGCCAGTGTATTAGCCAAATACCCCGGCCGGCTCCAATCTAAATTCTTTTCCGTGAAGTCAGGTTGGTAGATAGCACATTCAGAGAAAAATGAGAAATCATTTCCATCCCTTTTGCAGATCACTGCCATCTCAGACCATATTGAAACACTAAAAATGTCATGAGTGCAGGTAGCTGTAAAGTTCAGCATGCTTAGCACACCATGGAGTTCTCCTTATATTTGTTTGCTTTACCCTGTCAGAAATCAGCCTCAGATGCAGTAGAGCTACAGGTATATGAAAGTGAAAAAAGTTTTCCCCACATCTATGAAATGACTCTTCTTTTCAGTGTGTCTCAGAAGAGCTGATTTTGTTAAAAGTCCATCCCTGTTGTTACTGACAAATGCTGTACTTTTTGTAGCTTTGGAGACTGATAAATACACAGACACAAACCTATGTATATATTTTAATATATTTTCACAGGAAAAACATGGCTCAGGAAATGTTAATGCAACCACCCCTCCCTATGCCATGCACTTTTCCTGTGCTGCCATGCTCTCCAGAGAGGTTTCACCACGTCCTGCTTTGCTGGCTTTTCTACTGAGACTGAATGCAGTGGAAGCAGGCTGTTTGTATGCTCTCCCATGAACTGAGAATCTTACCTCCTTTCTTGCAAGTAGACAAATTGTCATCAGGGTAAGGCTGGAACATACTTGATTTTTAAGCCTGTGGACTGGATGCAAACCAGCAAAGGAGCGAGGAGCTCGCTCTCCCTCTCAAGGTTTCCACAATCCCCTTCAAGCTGGGATTAAAAACTTAATATGAGAGGTGCAGCCTTGTAAGCAAATGCTGCATGAGTGCTCTTCCCCTTCTTTCTGCATATTCCATGTCACGTTTAATGCACAAGGGTCTGGTGTGGACATGAACCCACCAGCCCAGGAAGAGGCAGGAGACCTGCTGCACCAGACTAGGTGCTTCTGGGCACTTTTTAGGAACTTGGCAACAAAAGGGGACTGAAGTGGCTGCCCAGTATGGGCAGATGTTTTTTCCTCTGACCCCTTGTACAGTACACATTTGCTGGATGATTTACAGCTTGTTCTCTGAGCCAAAGGAAAAATCCAAACATTGCTGGCTGCATTCAGATTTTGTTTGACCTCTTAAGCAGTTTAACATGGTACTGGCCTTCTTTCCCATTTTAGGTCTTTTGCTTCCAGAACAGCAGAATGGACTCGATGCAGCTTCTCAAGCACCTACATAATGCCCTGGGCTGGAAGTAGTGGATGTGTGATAATTGCCTTTAAGATAAGAGCTCTTTTGTTCCCTTTTGGGGACATCCCAGAGAAGCATAGGGAGACCCAGAAGGGAACCTCACAAGTGACTTTTTCTCTTCTAGGTGCAAAGGGTGTTTTTATTGTAATGTGCAATGAGTTTCCATCTTCCTATTCTGTAAGTTAGGAATTTGAGAATCAGCGTTTGCATGAGAATTTAAGACTACACAGTTTCCACCATCCTTCAAAGTAAAGCCATGTCACTGGGTGGTCTTGGCACTGAGCTCTCATATGCGGCCAACAAAGGTGATTGTTGTAAGTACAGAACCTGAGAGATCTGATTCACATTAAAAATGTGTAATTAATCTACTGCATAAATTAAGATTGATTCATATTCCATATTCTGTGTTGAAGCAACATAGAAAGATTCCACCCATTAAGATTCAGTGGACATTTTGGACGTATGTTTTGAAGGGACACTATTCAACTTTTTACCTTTCTTGTCAGAATCCTTTCTTAATTTAATATTGTTCACTTAATATTCCCTTTGCTATTACAGAAAATTATATATAATTTTCTTAATATTTTTCCAGTTTATTTACCTTGGGCATTTGACAGTATCTTGTGTCTAGTCTCCTTCACTTCTTTCAAAATTGGAAAATGTAATAGTAAAACCACAGAAAAGCAGGGGAATTCAACAGCAGGTGCTGGGACTAAGAATATTTTCCACTCATTCTTTAAATAAATGGAGTGAATTTCAAACTTCCAGAGTCTTTAATCTATAGCTGTAGTTTATTGATCACCATATTTAACAAATATAGGGTAACCTGAATATCAGATATTTTTTATTTATTGCTTGTTACAGGGAACTGGAATATAATGCCTCTATTTCTTTTCTGACCCTTCATATCCATCTCCTGAAGCACTGATGCAAAGCCCATGCCTCCTAGATCTCAAAACCTGTCATTTCTACAACTGTATGCTCATTCTCTTCCAAATGTATTCTACCTATGTCTTTCTTTTCTGGTGCATATGGGTTGTTTCTGGTTCCCAGTAAATACTTGTTGCCTTGCATAAGGACAATTAATCAGTAGTATTTTTGCCCTACGGGAAGTAATGCCTGTCTGGTGAGAAGATATTGGAAACATCTTCAGGAGATCCAGATGTTTTGCTTTAGCCAAAATGATGTCTGGACATCAACTACGAGTAGAAGAAATACATGTTTTTTCAAGAATTTCAGGTAAACTAGATGAACTGCTCAGGAGTAAACCCTGGAGATCTGGTAATGCTCCTACAGTAGCATTATTAACACTATAAATTGCCTTGACTTAGAATACATAAATCCTACCAAAACCAGTTTACAAATGATACCTGAATTAGACTGTAGCAGAAGGCTGGGGTAGGAATTATCAGAGACATCAGATTAAACTCTTGAACAGCAGATCTAGGGGTGGATGAGCCTTGCCAAATCAGAAGCTGTCTTGAGCATATGTGGAAACACAGGTTTAGCGCTTGGGAGACCCCTTCTTGGCAAAGCTAGAGGATGTGAGTACTTAACAAAGTCAGATTCCACACCTGGACTTGGCACCTAAACTCTATTTAAATCTCATTTCAGAGCTGAAAAGGGGCATTATGCACTTGATCTGTACTCTTTTCTTTGTTTCTTTTGAAAAACAGGGAAACTGTTTTTTAGTGCTCCTTTAGAGCTACTGCCAAAAAGCACCTCATAAGAAGTAGGGAGTGTTACCTGTGACAGGGGCACTAGCTGTTACCTACTTTACAGCAGTGAAGTAAGGGTAGCTATCCTAGGGACTATGAAGTACTTGTACACTGTGGCAAAAGGGACAATGACAAGGACCTCAGACGTAGGTGGATTTGCTCTTATCTTATTCTCATACAACAAAACCTGAAAGGTGAACTCGAAGAGGAATAGACAAATACCTGGAGGGCAAATAGTGAGGTTTCCTTGAAGCCTTGAAGAGAGACAACTGCTGATTCTGAATGACACTTTTGACTCCTTAGGAGCAAGTTTGCTTAAAAGTAGGAGATACGTAAGCATTGACAGACCGGTTTGTAGACAGGAGTAAAATTATGGTACTTCCTACCATATTATTAGAGTGCCTCCCAGTCCTTGAAAAGTTACACCTTAAAACAACAGACTGTAAGATGAGGGAGGCTGTAGTATTCTCATTATACAGAGAGGGATCTGAAGCACTGAAAGATCAAATGACAAAGCAAGAAACATAAGACTATGGCCTTGATAAACTGTGAGTTGAACACCACTCCTTGGAGACTTCGAGTAGACAGCTGGACTGCTCTCTCTTGCAAGGTTTCTTAAGTGCTGAATGGAGACATGTGCATCTCTTCATGAGAGATGGCTGCAAACTAGGAGATCACTCGGGCTTGTAAAAATTTGACTAACAATATTCACTTGCTGCTGTGTATTGGTTTTTGGCAGGCAGACCAACATGTAACCCATGGATACGGTTAATCATAATGCCTCTGAAAAAAAGAAAACTAGTCAAGACTGAATTGTTAGAACACTGTCCTCTGCATGCATGGTAAAGTCAGGAAAAATCTCTTAGGAAGCAAAAGAATGTGGCTGAAGGCTAAAACCATCAGAAGGGGTGTCATTCAGGGAGCTAAAATAAAACCACTGAAGTAGTTTAGTGACCCCAGCAGCAGTCAGTCAGAGCCATGTCTTGCAGGGCCCACTTAACCCTGGAACATGTCACCCTATCAGCACAAGCATCTGTTTCAAAAATGCATGTCATCAAAGAGGCTGCTAAGATGAAATTGCAACTATTAGCCAAATACATGCTTCATAAAAAAATGCACTCAAAGCACAGAACCTAAACTAAAAAAAAATTCTTACTGTTGTTCCATAATGTTCCTTAAACAGCAGACAGGAAAAATAGTTGCATGCAAATCTTAATGAATGAAATCCAAGCTGCTATCTCTAAGCTTTCAACTGAATGCCACTGGTGGGTCATTCACCAATGATACCGTTCAGTTTATTGGCCTTTTTTTTTGTCCAGACTTGTGTGCCTAAAGCACTCATTTATGACAATGGCCTGATTTTCATGGCAACTGTTCCCATATGCTCCTGCTGGAACTGTAGTTTTCAGAGTCTCTAAAACAAGTCTGCTTTTTTGAGTGGTTAAAGATGGCTTTTAGTTGTGTAACTTTTAGGCATGCCATATCAGAGAGTTTAGGCCAAGTGGAGAAAGTTACAGCAGATCTCAGGCAGTTAGTAAGTCCTGCCAAACCCCAGGGGACAGCTTATTCATCAGATTTTGTAAACTGAAAATTGTGTCTTTGCTATCTGGGAGTTGCATAGTCAGTCAGAAATCTCGTCAGGCGAGAACACTGCAGGCAGCACTGAAAACAATTTTTTTTTTTTTTAAATGGCATGTCTCCAGCCAGCTGGACTAAACATGCTGGGCAGCCCTAATGTGGACTGGCCTCCCTGATGACCACAGAAGCTGCTGATACCAAAGCAGAGCACGTTTTAGGCATCATAGAGAAATGATCTCCTGAATGGTACCCTGCTGACTAATGCAAGCACTGAGCAACTTGGTCTTGATTAACATTTTGCCAGTCAGTGTTAACTGGTCAAACTTGAGTTCTGCTTCATTTTGGCATGCTTTTCTTGCTTTGATTTGATCTCTTGGCGTTGTAGAGCTGTCTTGGAATGTTAATGAAATGCTAGTCAGGGAATTCAGGTGGTATTCACAGTATTTGGGCTTTCTATGGTAAGTAGGCATAAATTTTGACCTGCTTGTCTTGTTCCTTTACCAAGGGTCCAGGAATTTTTCTTTGCACTTTATTTTCCTTCTTTTGTCAAGGAGGGCAAGACAGATGTGCTGGTATCTGCTTTTTAAAAATAGCCAACTGCATCTCATTGGCCTCACTAGGATCAAGCTGTCAAGGTAATGGAGTGCCTGATGGAGATCCATTCAGGAGTAAGTAGTGAAGATGGGACTTAGTTTGTTTTCAGACTTTTTTGGGGAGCATGTGTTTGCCAAGCTGTGACAGTTTGTGCATGCTGAACTTATTGTGCAGGGAATAGCTTCCATATAGCCTGAGGGAAATGACATTTTTAAAATACCATCTCTAATTTATCGGGCCATCTAAGGCATACTCTCAGAGATGTCACTTTGGTGCTGGTGTCACAGTTCTGGGATATGAGCTCCTGTTACTGCCAATTAGCCACTAATCAGATAAACTTGCTGGCCATTTTTGCTCTCATGCCATTCCATCACAGTCAGTACAGGTGAGGACCTACTCAAGGCTGCTTCTGGGCTGAGCAATAATAGCTCCAATAGGCCACCAAAATCTAGCACACAATCTCCCAACTTTCTGGAACAAGAGCTGAAATGTGGCTAGCTCTGCTTCATGTATTTGACAGAAATCATGTGTTCTGACCCTCAAAATAACACTGTACAATTCAATATGGCTTTGATTGCTCAGCTTCAGAGCTTGCTGTGGTATAGGCCACATAGGCAGTTGCCTAGGTCAATGAAGTGTTGGGATATGACAATGCAGTCATGGACCTACTGCTTGGTGTACCTGTGTTGGTCAATGAAAGACACACACTTGCAGCTTATGTTGTGCTTTGAGGCTTATGCATGTCTAAACTGCCATCTCTATCCAACCCTTTTCTATGGCAACAGTGGCAGAGCAGGAAACTGTATTCCACCTCCCTCTTCTCTTGACCTTCTCCATGGCCAGAAGCAGCCAGCCCCAGGCAAGTCCCGCTCTCTGGTCCTTGGGTGGCAATATTCAGCATTGCCTCTGGAAGTAGGGGGCACAATTACCAGGCAGAGAGTACATCATCTTTGCAGACATCCATTAAAATGCAACAGTGTCACTTGTGCATTGGCTGGCTATCACGAGAACGAACAGCTTTGTTTGCATTTACAGAAGGTGGGCTAGCATCCTTTCCTGGCCTTTTTCTCCTTAGAGGAATATTGTTACGCATACATGCCTCAACCAGAGCAGCAAATTAAACTGCTTTCTTGCCCAGGTACCTGTGGCTTTGGGGAGACAGAAAGAACTCCCTCAAGAATCTGTGGAATTTAAATCACTTTCAGGAGACAGCAAACCAGGAAAAAGGTATCTCATTTGGAAGTGGAGAAGCCAAAGGGAAAGAAAGTTTAGTCTTTTCACAGACATACAGGGACTTTACAATTTCACTTCCTTATGAAAATAAAGTCAAAGAGATATAGTGTCAGTGAAGAAGAGCAGAAGCTGTCTTGAATCCACTGGGCTAGCATCCACTGCCAGCAATGATTCAAATCCCAAATATTTCACTATTTTAACCAGACTGAGGTTCCTATAAGCCCCTGACAGTACTGTTATGGACAAATGCCTAGTGTTAAAATCCAGAGAACAATAGTATGCAAGAAACGGGATGTATGAGAAGTACTACACGCTTTCCTTGCAATTTACCTGCACTATCTTTCTGATGATTAGGCATCCTTGCTCTGAGTGCCAACTGGGTCATATGAGGTAAACCATCCATTGAGGAGATTTTTCTTGCCAGACATTGGCAGCAAGAATTGAATCTGACATCTTTTACTAGACATTAGTTTCTGGTTCTCTGGCTCTGGCTCACAAATGTGGTCGCCAAGAAGCTCTGGCATTCTTTTATAACTAGTATTATTCAGAGTTATAATTTATTTGAGCTCCTGTGCTCTTCTTGTCTTGACTGGAATAAAATAAAATCCAGAGATGTCACATTTCTGTTTATGACCAAGAAAAATACTGTCAATGTAAAGAGGTAGAGGGGACAGAATACCTAGAAATAAGAGGAGGAAGTTTTAGGAAATTAAATTGATGTAAATAGCTAACACAGGAGTCTTTCTGAAAAGGTCACTTTGAAATGAGGTATCTCATACTCCTGAAAGGGCAGGACAAATGTGATGTTAATACGACATATCCACTTAGAATCATGAAGCAGCTTTGCTTTTAAAATCTATGCTTGAACTTATTCTATGATTAGTCAGTTCCATTAAGGGATTGTGTACTCAGATTGAAAGGTGAGGGTTTAGTGGAAACATGTGTTTCTGCAAAATTTAGTTCCACACTGATAAAAAAACCTCAGGACCCTGTCCTTAACCTGGGCCCTCAGTGGAAACAGATTTAAGATCTAGAAAACTTGTCTTTTAACTAGTTTGGCCATTAGTGTATGCTATTCTCATTTTCCTTCTGGTGGTGTCATTTCAAAAAATTTGACATACTTTAGTTTATCAATATCCCTAGTTGTAGGACTACTTTTGATCTCCCTCTCTGTTAATCAGATGCACGATTTTAAGGCAGTTTTCAATACCAGTTTTGCACATTGCTGTCCATGAGATCCTGATTTATCTATCCTTAAAAAAAACTCCTTCTAGTCAATCTAGAGTTGGTAACTTCTCCAGATCGTGCAGAAGGCTGACGAAAAGCATGGCACAGATAAATACTCTACTTATATTTGTTCCAGGTCTTTTCAAGTATCACTGGACAGAGTCACCAAAAGGCAGTTCTTTGAATCCAGGTTGCTCTGCGTTTCAGTCAAAATGCCTTGATTATCACAATCTTTTTGTCTATGTATTAAAAAATGTTTTGAAGGCACAATCTCCAAAAAGCGAGAAGTCGTTGCAAAGAAGAGATGTATATGCTATTCTCCACAGTGCACTGTGGCAGGAAAAAAGACAGAGATTCAGAGAAGACACAGGAAAACTTTTCAAAGCATCAAGTTATTTCAGCCTGGAATACATGGCATGGGAAAGCAACAGAGTTTTCATGGAACATTTTTAGTATCAAGCTGATTTTTTTTCCATCAGGAATAGCTAAAAGTATAGTATAGTATAATATAGTACAGTACAGTGTAGTTCATCCTGCCCTTGGTAAAGGGTAGACTAAGCAATCTTCTACAGTCCCTCTCTTTTTCTATGAGTGTAGAATTGCAAAGACACAGAATATCTACATATTGTAACTCAATCTTTTGAATTTAGTACCAGGTTTGAAAATATTGTCATATAACTCTAGGAAGTGGGGATCACTCAGTTTCATAGACATTTTTATCTATACTCAATGATTCCTTAACCAAGTACTACATGTTGAAAAGAATTCTGTAACCTTGGACAAAATCAGACAGACATTGACCAGACACTGTTATTATTCCAAGGATTTAGGGTCAGACTACTGATGAATACTCAAAAGCAAATGTTACCTATGTAACATTTTAATTACAGAGGAATTTCATACACTAACAACATGCCCAGCATGCTGTTAAAGACCAGTTTTTGAAAGGCCTAATCATGGAAAATTAGAGGAACACCAGTGAAGTCAGATATCAAGACGATAATTACGCTCAATAAAAGATTGCAGAGTAAGGTCTATAAATCTTCACCTCACATACTTTATGTTTACAAATATGAGGAAAAAAAAAGAACATACAGCTCTTCACCAATGCTACTGATAAAATTATTAGCAGGTACCGTGATTAATACATGCCTTATCTGTTCTACAGCTTCCGTGGGAGAAATTAACAACAAGTAAGTTTGTGTCATGCCTCAATACAAATCTAGAGAAACCCTGCTGAAGTTAATTGTGTGTGACAGGATTAAATTTGGTGCAAAACCAAACTTTGGCCCAGTATCTGTACTAAAAATATAGCTGCAGAGGGAAAAATAGGAATGTTTTTAACAACTTAACATTTATTGGACAAGGAGAGGTCTGAAGAGCACAGAACGGAAAATGGCAAACATCTTTCACAAAAATAAGAATTGTTCCTCCTTCACAGGCCTGGATAGTTTGCATGTGTGGTACAAAAATGTGTAATGGAAACCTGGGAAACAAAGAAGGCTTTTCAGGCTCAGGATTCCAGCTGTTCACAGACTGTGGAAGAGAAAACAGACTTTCTTCAATGTCTGCAGATATTTCCAAACTTTCATATTTCTAAAATTTAAATTCAGTTACCTAATCAACATTAAATATCTGAGGGAAAATATGTTGCCCATTGGATACAGTTTAGGTGGTGAGGAAAACAAAGGATTCAAACATTCTCAGGCACAAAGAGCTGGTGGCTCAGAGGCAGCAGCAGATGAAAAAAATGACTGGAGACAGCCTGTGCTGAAATGATAAATGAACATTCATTTCCCAGCTACGCTAATGCAACTCCACTGGCTTTACTGGAGTGCAGTGTAACTCAAGTGTAGTTTACCTATTAGGCCTGATCATCTGTAAATAAGGACAAATTCTGTTCATGCTTACATAGTTATACTCTGCTAAAACAAAGCTAAGTCAAAGGAGAACGGGTTTCAGAGCCTTTTGCCTGACACCCTTAAAACACCCAAAAATTCCTGCAAGAGGAAGTGCAGGAAGATGTACTAGTAGGGATTGTAGAAGGTTGCACCGCAGGAGACGCTGAATAAGGAGCAGGGGTGGAACAGAATTGTATTTCTGTTGTGAGCACTACTTTTGTGCTATCTCAAAACCCCATGTAAGTTGTGATTCGCTGGTGCTACGGCTCAGTCTTTAAGTAAATGACCAAAACTCCCAAACTCCAACTTTAGTGGGGCCAGGATGTAATCCTGTATCTACAGGATTCACAGCTGACAAAAAACCATCAGCAGTGTGTTTTACAAATTTGGCAACAAATTTATATGCAGCCTGAGACTGAAACATACGGATTTTCTGGTGTCCTCTCAAACAGGCATTAACTTTGACATTTTACAGGCAGGAACTTCACATTTTCATATAGCATCAACAATATCAACTATTCTTTTACTGACAAAGCACACACGGAAGGAGTGAGTCCTCTTTTTGTCTGACAAGTAGACGTATTTTCAGCTGGTGTGCACAACAACATCCCTTTGCCACATATCTGACTTCTGCATGCAATCTGCTGCAATGTCTATGCTGAAGATTGGTATCGCTGTTCCCCCAAAAAGAATTTGATCCTTGAAGCACTCCATTTCATGGAAACAGATCAAGCAAATCCCTTTACTAAATTATTCCCAAGGGCAGATGAAGCTCCAGTGTTAAAAGGGACCTAAATACATCTCACCTCAACCCTACCATGCTAGGCTGCATTATGGGATAGAGAAAATCCTTTCCTCTCTACCATCTCACATGATGACATCAGCCCAGAGATGCTGAAAAAAATATGGGAACAGTGGCAGACCCTCTCTGAATTTGGTAAAGACAGAGAGAAGCTGGTGCCCTTTGCAATTTGTGAGGTTTTTGGTTGCTACTGTTATGGAAACTAAGGAAACTTCAGATTCATATGCTTCTTAATGACTTCTGAAAAGGACCAAGCACTGTATGAGTTAAAGCCTCAGTATAAGAGCAGTTCAGGTAAATAGCTGTTCTGTGGAAAAACAAATTCATACAAGAATGAATCCAGAAGTTTTAGCATGATCTACATGAGGTGATTCAGTAAAACAATACAGGCTTACTTGGTCTATTGTTATATATCATTTAATTTAAAGGTTTCTAATTTTCTTCACATGTATAAGAAAAATGAGTTCAATTAACCCGTATTTGCATTCAGGATTCAAATCAATACTATACTGCTGAAGACCAGACTTTGGTAAATATATTTGTTAGAAAATAACAGAGAAAAAAATGACAATGCTGAAGTGTGCTGCCAGGGATTCAGGGGAAATTAGATGAGAAGAGAAATCAGAGCATACTGTTCTGTGTACATGGACAGGCAGATAGTTTTATGTGCCTAGTTTTTAATGACGGTGAGAAGCATCTTTCTACCACATCACTGTATAAGAGGGGAGTGAAGTAGGGTAAATTTACATTAACGCTCTGTCCAAGGTCCCTTTATAAAACTCAAGCTGCTAAGCCTGTGAGAAACAGACTTTAGCTTGTCTAACTTCAAATGTGTTCAAAAAACTTCTATATTATAACTGGACAAAACCCAAAGCTTTGATGCTTTTTGGAGAAGGAACGTTTTTTTGCTCTGTGTTTGTACCAAACCTAGTGTGTCCATAAGTGGGGCATCTATTACCAATTCTACTTCTCCTAATAGTGAACATGGAAACATGTAACCAACCTTGCCCCCCAAATCCTGAGTTACACCACATCAGTCCAAGACCTCTTCACACAGTCCTGCCTGTGTGCATGTATGTGTTACTCTCGAAATAAAAGTTACACTCAATTTTGTAATTGTTTTTGAGAGCAATCAATAAGACAACCATCACAACAAAATCCCTGTCCTGCTGATGTCATAAATGGCTTTGTACTGCATGTGACCCGCAGGTCTCTATGACTGAATAACCTCTGTCCTACTGCCAAAAACATCTGATGTGAAATTTTCTTTCATTTTAGTGGGATCCTTATTGATGAAGGTAGCCAGGGACTGAAAATCCTGCTGTGGCTAAGACAGCAACATACTTTGCTCATTGTACCCTTCCAGATCTTAGAAACATGTTGATTTGTTTCTCACCTCAAATGGCCTTTCTTACATCTCATCTTCTGACACAATCTCCAATTCCTATGCATTTTTTAGCCATTGTTTAATACCTTTTTATAGTGTGACTAGCTCAAAACCCTCCCTTCCTCACAAATCTAAATTTTCTTATTGCTTCACTGTCCAGGGTTGGCACAATTATTTCAAATGATCTACTTTTCAGATGATTCCCAGATCATTCCCAGACTGTGAGACAGCCTGTTTATGTGATGGAAAGTACCAGAGGTAACCTTACACCGATAAGTTAATTGTTTGCATGAGTGAAAAAAATCAAAGTAATTCGACTTTCATACTCTGCATGTACGCATGCTTCTGTCTGATTGTATCACCCTTGGTTTCCTGTACTCTTTGCAGAGTGCCATCAGCATCACTCTGTCAAGTTCACTTCTTTCCCTTCACGTCTTCACTGTGGAGTATACTCCCTGTACAGGCCACCTTACTTTCTTGAAGACCTCTGGCTTTCTAAGCAAGGAGCTAAGCAGATGGCATATTTACTATCTCAATATTCTTGTGGACAAGACAGGACAACTGTAAGGAAGTAGCAGGGTGATGACACTGAATGGAGAGTGAACTGATGCAGGCAAAAAAAGAGGGAACTGAATCATGGTAGGAAGCTAAAGGATAGGGCATTTATACATCTAGAAGCAAAAAGTCATTATCAGCCAGCCAACCAAAAATCTTGTACCTGCCTGCGCCCTAGTCCCTTTATTCGATGCTACAGCTTGCTCTCTCTCACCCTTTGTTTTCAAGACTATTAAGATCTGTGAGAGAGGAACAATTCCTCTACTTGTGAAAAGCACCTTTTTACACTGTTGTGATGTTTTGTCCAGAAAGTTGAGCCCTGACACTATTGCTGTTTAAGTGAACTGGGAATCTCCCACTGCTGTTGACTGAAGCTTTTGTTACTGGGTGTCTGGAGAAAAAAAATTCCCAGTTTTCCTTTGTGGTCTTGGCATGCACATTTCGCTCTTCACTTGGAACCATTCCTCTCTTATTTGTCTACTTCTATTATTCTCAGGGCTAATTTAGTTTCTCCTGCTATTTCTTTTCTGACACTACAGTGGCTACTAATCTGTCTCCACTTAGTCTGTCACTCATTGTTTATGGAATTGGTAAGGAGCATCTAAGAAGATGGAACGGCAGAAGAGGAGGAGAATGATAAAGCTAGACAATAGAAATAATAGCAGGGAAACCCATCTTGCAGTGGAGTAAAATGAGTATCAATGGAAGTTGTATATTAAATTTATGTTTCTGGGAATTTTTAGAAACAAAAATGGAATTGACAGTACCTGAACTCTTTTATAAAGCAAATTAGGACATTTCAAGGAGCTTGCCCATGAAACACTGTTGACATTCACTTAGATGTTTTTCTGTGTGGACTCAGCCATTGGAAATCTTTCTTTGGTTTGCATTTTAGCTCTTATTTTTTCAGCATTGAGGTAATTTTAGACCATGCTTTATAAATTACGTGCTGAAAAGGCAGAGGAAACAAAGTTGTCTTGCGGGGGGGGAAGAACCATTTCAAATCTGATCAAAAGTTCTAGTCCAGCTAGCTTCAGCCCTGCAGTGCCCTCTGCATTGAACAGCTTCTCTGTGGTAAGGGGAGAGAGAAAAGAAAAGAAGAGAACAAGCTTCAGCTGAATTAGTCATGACAGCTGAATTTGCATTTTGTTCAGTGAAACATAAAGTGCGTGATTCCGTTCCATTAACTAGTACAAATCTAGACTAATACCATCCCAAATAACAGATTTGTACTCTGTAAAGATTCCAAAGGGCTGAATCCATCCTACATTTATAACCTTTGTAATATGAAAGAAGAAAAGAGATAGTTATGCTTGTCCAGGATGACTTTGTATCTTTCAATTGACCTTGCTATCAGATTTTATTCAAATAGTCTTCATGTCTTTTCCAGCTCAGAGGCAATTGTTTTAGAAATTGCTTTCTAAAAGATAATGTTAGGAATCAAAATAATGTTAGGTTTTACATGGTTGAGTGCTTTTACCTCCCACTGAGTTGTTTTGTTTTACTCCAGCCTTGCTGGTGATACTCTATTAGAAAGAAACTAAAGTGTGAGACAAAAGATGGTCTAAGGGTACATGAGAGAGTAAACTAAACCATAAAGTATCTTGCTAAATCAAAACAGACAAATCTATTTGCGAATGTATGTTTTCTGGACCACCTTTGACTATGAACTATGCTAGTTTTTGAGAACACACAGATCCTTCCATTGAGGGAGAAGAAGAAATTGAATTTGTTCTGCACTGGGCAGATTTGGGGGACAAAGTCACGTTATCAGTAAAGGAAATGCTTCACACCAATGCTTGGTGAATAGAATTAGCAGCTGGTGTGATGCTAGATGAAGGAAAAAGCCTCAAAGCTAAAACCCAAACAAACCAGGACTCTGAGAATTCTTTCTCCAGGTAAATTTTGTGCTGTCAACTGGGATACAAACATTTCATTGAATATACTTGAACTGTATGAGAGATGTGCAGTGATTGAAATAGTTTTCTACACTTTCCTGACACAAATTTTATGACACAGATTTTATGACACAAAAGAAGGTCTGAAAGCAAACCTCTGTAGCACTGCAAAAACTCTGCCCTCCCAAGGTTTGCATGAACTTGCACTGTAGACAAACACAGGCTCAGGTGCTAATCAACAAAATTGCACCTTGTCAACATCAGCTTTCACAGGAAAATTTTAGTAAAATGGGTTTCAGTGCTCAATTTTAATGCCCCTGGGGTAAGGTCACATTTTTGTCCCAAGCCTGGAGTAAAAAGCAGTGAGTGATTACAATGTTGCAGTGGCACAGCAAGGGCTATCTGGGGACCCCCTTACTCTTTATAAGCAATAATCATAAGCTGCCCCAATGATTTCAGTAAGCACTGTAATATTTAAAAGAAGCAAAAGAGAAAACTGGGCAATAAATTAGTCTGATTTTCTAATGATCACAAGCTAGCAGTAGGGCTACAATATTTAGGTTCCAGTTACTGCAGAGGAAGGATAACAGCCTTTCCCTCCTAGAATTAAAATAATAATAATCCTTAGTTTCAATTTTTGGAAATAACTCTCCCAAACAATTTTCTTTTCATCCAGCCTAATTTTAAGAAGTGTGGCTCTGGAATGGGACGTAAAAATTAGTCAGTCTGAAGTGTGTAGGACACACAGTGCTGGGACAATATACTAGTATCTGTGAGAGCTACAACTAGACTTGGGTGTGTCTGAAGTTAGGCTCATAAATCCATATTTAGACAGTTAAATAAGTGGCCTGATTTTCAAAAATGCTTATGACCCAGCTTCTCCAGCTGACTTCAATAAAATGTGTGTGTATGTCTGTGTGCATGTGTGCGTGTTCAGTACTTCAAAAATCAAGCCACATATTTAGATGCTTAAATCTAGGCATCTAAGGCTTGAAAATGTTGCCAGTAATAATTCTCCTGGCTTCACCACGGGGATAACACACAGAGTGGATTTTAAATACAGGTGCTTCTACAGGAGAATAAGCAATGTGAGCAGAGGGACCTGATGTAACTATTGTTGTTTTGATTCTTTCTGAAACAGTTAGGGAATTGTGTTTTTGAAACATCAGCACTGCCTTTCCTACACCTGAGCAAACAGCCCATAGGAAAGCTATCACAGAGAATTCCCTGGCTCCCTGGCTCATCCTTCTGATCAATGTTTAATAAAACCAATCATAACACATTGCTTTGCATTAATAACATGTAACAACAGAAAATGTTTCCTTAAACTGTTTTTCTGATAATCATGTTTGAAGGAAACTCTCCTTAAAAAAAAGTCACCTATAGATACTCATACCTTCTTCTTTAGTTTCAAGTAGAAATAGCAGTTTACCATTTTTAAACATGTTACATGTTTTAATAAAACTTCATGGACTGCAATATATATTGCTGGGGAATGGCTGACTGGTTCTTTTGTAAAATAATTCAGCTGTAAACCTAATCTTTGAGCTATCCTTGTGGTGAGAAGCTTAAACTTACTCACTAACTTTTAGTTAGCAGCTATACAGATCTGAGTGCTGTGGAACAATTTACAACCAAAAGGAAGAATACAGTTTTTTAATTGAAGATAAAAAAGAAAGTGTCTTACTCAATAATCTTTGCATACTGGTTTTCTATGTGTAAAATGACCTGCTCATTCCTGTAAGTCACTTGAGCTTTGGGATAATACACAATGGAAAACATTGTACTTCAGGTTAAAAACCTACTGTGTTCAAGCAGAAGACACTTACTTGGCAGAACTTGCCAAACACTGACCAGCTCCCCACCACACTCTTCACATCTGAAGGCAACTTCAGTGAAAAAAATTCAGCAGGACTGTATAGACCAATCTGGCTTCTGGTTATGTTGCAGTTAGAAAACTTTTTAGTTTTATTATGAAAAAAAAAAAATCCTTCCAAGAAAAATAACAAACATTTCTAATTTTATACTTACAGACTTATTCCACTGGAAAAAATTATGTGAAGCCTAAGCACAGGTATCCAACAACAGCTGTAATCAAGCTTACCACAGAAGGCATTTAAACTAAGAGGCTAGTGTCTGCAAAACTCATGTTTCTTTGATTTTCTCTAGGGAGAATGATGCTGGTGAGAAGCGGGCCAACATTCTCCTTACCCCCTACTTACTCCACTTTCTTCTTACACCCTCTTTTCCATGCTACATTTTCAGATTAAATCCACTGATAACACAGAGGTGGATAGGTTTGCTGGAGTGTGCAAACACAACTGCCCCGGTAAGGCGGTGATGTTGTGGGAGGTCAGGGTCCCACTTTCTGTTATTGCCACTGTCAAAAGCACTTAGCTCCTGCACAGCACTGGGCACTGTATGCTCAGTGCAATCTTTGAGACACAGTCAGAATATTACCATAGGGTAGATCTTATTGTTTCTACTCCTTTTACAAATGCATGGGGACCTGATACGCAGTGCTACTAGACAATTTGCCCAAGGCCACACATAATATCAGTGGCAAACTGAATGTTGGATGTGGGAACTCCTGCCACCTGGTCTTGTTCTCAATCCATTGGCCACAACTTCTCCCAGTGTAAGCAATACATCTTAAGTGAAAAGGAAAACAATGTACAAAGCAGCCAGGAAGGTAATGAGTAATATTAAAAAGGCAGCTATGAAAATAATATTTTTGAAATCAAAGCACCCAAATGAGGACTGAAAGAATAATTGTATTTGTGTTTTTAACATTTTCAGTTGTCGGGAGGGCATTAGTCTTCCTGAGCTGCAGCAGCAGGAAGTCTCTAAGTCCTTCATATGGAGTCAAATGGCCAGGCAGCCTTGGGAGGATCCCTGTGGCAGGGAAAATAACATCCTCTAAAGTAGAAAAATGAATGAACCTTAGAGAAGACCCTGACTGTCCTGGGAAGGGACTTAACTCTTCCTAGGATGGTGGTGAATCCAAGACGAAAACAGGAGAAATGCAAAGTCATTGTCAAAATAAAAGGACCAGAGTGGGCCTTGCCTTGGCCTCTCACTGTTGCTCTCAAGTTATTCTATATGCCAGAGCTGTGCGCCCATATGCTGCAGTGCCACTGCGTGTGCTGGGCCACATAATAGGAACAGGGCTTAGGGAAGATGAGGGAAGGGGCCTGGCTGGGATGCACAGCTCAAGCTTTGGCACAGCACGTCAGCATTTCTCTCTGGGTTCAGGGCTCAGCATCCCATGTGCAGTCAAGGCAGGAGACATGCTGTGTGGCAAAGGAAGGAGCTGAAGAAGCTGAGGCTGGGGCATGAGAGACAGGGACAAGTGTCTCAGTCTCATACCAAGCAGCATGAGATTTGTCATGTCTGTACATGGTGGTCCCACTATATTTAGTTTCACTGTGCTGCTAAGCAGCAGCATTGTTGTACAGAGAACCGTAAGGTAGAAATACAAAGCCTCTTAATACCAGAGGATGTTTCAGCTCCCATAGCTGCCTTGAGGTGTTAAGCCATATTAACACAGACATTTTCACTTCTCACCTCCTGTGCCATGTGTCTCAGGAGGTGCAACAAAGAAATACGTGAGAACTCAAACTGCACTGTAAACAACTTTCACTGAGTAGACACAGAGGAGATTTTCATGTAGTGAAATGATAAGATACATGTGCATTTTACATATGGACTAAAGCCTGAGATAAGGTCTCTAGTGGCAGGGGAACAGTGGGGTTGCCATTGGGTTAGACAGAACCAACTCATTGTACGCCTTAGTCCCTTGGTGATTTCAGTTAACTTAGGACAGCAATAGCACAAATGGAATACAGCCTTTCTGTATATATGTTAGAACAGACAGTGTTTCTTTAGCATTAATGAAAACAACATTGTCTCGTTTAGGTATGCTGCAACACAAACTCTCTTAGAGCAATCCAAATCTCTTGTATAATTCCCAGCAATAATTGCTTTCTGAGGCTTTGCAAAATACACACTTCCATGACCTTGATAATCTACTTCTTCAAAGCTACTCTTTCTTCATTCATGTTCTAGAGTAACTCCCCACATATTCCTGATGCCAAGTCTTTGGTCCAGCATCTTGTCACACGTTTGTCTGCTTTAGACTTTCATCATTCAAGACTTACAGGTTTTGTTCACTTTAGCATTAGTGGAATTTTAATTGTTGGTACTATATACGTAATGATGCATACTGATATACTAGCCTGTTGGAGCATGTAAGAGAAAACCATAATGGTGTATGAGCACAATTTATTACCCAAAATCACAATAAATTAACTTGCTGAGAATCAGAATTGTAACTTCTATATTGTAAATACAGTTGCACTTCCTTCTTAACATTAAGCTTGTAATACATATCACTCCTACAGATGTAAGCTGAATGGAGATTTTCCTCCAAGGAATGCCACCAGTCTAATGAGATTGTTTAGATAGGGGACACACTACCACTAGACTCTGGTTTTGGTCAGGTAAGTCAGGAAATTAATTATATAGCACATCATTAACTTTAACATACTATCCCAATTTTAGTGGATTAGTTGTTCAGCAACTTGGAGAAGCAGTTGCAGGTCTTGTTATGAAGAAAAAAAAGGAGGAGCCCCTGTAGTATTCCAGATTATAGTACATAATTGGCAAAACATCCAAGTGTCTTCCTGAAAAAACCTGAACATACGGATAAGAACTTATAATAAAGGAAGATGTCTGTGTCCCATTAGGATTTGTCCTTTTCAAGAGATGTTTGATAACGATTTAAACATGAAACATACAGAATTTTATTTTGGCATCTTTTGGAAACAGTGCTAGTAAGTAGACATGTGGTGAAAGGGAAAATACTTCTGAGTTAGGTGACATCAGATCAGACAAATTCTTCATGCTGTAATAAAAATTCTCTACTGTGGCCAAGTAGCAAGAATGGGCTTTTTGAAAAATAATTCACAAAGTTATGTGAACTGCAGAAAAAAATATGTGAATTAAACAGAAAGCAATATGGCATAAAAAAATGAATGTACTAGTCATGTGACTTGCACTAGACCTAGACCCAATGTCTCCTCAACCGATGCTCCCTTTTTCCTGACAGAACTTAAACACAGTATCATCTCTGCTTCAGATAGTCTCTGAATTGCAGATTGCTAGAAAACATGACTATACTGACAATGTATTAGTGTGAAGTTGCCCCTTTCTGATGCTCTTCTCTAGCCATCTGGTTTTAGTCACTTTTTGGTTGCAGGATCCTGGACTAGCTAGAGTTCAACTCAATTCAATCTGATATGGCCATTCATTTTTCCATACATAATTAGCCCCAAAATGCAAAATGTCAGGATAGAGGTAATTTAAAAATGACCTCCTTCAAGACTGAAAAGAAGGTTGCAGCTGTTCAAATTACAGTGAATAAAAAGGAGGCAGTTTCTTATTAGTAACAATTATTTTGCATTGAATGCTTTTATTATCCCTATTTCTAAAGGATGCAGTGGGAACTTCTTTTTAGCAGAGAGAAGGGATGTATTGGACATTGTCAGTAGGAGATAAGACATTTAAGAGCTTCAAAGGTCTTCCTCTCTCTAGCATTTTGAAACCTGCTAGTTGGTACTCCACTGGAGCTCTGGGCTTCCCATATTAGTGAAGATTCAGGCTACTTTGCAGCCAGGAGAAAAACCCAAGGCACTCTGAAGCTAACCATCTGCCCTTTTGGAAGGAGGACAACAACTGGACAGACCAAATCTTGACTGATTATTTACACAAGAAAATTATGGCTCTGTAAGTAAGCCATAAGTTGCTGGTATAATAGGTTTGGTGTATTATCTCTAAGTGTGGAGACTCTTAACAGTCTGCAGAGCAGCTACTTCATCCCAAAGTGGAGTTTAGAAGGGGCTTTTGGCTGCAGAGATGTAATCATGTGGGACTCACTCATGGTGAATAAGGCAAACAGGTACCCTAATAATAGGTGCTGCTATACATAAGATGTACTAAAGATAGGGGTTTCTTAAAAAAACCTCACGATCTAAAACTCAGCTCCCTGTGGCTCCAGTAGTAGAACTGTGGCTGACTGGAGGGAAAGCAGAGTGCTTCTCCAAAATCCACCCCAAAGAAATAGCCCCTGTCATTTGGTGCTCTAACATGGTGGTGTCAGTGCCCTTGCAGGGGCAGCGTAGCTTCCTGCTCTGTGCAAAGGGTAGTGCCCACAAGTCTCAAATTCTGATCCTGGCTCTACTGCTAGTGTTTGGGGTAATCCTTTGCAGGCAGTTTACAGTCAGCATCTCAGTTATTCCATCTGCAAAATGGAGATAAGATCAGAGACTTGGTTTGTGAAACACTTAGAGACCAAGTCAGAAAAAATGCCAAATAAGAACTAGGTTTTATTACTATCAATAATATTATCTCCAGGTCTATAGGGATGCCATATTACTGCAGCACAGAGCCTCTTTATTTCCAGAATGATACAACATAATTAGTTCTTTCACTGTTTTCTTTAAGGATACTTTTGGCAGACCTCTCAGGAGTTAAGCTTTCCAGGGCCCCTGCTATATTGATAACACAATGCAAAAAGCCTGAATAAATAGTTTTCCTTCTATTCCCCCCCACCAATTTGCTAAAAAATATATGGCATTGGGTGAGAAAAGAAGATTACATTTGCTGTTCCAGAAAGAGAGATTTTTCTCCCCGTGCTACAGCCAGACTGTGCGTAACAGGTCATTGCTGGGCAGAGGAGACAATTTTAAACCAATTGTCTGAGTTCACAATGGAAACGTTTTCAACAGGGAGAAGTGAGAAAACATAATTTGAGAAAGAACGAGCTCATTTCTAAGGACAGAACAGAGGCTGACTGGGACAGCACAGTTGGGTTTCTGTTTATTTTAGGGCCTGATCTCTGTTTAAGTATTTGAGGCAATTGTAATGGTAGGTATTCAACACAGCAAAGAGCCAGGTGCTGCAACAAGCACTAAGTTGCTAATGTCACAAATGATCAATATCCTTTCAAGTTCAATATCTGTGTGTGAAATCCCTGTTTCATGGTTGTATGGATTTATGGTTATCCTTTCTGTTGCACTAAAGAAATTATGAAGAACAAGGTGGGGCTTCTCAGCTTCAAAGAGTCCAGCTGAATGTCATTTTACGTCCCTTACAAAAGATGGTAGGAAATCGAATCCCTAATACTGATCTTACTGGTTTTATCCAAGAAAAGCTCTAACAGGGAATTCAGTGCAGAGACTGAGAGGGGGAAAGGGCCTGCTGTATCCAACGAGTTATGCTGAGGTTGTTAAACTGTAGCAAAGTAGAATCTTAGTATCTTCCTTATGGTCAATTTTGAACAATCTCTATACTTTTAGCCTGACCACATCACTCAGCCCCTCTCATCCTCTCCCTCTGACCCCTCAGATACCTTTTCTTTAAAAAGATCTATGGAATACGCAGTATTAGCTATCCTTAAGACAGCACAGTCCCTGCATGTTATGTCTCTTGGTACTGCATGGAGAAGCACTGTAGGCAATTGGAAGTCTTTTGTTTGAATTTTGTCACCCCTTGAAAAAAACATCAAGGTGGCTACCTAGCCTTAGATCTTCTATGAATAATAATAAACAGTCTCCACTAGAAACAGACATCTTTGTGGTTTCTAAAAATACTATTTTCAGATATTTATAAAAAAGAATGTAAGCACCTTGACAGCATCCTTTGTCCTGTAGGTGTGGCTGGTGGGGCCCAGGGCTGACTTAGAGGTAATGCAGCTGAGGGCTGGCCTCTTCCTTTGGTGATCGTGAGGAGGACTCAGCCAGGGCTGACGCCCCTTCCTGTGGGAGCTGCTCCAAGCCGAGGCTCTGCTTGGCCCCAGCCTGAGCTATGGCCCCCACCACACTGTGCCTGTCCACGGACCCCACTGATCCAGACCTAGACCCTGACCCATAGGCTGACCTTGTGCCTGCCCATCATGATGGATGTGTCTGGTGATCACTGGGCTGTTTCTGGCCCTGGTTACCCTCACCAGACCTGGTCCTGACCCTGACTCACTGGCTTACATTTCCAGCTTGGCCTTGGACCTGCCATATCACCACAGAGGTGCCCGATGCCCAGGGCTGGGGCTGCCCCCAACTGCCCCCCAGCCTGGCCTGCTCCCTGGCTAGGGGCAGCGGGATGGACCAAGGCCTGATGAGGCCCCTGCCCTGCTGCCCTGGGGAGCCCCCACCACTCCCAGCATCCCAACCCTTAGAGAGCAGACGATCCTTGTTGCTCCCTGACAATGAACTGCAGATATTTCACCTTCCTTTGGCAAAAGGACAACGATTAGTAAAAAATAAAACAGAGCATACATCCTATGGGAAAATCCTGCTTTAATAAGATTTTTATCTCTAGATAATTATCTTTTTGCCAAAAATTTTCTCAAGGAACTAAAAATAACTCCTTAATAAAAATCTGAGTATTTTCAGATTATAGTTTCACAAATAAAATATATGTCCATTCATGTCTATGTCAATAACTAGGATGCCTACTCCTGCATCACAGAGATATTAGATGTAAAGAGGGAAGCATCTTTTTAAGATCCTGTTAAGACATCAGCATCTTTTCACTTGATGTTTAGATATTACATGTGGAAATTACACAGCTGAAGAAAAGGATTGTTAGAACAAGCTGGTAATATTGAACAGGTACAGACAAAAGAGAGACAGAAAAACAATAGCCGTTAAAAAAAAAAGTTTGAATGGAATTTCCTACTTTGATATACTTTTAAAGGGGACCCTTTTCAGAATCTGTATCTCCTGAAAATCAGGTTCATTTAGAGTATCTAATGGTGCCCTCCCCTGAGAGATGCAGCATCAGCAGAAGTTTTTCTAAAAATCTTGCTTAGTATATTTTCTGTTGCAGAGTCCAGTAGCCTGGTTTAGAGCTCTGGTACATCTCTATGAAATCTGTCCCTCAGTTTCGTGGGCTTTTAATTTTTGAACAGATGCCAGACAGAGCAAAAAGGCCATAACCCTTTTGCCCACTGAGAGGAAGCCATTTTGCGATCACTCAGCACAAAGGACAAGCAGAGAAGCCAGTGCAAACCTTGCTGGAAAACACACGACAGCACAGAGCCCACAGGCAGGCTAAAGTGAAAATTTTTGTTGTTCCTAAGATGTGCCCAAATAAAAAAAAAATCATTATTGCTTTAACTTTGGAGATGGAAACTGGAATATATTGGAAACACTGAACAGTTCATAAGCGTTGCTTTTCTAATAACTGTGAGATGAAAAACTAACCAACTCTATATAAAATTATTAAGATCATTCTTTGCTGGAATAGTAGATGCCAAAGAAAAACAGTCAGAAAGGTTGACTTCCAGAAACACTAGCAAAAAGATATCACATTTAGAAGCTGGTCTCTGTTAAAAAGTTGGAAATAAAAGTACTGTTTTGAACTGAGTACAGCTTTTCCCAAGCTTTTGACAGACGTGACTGGCTTATTACTGCAGCACAGCTATTATTTAGAGGCTTAATAAAGGCTGTTTTATCTAATAGATTCTACGGTCAAGTTTCATGATAAACAGAAGCAGACATAGACAGGGCTCTAAATGACGGACAGTGGGTTCAGTGTCTCACAGGACAGACTGTGTGGTAACATCCCCTGGGGAGTGGGCTGAATATTTATCTGTTTGCAAGACTGCCTGCATGCCTCACTGCAGCCAATGTAGAAATGTAGATGCACAGCGCTTTTGCCTGCGGGTGGATTACTGTCAGAGACTGATGAATTGTCAGTTAACACAGGGCCCCTGATTTTTCCTGATGTAGTGAAGGGAGAGGTTTGCTGGCATGCTGGCCTCCCTCTCTGGTGATTCAGACTCACATCTTCATACCGGTGGGCAAACCTCCCATGCTTCTGTTTTGAGTTTAGAGACCCATCAGACTATTTTGAATTGGTGAACTTTTTCTTCTTGCAATTTAAACACATTTGTTTGCTTTTCCCTCAAGGGAGGTTCAATGTGAAATAGAACATGTTCTTTTTCTAGCTAAACAGAAACATACTCCTGGTAGTGTGGAACGAAGAACATACCCAAAAGATAAGCAGGTACAAGTGGTCCTTTTGTGCACACACACAGAGACACACACTCAGCAGGCCTCCTCAGGGTTGGAGTCAGATGGAGTGGAGATTGGCAGGAGGAAAGGGAATGAGAATTTGGATAGCTGTTAGTTTATCATGTGAACTTTGAGTAGGAGAGCTATATAGGGTATTTACATTGGGGAATTACCATTTCCTTGGCCTGCTCCCTCCTCCTCCTTCCCACACTGAGTTTGATTCTCTTCTCCCTTTCTCTGCTTGTTTGCTTCACATGCTTGAAGTATTTCTCATTTGGTCCCATGTCATTAGATGACCTTTTTATAACACATGATGTGAGTTAAGAGCTGCATGAAAATCTCTGCATAGTCTGTGCTTTCATACAGTTGCATGGCATGTAGGTAGCGTCTATTAATATTTTAAACATGTTGAAAGGAACGCTATGCTGGAGCCAGATCCCATGGCTTGGCTGGTTTCTGTGCATATAGAGCATTTCACTATATTTATCCTCCATTTCTGTTTTTCCAATGAGAAATATGAACCCAGTAATTTTAACAACCTGTCTTAAAGGATCATCTCTGACATCCCAGAGCACACCTACACAGTGGGACTATTCCATGGGGAGGCAGCAATGCTGAAGGACCCCTGATGGGCACAGTGGATGATCTATTACAGCGCAGCTGTAGAAATCTAAATTCAGGAAAGGAAAGTTAAATGCACTTCTGTCCTGTTTTTGCAGAGGTACCTCATCACAGAGCAAGGGAAAAATAACCTAAATTCTTCTTGGCTCCAGTACATGTGGGCTTTGAAGGCACTGCTTAGTTCCACATGTCCAGTGATCAAAAAGACGGCAAGACTTCAGAGAAGCAAAAAATGGCTGGAAAGAGCAATACCCAGAGGAAAACGAAGGTGATAACATATAAGCTGCTAAAAGAATGAGAAATATTTAAACACAAGGAGTGAGATGGGTATATTAATATAATATGTGAGATAGATAGAATTAACAGGAAAAGATAAGAGGAGAAAACCTAGGTTGGGAATAGGGAAAACTTCATGAGATTCAGCTCTCTCTGTTGTTTAATAATTAGATTGGCAAATGCAGTAGTGGAAACTCTGTCATTTGGGAGATTTAAAATGAGACAAGGAAAAGCACTATCAGCATGCAGTAGGGAAGATTCTTCCACTTCTGGGAGGTGGAATGAACCATTCATTAGGATGCCCATCTATGCTATTTTAAATGTCACAGTGCCAGCAAAATCAGTGGAAAGTGGAGGCCAATGCTTTATTTTCATCAAAAAGAAAAAGGAGTTAGGCCTATTAGCCAGGGAGAGACCACAGTGATCTCCCTGGTACAAATAATGGTGAATTCAGTCTATGGTAACTTGGTGAAATATTTTGTGTCACGGTAAGTGATATTCAGAGGGAAAATTTTACTATTATAATTTTATTGCTATCCTTAAAAATTTCAGATTTTATAAGCCTTTCTTTGCTAGCACTTGCTTCACAAACTATTGACAAAAGAGCAGAATATTCTCAGAATCTGAGAATGATTTAGGTTGGAAGGGACCTCTGGAGGTCATCTCGTCCAAGTCCCTGCGAAAAGCAGATCCATCTTTGAAGTTAGAGCAGGTTGCTCAGGATCATATCCAGCCAAATTTAGAATATTTCCAAGGATCAAGATTTTAATATTTCTTTGGGCATCTTGTTCCAGTGTTTGATCTCCTTCACTGTGAATTTCTTTTTCTGGAATCAAATCAGATTTTCCCTTGCTATCTCTATTCTCCTGTGCCATTAAGCTGCCCCTTGAAATGACAACATAACTAAAGGAATTATAACATAATTTATAAAGTAATTATAAAGCAAAATTTAAAACACAATAAGGATAGATTAAGGCACATTTTAAGATTAGCAAGTCTTTACGAGAATCTGCCTTCTCCCAAGATCTTTCAGCCATTCTAAGAGTGAAAACTAGACTGAAAGAAACATTTTTCTAGAATGAAAACTACTTTCTGTCTGACTATAGATCTGTAATCATGTGTGACATGTTTCTTTTAATGGATTTCTCTGACACCAAGCACATAGCAGTGAATTAAAACCCTGAAGTAACATACCAGTGAACAGATCTTTGAACAATATTGATCTACTAATGCATACCTAAACATTAAGTGAAAATAAATGTAGAAAAAATGGCGTACTTAACATTACTGTGAAGGCAGAACAGTGTGGCATGGTGACATTCAGGTAGCAAGCATCATCAGTTTCTAAGTTACATTGATTGATTACAATAAAAAAATGAAATGAGACAGAAAGTGTGCACTAAAGAGTGGTAATAATTATGATTATGAAATTTCCTACTGACACAAGTCCTATTTCTTGGCAAGCTGGCCTCAGTTAAATTGGTCTGTGGACAACCTAAACAATGAGAAGCACCCAGACAAATGTCAATATTTGAAGTGAGGGAACAACAGGCATTTTGGACAGCAAGCACATTTTCTTTGGATCACCCACCTTTTTAGCTTAATGTTGTCCTGGAAGAAATTTCAACAATGTACATTTTAAATTAATATGTACGTGTCAGGATAGGAGCACAGGTATGTCAGAAGGATCATCCAGCAGTTTAGAACAAGTCCTGTATCTTTTCTACAGTCTGAAAATGGAGACATCCTGAAAACAGACTCTTCCTGTTTGGGTTTGGTTTTTTATTTGTTTGTTTTTTAACACTTCTTTTGTGGTTGTTCTGCCAAGTTTGTATTGAAATACTGTGTTGATTCTTTCTAAACTATCCCATGATATTTGTATGTGAACTGTCATACAAAAGGTTTTGAACACCTTGATGTAGCCTTACTCTGGTTAAAAATACATCAAATTGTAAATTTGCCTCCAGTACCCATAGTCTATGCCTCAAAACTTTTCAGGGACACAGTTCATATATTATTGCTATCTTTTTCTTCACTCTATTTTGCAGTGAGACAATACCAGGAGCTAGGACAGATAATTGTCTCAGGGGTGCTTACAGGGGTGCTCACATGGAATAGCCCTGGGGTAAATATATGGAGAAGGCACTGGGAAAGTCTTTGTCATTTTAATAAGGAATAAAGGAGCATTCATACACATTGCTTACTGACTTTCCCCAAATTCAGTGACTGAATTCAGTCTCTGTTATTATCAGTCTGGGGATTTAACAAAACTTTCACTGCCTAATGACTCTGCATGTAGTCAAACATGGATATTGTGCTATATAGAATTCCTCGTAAAATTTTCTGTTGGTTATTACTACCATCTTGTCTGTCAGCTTGAACACCTGCTGTTTGGGGAAGCAACTGCCAGTTCTGACATCTGAATGCAATCCGGAAAATTATAACCATGCATCACGCAAAACATCCTTTTCAAAGACACAGTCCAAGCATCATGATTTGTTTGGTTGGTCGCCTGTTAGTATCATTTGTACTAACATCTTGGAGATAAGTAGGAAAAGTTTCCAGATGCATAGCCATATATCCTAACTCTCAGATCATAAGAAAAACCATTACAATGGGGGGTGGGGCACGGAATTCAATTTTTGAACCCATATGATTATAGAGGAAGGACTAACAAAGTCTTGCTTTATAGGAAGTTCTGTCCATATGTTGTGTAGAACAAGGCAGAGAACTATCTTGATTGCTTTTGTATTAAGCATCCAGTTAAAATTTTGAATGAAAATTTACAAAACACATTTTCTAATATTTGCCCAGGTTTGTATGGAAAGAAGAAAAATTGTCAAAGGGTTTTTTTAATTTTAAGAAATTTTAGATTTATTTTTTGGTTTTAGTTTTCTTTCTTTTGAAGGCCACATGGAGAACCCACTGGTTTTAATAGACTTTTGGGTCAATACCTAAATAAGTACACTAGAGCAATGTAATCCATATTGACAGTAGAAACCAGCAGCATGGATTTACTTAGTGAGTGTAAAAAGAAAGGCTTTAGCAGCCCCTTTAAACGTGTGGCTCATGCTCCTCCATCATGTGACATGGCAACAGAGTTAAATAGCTGTGTCTCTCAACCCAACAGAGCCATACTTAGTCTGTGAATTTTCCTACCCTGCCTGAAAAACACCCCTGTGTCACAAAGCCTCTGTGTTTCTGCTAAGTTAAGTAATGAAGATAGCTTTGTATACTGACAACAGGAATAAGGTTTAGGGGATTAAAGGTTTTGAGCAACAAGGAAGAACTGTCTTATTTGTAAACATAAAGGTAAAAAGCTCATGTTCTTAATCTTGCCTGTTCTTATACCATAGGGAAGTTTTGGTGGACAGAGAAATCACCCACCTTGCTTGAAGCTTTAAAATATTTTCATGCTGATTTTAACATTTCATTATTATAAGTTGCTGCAGTTCTGCCCAACTTGTTAAATACAGACTTAACAAACAATACTGCTGAAGCATTTGTCAAGTCTTACCTCACAGCAAAGTGAACTTGGATGGATGAAGAGCAGGAGAAGGGCTATAAGTGATTCAAATTGTGAGTCTCTAGTCCCAAAGTCACTACTGAATAAATGACTTGGTGAACATCACAACAACCTAAGCTGCTGAAAATCCTTTCTTTTCACTAGCACCTATAGCACAGCAATCTACTAAATAAGGAGTCTGCTCCTCTCCTTCAGATCTCTAGATAATGTATCAATATTATACATTCAATATCAATATTATATTGATACATTCAATACCAATAGTATACATTCAAGTAAGTCTGAAAGCTCATAAGCTTTGGTACTATTGGTCACCACAACCATAAAGTACGAAGATGCACTGTAGATGAAGATGGACAAATGAGGTTTGGTTCACTGGATCCCTGGTACGTGGCTGGGTACTCTGATTATAGTGGCATTGAGTTAATTCACCTTAAGTGAATTGAATAACCTAAATAGCAACTCAACATCCTATCTTAGGTGACTAATCTTGAATCTTCTTCTTCCTGGGCAAACTGAACATTGATGTCATTCTCCTGAAATTAATGGCCTGAACTATTTGGGGTGGCTGCTGGCCCAGTGATTCAGCTGGATTTGATCTGAAACGTCTGTGAAAATGAAGTTCTCAAAAAGCATTTATTTTAAGATAGACATCATTATGTCACCTAGTAAAACTAAAAAATAGCACCCCCACATCTCTGCAATAAATAACAATGAGATCTTCCTTTCAAGCAATCTCATTGTAAGAAAAACTTCCAGCCAGGAAACGCAGGAAATACTTGACCAGAAAGATACATCTTATGCTGAAGTCTGGGAGCCTCTTTCCAAGTGGAATCAATTCCACTGCTCAAACCTTTCAGCTACTCAAGAGTGCATATCTAAGCTAAATCATCAGGAGTGAACAAAGGCAATTTAACATGTACTGTAATAAGTAATAATCACCAACCACCATGAAAAATCCAAATCAGAATGTTTTCATTTGATCTATAATGTTTCCCAGCTGCCCATTACATTGAAACCTCTCCAGCATTTCATGGAAAAATGTTTTGTCTTGTCCATATTGAATAAAATTCTCAACAATTAAAAGAAAAAAATCTTTTTCTGAAAATATTCTGCCTGAGGGACTTTTTTTTTTTTTAACACTAATCATGGATTTCACAGAAGCAGAGTCCATAGCAATAATTTCCCATCCCCTCAAACTAGAGAATTTTTAAATTTTTATTCTTCCACTGAGACTAGGAGGACACAGGTTCAGCAAACTGACTTCATTATATTTTTCAACCACTGCAGGGGCGGGGGGGGGGGGGGGGGGAAGTAAAAATCGAGGACAGGTTAAATGTTGGTTCTCAAATAGAAGAGAAACAAGATAATAAAATACCTCAGACTAAACATTTACACACTGTCTGCTTGGGCTGGAGCGTACGGACATTTGAGTTCTTTGGATTTCTGATGGAGTCTTAAGCTATAGCAAAGCATTTAGCTGAACTGCCAACAGCACCAGTTTACCCAGGAGGCTGCAGGCATCCTTCCATCATTTGAAGATTCAGATTGTCTGAACAAACAGAAAAAATGTGGAAAAGAAGCTGAAGAATGTCAACGCAGCAAAGAGAATGAAGTTGGCCCTTGTGCTAGCTGGACACCAATACAGCATATTTCCCAACACACCTACTACACAGACTGAGCAACATGCTTTTCCTGTGAAATGCATGTTCATGTGCTAAACAATTTCGTCTGAGACATCTGGGTTTGGAGGTTATAGTGGCTATCAGAAGAGTCTAACGTGTCAAATGGCTAGATTGCTTCCTCACATTTTAGCTGGACTAATAGCAAAATAATTTTAACGACATGGAGTATCCATCTGAATTTCAGGCTACACACTAAGCCAGCTTTTTTTCAGGAGAGCTAAACAACATTAGGGACTTAAAAAGACATAAAGCTCTACTGCCTACTGAAAGCTAGTTCCAGACTTCCTAGCAACATATGCAAAATCAAATTTTGTTGTCCTAATGATGGAGGGGAGGAACAAAACCAAAAATTCCTTCTCTGTCCTCAGCCCAGATGTGGCAAAATTCAACCCTGAATCAGCAGTAGAGTAGTTCCCCTCTTCACCCTCCCTCCCCGGCCAGCTCTGGAGGTGTTCCTCCAGCTTCCAGAGACAATGCCAGCCCAGGGGACAGGAGAAGGAGAGAGATTAACCATAGGAATTACCAATATTCTCCCCAATAGGGTGCCTACTGGGCTTTCCCCTGACAGCAGAGGCAGGTGGGGGAGTGGATGTGGGAGCCAGGCAGCTCTGCCCAGCCCTGGTCTCCCTTCCCTGGGGCTGTGCCTTCACTTGGGCTTAGTGTCCTGAGCTGTTCAGGGAAAACTGCTTGGGGTACAGGTCTGCTTCTATTGCTGAACCAGACCTAGGCTGAGATGGATGTACAACCCTAGGGTGTCTTATCTCAACCTGAAGTCAAGATTTTGCTGTACGTGGCATCATTTAACTGCCATTACCAGCTTCCTTCGCCAGCGTGGAAAGTTTACTGTGTCCATTGGAACAGACCTACTTAGCAATAGGGCCTGCAAGCTGGATGTTTGTATAGGGCCTGGCACCATGGGGCTCTGCACCAGGGGCTGCTAAGCGTTACCTCAAAAATGCAATAAGTGGATAAAGAAAAATTGCCAGGAAAAGACTAATAACACAGTTGGGTCTACATTATCCAAACCCCAATACAACCTTGCTGAAAATAATTAAAACCAATGCACTTTCATGAGGTGGTTGGGCAAATGGGAGTTTTCATATGCTGAATAGAGAGCTGTTTATCTTGCCCAAGAGGTACTGCAGGGAAATCACAAGTGGATATAAGAGAATACAGACAAGGCAGAGTTTACCGAGAGGTGCCTTAGCTCTAGGGCCTCTTACAATAATAGTTGCAAATTAAACTGTGGGTGGCTGGATACCTCATTTTCCTTACAGAATACTGAGGGATAATATAGAAAACCATCGAGACACTGTGTGCCCTAGTGTCAATAAGTGAGCGTCACATCCCTCTCTCTGTGGACGAGGCATGACCAGGAATAAGAGTGCTGACCGACACAGAGTGCTCCTTGGCTTAAACTTGATGGATCCTCCCCAAGCCTATTTCTCTTCCTGGGTAGCTATTTATTTTGCATAGAATAGCTCTTACTGGTAAAAATAATTATAATTTCCTAATAATAGATGTAATGTGAAACAAAATCCTAATATTTCACATTTTGGTCAAACATTTCAGTTGCTTTTATCACACACTGAACGCGCTTGGCAACAAGCTGAATGTAGGATCAAAAGAACATTCAGCCACTAACCCTCCCCCTGCAATTCTTATTTTGGTATGAGCTTTAAATACGGTATGTACTGACCAAATTGTATTCTTACATTCCCCCTGAATTTTCACTTGCATATACTATTACTCCTTCTGTCCCCTCCTAACCCATTTTGAAATGTTATTGTTTGCCATTTTATAGCTGCTGTGTTTCACCTCAGAATTGGCTGCATTTCAGTTGTGGTTACTCGTTACATCCAGTTTATCGGTCTCTGAAGCACTATGGGAAGAAAGGTGTTAAAAGGAATAAAAATTACTATTATTATTTTTGGTGAATAGAACTTCCATGACATTTTAACGAGAATCATGCTATAAAAAAGACTGGGAGATTTAAAAGTTTAATGAAGTCCATTCACCATTTCTGTCCACATCGAAAAGAAACATTCATTTTATAAGAGTGTTTGCTGCCTCTCTACATCAGGCCCAAGAGATGCACAGTTGCAGCTAAGAAAGGTGTTGGCTACTAAAAAATAAGTCAGATCTTGAAAACCTGACATCCCTGATGTCAGCCATTAGATTTTTGCTGTCACTGTTTGAGTCTGCAGCCGCACCGGCAACTCAAGTATATGCAATACAGGGCCCCTGAAGAACAGTGTCAAAGGGGTCAAAACATAAGAAAAGTTAGTCAAATTTAGCACAGAAAAGCCAAGAAGGTTTGGCAAAAGAACCCACACTTTCCACATCTCTCTGCTGCTAAAACGTTCAGCCTGTATTCTGCTTCCTACAGCTTCCTCCAGACTGCAGCAAAGACCATTTTCAAAGGGCTGACAATATAGCCCTAAAAGGAGGTACCTGAAGAAAGTTTAGATGCTAACAAGTTAGCAAATTGATTGATAAATCCAAAACTACTGCCATTGGACAGCTGACCGCCCAACAGTACCAATAGTAATCCCTTTTGCCCCACCAACTACTTTAAACTCCTACCTGCTTTAGATCATATTCACTGTTAAAAGCAATGCCATTTTCAGAATCAACCCATGGACTATGTCAGCTGTCCAGCTGATGCATCCCTTTTCAGCCTGTGCTGCCAACTGTTCCTTGACTGCCGCTTCTGGGGGCAGGGGACAGCTGTATCTCACCTCCTTGGCCAGGGAATTTCCTGCTGCTGTTTTCCAGCAGTGCATTTGCCAGCACTAGTGAATCTAGCAGTAGTCACTTGAGTACTTTAGTACTCAGAAAGTTTGCACTTTGTTAGCTAAACCTAGGGAAGGTATGTGAAGTCAGCTGGCCTGGATTTATCACTCCTCAAAATCCTTACTAATGATTAGGTAAGCCTGTGTTAGCTTGAATCTTGCCCTCCATTATGCATCGAAACCATCAGAAACAACCCTACCAGCCCTCAGGTAATCAATTTCATAATGATCATCTCATTGCAAACGTACAGACTGTTTCAGCACATATCAGTGGGTAGTAACAGCAAATGGCAGTAGCATGAATGGAGGTGGTGCTTGAACAGATGCCACTGGCTTCTTAATCTGCAGTTAAACTGTTGTGATTTTGATGCTAACAGCATCTTCTTTGCCATCATCTTTCAAACCAAAACTTCAGAATAAGCTGACAAACATTGGTTCCTAGGCTAAATTTTCCTTATAGGTGTCTGGTGTCTTTTGGGAAATAGGAACTAGTAGCTTAGTAAACAGTGCTTTTGTGGATTTGGGAGAGATGATAAAGTTTTACAAGCCAATAAAGAAGTAACAGCAGTCCTAGTATGTTTTACAGGGTGTAGCAGTAGGGTTTAAAACAAGCCACATGTAAACTTACAACTTAAAGATCTTTACTTTTGGAGATCTGATGCCTTTCTGAACCTGTCCAAACGTTTTGGCCTGGGGCAAAAGTGGAAGCTGCCTGAGGCTTCCAACACACTCCAAGCTCAGCAGTTCTGGATGCAGGCACCCAAACTCAGGGTGAGAACACTGATTTTTCTAGTCTGGAGTATCAGACTAGATTTTTTAGAGTCTGTAAAAATTATATTGATGAAAAAGCCCAAAGTTCTTCCTGCCTGAACTATACTACCTCACACTAACTGTTTCCTGAACAGGAACGGTAATCTTTTCATTAAGAATTAATTCACTCATACATGCCCCACCATTTTAGTAAGAAGTCACAGCAATGCTGTCCTTCCAAGGGAAATATCAGAGATAACATGGGCAGAGCTGAGGTTATTGTGGGGAATTTTATGAGATAAAGAATGCAAATGCATAGAAATGCTGTTCATGAAACATTTATTAATTATGAGGGCCTCATTAAGAGAGTAGTTCACAGATCTAAGGTCAAAATCTAAACGTGGCCCAGGTTACTTTTCTCCTACTGATCTCCCCCTTTGCCTGCCACTCTGGTTCTAATTTTGGATTATTAAGGAGGACATC